>NW_004443938.1:23186061-23232938 GCF_000243295.1 Trichechus manatus latirostris
TTTTTTTTTTTTTTCTCTTTCACAGAAAGGGATAATTTGGCAATCTTTAGCTGCCCCACTACCCACAGTCACTACCAGCAGCCCCAGAGCCCCTCAAGTGAACACACAAATCTAAGCAGAAACGACAGGCCTGCTCTGCAATAGCAGGCCCTCTGAACCACACTGCTGCCTCCAAACTCTGGGGCCACTGACGTATTCTGCTCAAACTGGTTTATAACCTGCTTTTTAAAATTAATGTTTTGAACATTTTTCCATGTCAACAACTGTTCAACAGATAAAATACAACAATATATGAATGGTTCAACAGTGTTCAATCATAGGAGTATGTATCTAATTTATTTAAATAATGCCTCCAGCACTGGTCAGTTGTATGGTTTCCAGTTTTTCAATATCATAAACAATACTCTGATGAACACTTTGTAGTAAAATTTCTAACACAGCTAACATGCTCTCTTTTTTGAACAGATGATTAGATTGTAGAATGGATGGGTGAAAGAATGGGCATAACATTAAGGTTTTTAATTTGTTGTTGTTGAGTGCCAATGGATTGATTCCGACTCATAGCAACCCCATGTGACAGAGTACAGCTGCTCCATAGAGTTTTCTTGACTGTAATCTTTATGGAAGCAGATCACCATGTCTTTCTCCCGCTGAGCCACTGGGTGGGTTCAAACTGCCAACCTTTCCATTAGCAGCCAAGGAAGAGCTTAATGTTTTTTGATACACAGTAACATTCTGAAAAAAGTTGTATTATTTTAAAATCTCACCAGCAGCACAAAAAGAGTGACTACTTCCCGCGTTGTGCAACTATTACCACTATTCATTTCCACATTTTTTCATCATCCTTAACAGAAACTCAGAACCACATCAGCAATAACTCCATTGACCTCGTTAACTACTCATAAACTTTGGTCAATGTCACTGAATTGTACACGTAAAAGTGGCTGAAATGGCAAATGTGTTGCTAGACATATTTCACCATAGTAAAAATTTTTAAAAAGTCCCAGTCATGACCACCTCTTCTCTAAATAAATAAATATATAAATAAATGAAAAGAATGCCTGTTCATCCACAGCATGGCCAACACCAAACTTTATAATATCCTTTCCTACTTAAATACAAACAGTACCTATGTTTGTACTAAATAGGTATTTTCTGATTGAAATGAATGAATGAATGAACAAGTGCACAGACTCAAGGCATTAGGAAGAACAAGTAATCTAAGTATGAGAATGATAGCATTACCTGGACTTACAAAGGTTGCAATCTAGTAGTCTAGGGATAGGAAGAGCCCCAGGAGAAGCTCAGAAATACGACTGATATAAGCCAACTGTGACAAATACATAAGATAAATACAGTCAAAGAGACACAGGGATTCAGAGGTGGGAGAACTCACCTTCAGTTGAGGAAATTGAGAAATGCTTCAGTGGAGGGGAGGACACTGGGCATGGACATTTCCAGGTCTCTGTAACAGCCTATAAGGTTGCTATGAGTCGGAACTGAATCAACGGCAATGGGTTGGGTTTGGTTTTGGTATATGAGCCTAGGAGTCCTTGGGCGGTGCAAATAGTTAAAGCGCTCGGGTGTTAACCGAAAGATTAGAGGTGTGAGCCCACCCAGATGCACCTCGGAAGAAAGACCTGGTGATCGATTTCTGAAAAATTAGCCATTAAAAACCCTAAGGAGCATAGTTCTACTTTGACATGCCCGGGGTCACCATGAGTTCGGGGCAACTCAACAGCAAATGGAATATGAGTATAGATGTCCATTGTGTTGATGGCTCTGGGGCCCCCACTTCCTTTTTCCCCACTGACCTCAAGTGCCCACCTCTCTAGACAGACAAATAAGAGTTCATCTGATGCTAGTGCCTTTATAAACTGCATATGACACCAATCAACAACAACTTTGTGGCCCTCCTCTTCTCCAAGCTTGATTTTATAACCTCTCCAACAGGCCTGATCTCTGCTAGTCCAAGAAGTGATGCATTCAAGGCCACTCCCTACCTTGGGGGCAGCATATTGGCTCCTGCTGTGAAGGTCCGGCTGCTCCCTGAAAAAAAACCTGGTATGTTCCAGATTTTTACAACCCTGACAAATGACAGCCACATCCAGTTATGGCAGGGCCCTCCCAATCACAGAAATCGGGTTAATGTGTTATTCTTTGTGTTTATATAAAAATTAGTCTCACTGTTTAAAGAAATTGCTTAAAAATGTGTTTATAAGTTGCCTAAAGTAACTATATTAAATATGAAACACATTGAGGGATTTTTTTTTTGGTTCTTTTTCACAAAGGAGTCAGGGAAGGAGTCATCCGTTTAGCAAGAAATATTTTGCTTATTAGCTGGTGACATCATTGCCCTCTGAAGTTAGGAGAATTTTGTCAGCATATGGAAAAAAAGATGAGATTCCATTCTTCTCCCAGAGGTGCAGTGTAACGCTGAAATAATCTCTCTGGCAGTTTCAAAATTAACTAGTTGTCACCAGATTTGAAGAAAGAGGAGGAGGAGGCGGAAGAGGAGATGATAATTACACGATGCTTTTATTTGGGAAAGAATGTGGGAATCTGAGGTAATATTACCATCCCCTAGGGGCAAGGCCTTGTCACACTTCATCCACTTAAGAAATGGTTTTAAAAACTAGCTCTAAAGCCAAAGAAGCAGCAATGGCTTCCACAACGAACTCTACCCTTTTCTTAAAACTCATGAACCTTGAATTGCTTCTGATCACCTCCAAATAATGTTGGTATTTTCCCCACAAGGAAAAGTGTTACGGATTGAATTGTGTCCCTCAAAAAAGATATGCTGAAGTCCTAACCCCTGGTAGGAACATGACCTTCTTGGAAAGAGAGTCTTGTTATCAGTTAACATGAGGTCATACTAATTTAAAGTGAGTCCTAATTCCATCTGAGGGGTGTCTTAGAAAAGAGGTGAGAAGACACAGAGGCAAAGATAGAGGCGGGACGACCATATGACTGTGGAGGCAGATCCAAGTGAAGGAACGCCAAGGATTTCTGGGAACCACCAGAAGCTGGAAGAGAGGCATGGAACAGTTTCTCCCTCAGAAGCAATCAACATAGCTGATACCTTGATTTGGACTTCTAGCCTCCAGAACTGTTGAGATAATAAATTTCTGTTCTTGAGCGCCACTTACTTTTTGGCATTTTGTTTTGGCAGTCCTAGGAAATTCATACAAGGTGTGAGAAAATATAATATCTCAGCAATCCTATAGCCAAGTCTAGGAAGACTAAGAATGCAGGTGAGTCCTCTCACCCTAATTCTGCAAGTTGCCACAGAGCAAAGAAAATGCCTTTCCTTCTCCTGAAAGACAAGGAGGTAAGTGAAGGAAAAGGAACCGACTTTTTCTCTACTCTGTAAATCCTTGGAACCCTACTGTTCATATAAATAGGTGAGTTAGGGTAACAGAGAAATGTTGTGAAGGTAGTGGACAACTCTACAGGTCTCTCCCCCTCCCCCGCTTAAGAGCGGGATGGTGTTACTGAAAGCAAATCTATGGTGTCAGGCACATGGAAGACTAAGGCAAAGCAAAACATCAAACCCACTCATTCCCCAGTGAGACATCAGTACGTGCATTCGTTTCTCACATAGTCCTGTGCCATGGAAAAAGGATGATTCAGAACAGGACTGCCAAGTAGAGCAATTACATATGCGTTTGAGGCTCTGATTTCTGGAGCTGATGGAGGTTTTCATCCCAGAAGTGGTAAATCTCCGAAGGGACTGGGTGTGTTTGGGAAGTCACATTACTTGCATGGCATTTTAGGACTGATTCATGGAGCAGGCTTGATGACTTCTTGGACAGGGTTGCCAAACAAACTTGCCCAGGCAAATGAAGATGCAGGCACATGGAGAACAGGTAGAGCCCAATGGCAATGGAGGGAGGGTGCAGACACCAAGTTCTTTCCTCCAACCCCACCTTATGTCACTAGATCGGCAGTCATCTGTCGAAGCTGGAGGCAGATGGCCCAACGCCACCTCCTAGTGCCACCATCTACAACCTTAAGATAAGCGTCCTCGTGTTTGCAGAATAAATAATAAACAAGTTTATTTCAAGTTCCAAGCTAAAGAAATTGAGGCTAGTCCCTACCTTACTTAGCACAGGAATCATTTAGAGCTAGAAAAGTTGTTTGCGATCATCTCATTGGCAAAACTATCAGGTCACGATGACTGCTAAAAACTGAACCACAGAATATCCTTCCCACAACAACTAATAAAATGAGAAACAGCCAAAAAGGAAAAAAAAAATTTACTAACAAGTAGCAAAAATTTTCCTCCAAGAGCAATCAAGTAAGACATGGTACATAATCTAATGCATTAAACTTAAAAACTCCATGATCAAGGCAAGAAACAAATTTTTTGAGCCCACTGGAGAAGGCCCCTGACTTCTTTAAAAGCCATAATGGTAGGAATTCTGAGAATTCTTCCATATAACCTCAAATCTAAAAGGAAGCAAACTGTCAGGCATCTTTCTCTTTTTCCGACTGAGAAGCAGTGGAAATGGCAACAGGAGAACAATGAGTGAAAAGGTGGAAAGTCAGTTATTAAGACTGATCTTGATGGAAATAAAATCTATTGCCATCGAGTCGATTCCAACTCATAGTGACCCTATAGGACAAAGCAGAACTGCCCCCTAGGGTTTACAAGGAACAGCTGGTGGATTTGAACTGCTGACCTTTTGGTTAGCAGACGGGCTCTTAACCACTCTGCCACCTGGGCTCCTGATGGAAATAAAGGCTGTAGAAACTCACCAGGAATTGAAGAAATGAATTAAAGGCAGAATGGCTATGCCCCACCCATCACCCACTTGTAAACCAAGGGATGTGAACCATGATACAGCATCTTTAACACAATCTCACAAGAGAGAAGACAGAGTCCAGGTATCCCCAAAAAGCTACATTCCAACTCAGTTGGATTTTCTCCCTTCCCTGGCCATTACCTAAGGCTATAACAAAAACAAACATGGATGGGCCACAAAATAAAGCCCTCAACTGTAGCTCGGAGGAGGGGAAAACAATCTGTTGTCTGATAGCACGGCAAATGGGTCAAAAAGTAACCCACATATAACAGTGTAAGTGTAAAAATCTGACCAGAGCCACCCAAGCATGATCAAGGTGAAAAGAAATAGCATGGTAACAATTCAAACTATGGTAAGAAGGGGAGAAAAGGAGAAAAGGCATGGAAAAGATAAAGACCCCTTCCTAGGACAAAACATAACTTAAGGAACACGAAGAAATTCCTATCAGTTGCTTTATTCTATAATTTAATGGGAATAAAAATTCAATTAAACAAGGCTCAAAGACAAGATGAAAAATAATAGGATAATATGAATTAAAAAATTGCAGGCATAAGGAAATAGAGGCCCAAAACAATCTATTAGAAAACCAATTTATAATAAAAATAAGCCAAAAAAAAAAAAAAAAAAAAATCTATACCCTAGAAGTGAAAATACTGACACGAGAAAAGCTTTATATTATTTAAATCAATTTTATCATATTAGCCAAGTTTTAAGATTTATCCAGCTCTTCACCTAGGCCTTTGACCTTGCTAATTGCTCTACCTGACACACATTTCTCTTCCTTCTCCTGGAGAACTCTTACTTGGTGTAAGCCACCTTGTCTGGAAAGGCTTCCCAGAATCTTCTCACTAGAACTTAATAGACTTCTGTGTGACCCTGCTGAACCAGGTAAGAATATCCCAGTTAAGTTCACATGCTGCCCATTTGTCTGTTCCCTCAAACACAAGCTCCTTGTGTTCAGGGACTGGCACATAGTAGGTACACAATAAATAGGCCAAAACTTCAGGGCAGGAAGGGATATACATGCTTTTAGGAACTAATTACACAATGCTGTAGTGGGAGAAGGTGTGGTGTGGTACACAGAGGGAAAGGAACAGGGACAGAGAGGTGAATAAAGGGATGTTTTTATAAAAATTATTCTGTTTAACTGGAATTTAGTTGTGTTAAATATTGTTTTACAAATGAGGACTTTCTGAGGACTATCATTCTAAGATTTTTGATATAATGGGTAGCTACAGTGACTTGGTATGTTGGAGCTCTGGTGGAGCAGTGATTAAGAGCTCGACTGCTAACCAAGAGATCGGCAGTTCAAATTCACCAGCTGCTCCTTTGGAAACCCTATGAGGCAGTCCTACTCTGTCCAATAGGGTTGCTTTGAGTCGCAATCGACTCAATGGCAACGGGTCTGGTTTTGGTTTATGATGACTCAGGAGTACCTGGGTGGCACAAACAGTTAAGCACTCAGCTACTAACTGAAACGTTGGTGGTTTGAATCCTCCCAGAGTCGCCTCGGAAGAAAGACCTGGCGATCTACTCCTGAAAGATCACAGCCATTGAAAACTCTATGGAGACAGTTCTACTCTGCAACATATAGGGTCAGCATAAGTCAGAATGGCTCGACAGCAACTGGTTTATGGTGACTTAAAATAAAAATGGACCTGAAACAAGTGATGGGCAGCCTTTGACTTCAACAAATTGGCTTAGGTTGGAGATGACCCTAAGTCTGGATCTGATCCACGGATCACAATCCAGATGCCATTGAGTTGATCCTGACTCACGGTAAACCCATGTGCTCCACAGTAGAACTATGTTCCATAGGGTTTCTAAAGGCTGATTTTTTAAAAGTCAATTGCAGGCCTTTTTTCTGAGGTGCCCCTGGGTAGACTTGAACTGCCAACCTTTTGGTTTATAGCCAAGCTTGTTAACCATCTGCACCATCCAGGGACTCCCATGGATCACAATAGGGCCCAGGTATCTCTCCAGTCCATCCATTAAATAAGCCTTGGCACTCGGGCAAAGAGTTAATGAGGCATTAACGGGATAAATCAGTAATATTAAACAAGTGATAGAAATCCCAACTGCCCTGGA
The DNA here is from genome assembly GCF_000243295.1 of Trichechus manatus latirostris. Taxonomy (NCBI): domain Eukaryota; kingdom Metazoa; phylum Chordata; class Mammalia; order Sirenia; family Trichechidae; genus Trichechus; species Trichechus manatus. The sequence continues at coordinate 23,192,958 of NW_004443938.1, forward strand.
CCAAGAGCAAAATAAGAAACTGGTGTTGCAAATCTAAATACCAATCCCTCACCCAGATGAGATTACAAATATCTGTACTCAGATATAATCAAATAACAGAGGAAATGTGGTATCTCCTGTTTAGTATTCATGTATTAAGTTGAACAAATGAAATCACCATTTTCTAGGTCAAAAGCTATCTAGTATGTCAGATTTCACATGGTATTATCTAATAAAAGAAATACCAGATCAGACTGTACCCAAAAGCTGTCTTATATTTTTAATCTTAAAAAAAAAAGGATATTCTGCCATGATCCATCTTTGTTCCAGGGGCCCTTGGTATATTGAGAAGGATCTACAGGCAGCACCCTCAACCCCCTGTAACTGTACAAACGAGTGAAGATAAAAGTACTCCACTAGTTCCCTAGCTGTAACCAGTCACAAGACTTTTATTTCTGGGCCCGCCGCAAGAGTGCCCTCCTACATGAGAGGTATGGAAGCCCATGCGCACACATCAATGAGACGACCTCATTAACACGGGAGGGCCCTACATAATTTCAGTACAATTAACCCCTTATTCTCTGCAAACAGGACTCCGAACGCCCACCGCCTACTGAAATCGTACCAGGTCTACACCTAAACCCACTTATATAGTAACACCTTCTAAAACAGAAAATAAACTACGTGCATGGTAAAAGCATAATCAAGCAAACATGCACTATTTCCATCGAGCTCGGTCTGACAACTCTAACCTATCTGCTGTGATGCAAAAATGTAAGCACTGCTACCATATTAATGGTACATACAAAAATAGCGTTTTTACAAGAAGACAAGTATTTTAAGTAACAATTTAAGAAAAGGGCAGAAAATCTTCACATAAATTTATAGAAGGTAACATTCATTGGCCATTTAATCCTTGCCACACCCTTATGGGATAGATATTGTCCCCCTTTTCCAGATGTGGAAACTGAGGTACAAAGACATTAGGTAACTTGTCTACAGATGGAGAGATAATAGGTGGAAGAGCTGGGATCTGAACCCAACATCTGACTCGCATCCGTGCCCTTACCCAGTCCCCTCTGATGCCCATGCTTGGGAAAAGGCCTTTGGATTTTCCGCACAGTTTTTCTGTCAACCTAACACTGCTCTCAAAAACCAAAGTGCATTAAAACAAACAAAATACATACATGCATTATATACATACATAAATACATAGTTTTTCAATGACTCTGGCTCAATCTAGAATACCAGACTCTACAAAGTACACTGTGGACGGACAATTGCCCCTTGGTCAAGCACAGGCACACTGCCACACTGCTCCCTAAGTGAGTCAGACAGCAAGATGCTCAAGGCCCCCCGTGAGCACGTGCTGGGCTCGGCCACCACGGTCCCTATGAAGTGATGAACTCTTCAGCCTCTTCTTTTGCCATAATAGAAATTACGCCATTTGCCACAAGAACCACTGAAAAGTGACTTTCTAGGATGCCCTCCTGGCTTGGGGCACATACCAGAATTGCTAATTACCTTTTATGAAGGTCTACTTTAGGCTAAGGATGTGGCAACCTCTCCTTCCAAAACATCAAGCTGAACCTTCTGGCTTGAAGACAACGTCAGTTACTGAGGCAGGTGAAACGCCAGAGTAAAACCTATCTGCTAAAGAGGGAGACACTCATGGCTTATAATTTTAGAAAGCCCCGAAAAAGATCTAACAGACTTAGATCATGCCACTCCATGCCTCTTATAATATGGGGATATTTTGGTTCAGACCTTGAAGGTCCTCAATCAAGGAAATACATAAATAGTATTTTGTAAAAAGGAAAAAAAAAGCAGTGACCACATTGTGTTGTGTCTCTCCGTGACCCAAAGTTTTGAACATAGTTCAACCACACGGCTCTCCTGTACCTCAAACAGGGTCAATGGCGAAGATATACTTATAGTTGGAACGAAAGGCTATGAGGAGAAGCACACATGGATGTAAGGATGTAAGGTACTATTATAACACCACGGTTATAATATTAGAACATTCTTTGCACAGATATTTCCCAAGTCCAAAACTCCCCAAGTATATAAAAGTGATCAATTATGAAATGATGATTTGCTTCACAAAATAACTCACTCAGCAAAGTATTTGATCATAGTTGCTTCAGCTAATAAGGAGCTCCAGACACAGAAATACAATTCCAACTTTTTCTGAAACATGCTTTTTATGAAATGAAGCAACTGAGCGGTACCAAAATCGATGTTTGTGACAGACTCTGGTGTGTTGTTGCTATTGCTTTAATTTCTCTTTAAAAACTATATACATTTAACAAAATTTAAACAGCACAATGATTAATTACTAGCAATTTGACATTTTTAGAAGGATCTTTCAGTACAAGCATTTTCATCAATATTCAAGCAGCAGGCACAGACTGCCAACTCTTACCTACCAGTTTTTTAACAACATAAAAACTAAGATTTACTAAAAGTTGTGCCTTGAGTAAAAACTATTAAAAAAAAAAAAAAAACCAGTAAGACTGAGCAAACGATCTCTTTAAACACTTTCCCTAACTCAAAAGTAAACTGGACCCCAAGCCACAAAAGTTGCAAACTTAAAAATAAGAACTTTTAGAACCCTCTCCTTGCAGGAGGCAAATGAAAAAAAAAAAATCACTCAAATAAACTTCGAATGAATAATATTAATATAATGTTCAGATATTTAACAAGGAATCAAGTTATGGACTCAACTAAAAATCCTTTTTAAAACTCCAACACTCACAACAGAAGTGTATTATTAATGAAAAACAGATAGCGGAGAACAGATTCTCCTCTGGCAAAGAGAAAGCTATTTTTCACTTCCCCTGTTAACTATCTTTAGTACTTAGCACTCTTGGAAACTAGGAATGTGAGTATGGATTTATGGTTAGGCAAAACGCAATTATTTCATGTCACTGATGGGGGCCGGGAAGTCTACGAAATCAATGCAAATGAAATCCTGAAGCACGACAAGCATCAATATAGGCATTGAGGTCTGGTGACAAAGGCCTTATGATCCCTGAGACTTTCATGGCCTGGGCATTCTCGACTAGAGCCATGAGCTATTTACATCTCGGTATAGAAAGGAATAGATAGAAAAATTGAAACATTCTGGCCCTCGCACAAAAGATAATTAAAGCCCTAACCCTTGGCAGCTAAAGTAGGCTACATTAGGAATTATCTGAAATCAACTGCTCTCCTTTGGACGCAAATCTAGAATAATGAGAAGAAATACTTTGGATAGGGTTTCCTGCTGAGTCTCCGCACAGCATAAAAACCAGTTGCTGTTGGGTTGGCTCCAACTCACGGCGACCCCATGTGTGTCAGAGTAGAACTGTGCTCCATAGGGTTTTTGATGGCTGATTTTTGGGAAGTAGATCGCCAGACCTTTCTTCCAAGGTGCCTTTGGGTAGACTCAAACCCCCAACCTCTTGGTTAGCAGCCGATCACGTTAACTGTTGGCATCACCCAGGGACTCCATAAAAACATGAAGATGGGCTAAAGTCAGGGTACAAAGAACAAGGGTACGAAGAACAAGTTTCCATATGCATTAGGATGACAACGGTGGTCGGTTGTAGCATTCAGTACCATGACTGGAAGTGGTTGTGGATAATAATACTGCTTCAGGCAACTCCTCCCATTGCTGAATAGCCTGTCTTCACCTACAGCTCTCAGCAAAAAGAGAAGTTGCTCTTCAGAGCTTCTGGTAGATTGTGCTATACGAACAGTGAGCATATCTATTCCTGGCCCTTCATCTGACGAGGACTGGTTGAATTTCTTTCTTAGCCATCTATGGAGAAACAGTTTGCTAAGAAATTAATAATGTAAATATGTACACAGCAGTCAAGGCTATGTGTGTGTGTATGTGTGGGTAAATGTGTGTGAAACTACCCTGAGTTTAACTTCTGCATTAAAGTGTTAAGGAGTCACAGTGGCAGAGTGGTTAAGTGCTCAGCTGCTAACCAAAACATCAGGGGTTCTAATCCATCAGCCACTCCATGGGAGAAAGATGTGGCAGTCTGCTTCTGTAAAGACTGCAGTCTTGGAAACCCTATAGGACAGTTCTACTCTCTGTCCTACAGGGTCGCTGAGTTGGAATTGACTCAATGGCTCTGGGTTTTTATTAAAGCGTTAACTCCGTCTGGGCAGGGCCTGTCTCTCTTCCTCCTTCGCCTTTGCAACCTGAGCATCCAGCACTACATAGCAAGCGTTCCACAAATGTCTCCTAATGAACAAGCAAAGAAATGCTAACAAGAATAAAAACGCTTATATACCAATGTCCACTGCAGCACCGCTCACAACTGTCAAAAGGTGGAAACAACCTGAAGTGCCCATAAACGGATGAAAGGATAAACAAAATGTGGTCTATATCTACAGTGGAGTCTTACTCAGTCATAAAGAGAAATGAAGTCCTGATACATGACAGTACATGGATGAACCTTGGTAACATGCTGAGTGAAATAAGACAGAAAAGGACAAATAGCAGATGATTCCACTCATATGAAAGAGGCAAATGTATAAAGACCAAAGATTATTAGTGGTTACCAAGGATGGGAGGGACAGGGAAAGAGGGAGTTTTTGCTTAGGGGACACTGAATTTCTGTTAATGGTGGTGGAATAATTTGGAAACAGACTGCGGTGAGTGCTCGACTTGCACAACATGATGAATGTAATCAATGTCACCGAATAGTACACGTAAAAAATGTGGAATTGGCGAATGTTTTATATATATGTATATTTACCACCATAAAATAACAATAAAGTGTCTAACACGTAAGACGTACCCACGTCATTCTGACAACTTATACAGTGATGGTTTTGATACACCCTCTGGAAAAGATCCAACAAACCAATACTTAATAATGCTTTCACGGTGGTTTGTTCAAAATGTCAATAGTACTCAATTTGTCTTAACTTGCTCCTGAGACAAGCCTTTCTCCTTGCAGACTAAGTGTGTGAGGTTTTACTCCGGTCCTGTTTCTCTGAATGGACAAAGTCTCATAACCTCTCTCTTGACTCAGATGCTATTAATCAGGACATTGCACACTGAGTCTGATACTAAAGTCCCCACTATGGACAACTGGGCCTTTGTTTTTTCCCCACGAGGTGGGTTTGAATCACATCAGCCCTGAGTTACTGTACTTATTCTTCATGATACTTTACGTTCACGATTTACATTTATATTATGTTGGTCTTTAAGACTTGGGGATAAGAGACTTAAAAGGCCCATTGAAAGCTATGGACATGGTTCTTTTGATTACCTCACAGTCCCAGGGCTCACTGCTGGCTAGCATATGACAGGTTATTACAAATGGTAACGTCTCAGTCTCCTTTACACAAAAGCAAACCAGGCAGGGCTTTCAAGCTAATAATACTTTGGCTTCAGCTGAAATGGAAATGTGGTGCTTCTTTCAGGAAAACAAGGACAAGAAGGTAGTGGGAGGGTTACATTTACTTCTGATAAACCACCATTGTTGCTTAGATGCAGAGAAAGGTAAAGAGCAAGTCTGTGATTACAAGACATAAAACACACTCTTAAAGAAGCCAGGAAGGACAAAAATCCAAATACAATTTTGTTCATTAAACATTTCTCAAACATACTACATAAGCTGGACTCTCATTGGAGACACAAAGATAATTCAGCATCCTTTTGTTGCTCAGGGAGCTCACTATTTTCAAGGAGATCAAAATATATACGATTAATTCTAATAGTCTAGGATAACTGTTAGGCTTGATGTATAAAGCTAGCTGAGCGAAAGAGAAGAATAGAAAGGAATTTCTGTTACGGATGATAAAAAAATATGGAAATGGACAGTACTGACGGTTGCACAACATGATGAACATAATGTCACTGAATTGTACACATAAAAATGCTGAAACGGCAAATGTTTTGTGTGTGTATTCATCACAATTGGAAAAATCGAAAAGAATAGAAAGCAATAACCTACACTTGAGGTCAAGAAGTATCACAAAGGAGGTGGCAGTTGGACTTCGCCTTGAAAAACACATAGAGCTTTATCATGATTGCAAGAAAAGATGTATGTTTTAAAAAGATGACTTGTGGCTTTGATGGGGCATGGACAGGAGGAGACAAGAGGCTAAAGACAGGGAGGTGGCACTGCTTCCAAATTTTAAGGAAAATAATCTAACAAACCAACAAAACAACTACATAACAGATGAAGAAGGATTCTCACTCCATTCCTGCTCCACACAGATCACAGCACCATGAAATGTGTATTTGGAATTCCTAGTTTGAGAAGCACTATTCTGGCCACACTAAAACAGCATCCTCAATGTCATTAGTCATTGTTGTTGTTGCCGAGTGCTGTCCAGCTGATTCTGACTCATAGTGACCCCATATGACAGTGAGATCTGCCCCATAAGGTTTCCTAGGCTGTAATCTTTACAGGAGCAGATGGCCAGGACTTTTCTCCCACAGAACCACTGGTGGGTTCATACCACAGACCTTTCTGTTAGCAGCCGAATGCTTAACCACTGCACCACCAGAGCCCCTAACAAGGTGCCTAGCAAACAGATATTTTTAGAAAGAAAAGAACGTTGCCATCAACCTGTTGCCATCAAGTTAATTCTGACTCATGGCAACCCCATGTGTTACTGAGTCGAACTGCTCCAAAGGGTTTTAAAGAAATCAAAACCAAACCCACTGCCATCCAGTCGATTCTGACTCATAGTGACCCTAGAGGACAGAGAACTGTCCCACAGGGTTTCCAAGGCTGTAATCTTTACAGGAGCAGACTGCCATCATCTTTCTCCTGCAGAATGGCTAGTAGGTATGAACTGCCAACCTTTCCGTTAGCAGCTGAGTGCTTTAACCACCGTGCCACCGGGCTCCCCATAGGGTTTTAGGAAGGCACACATGGGCTCCTTGGATAACTAAGTAAGGGGCTCTATAGCAGGTCACCACATGAAATAAACACAATTACAGGTGAAAAGAATTCTAAAGGCCGAAACCATTGTAGACGGCCCCTCATTCATAGAAGTGGGGAAGACACTCAAAAGAGGTGGCCAACTTACGTTGCAGTTTGACGAACCATCGAATGAGGGGTATGAACCATCTGGCCAGTCGGCAGGGTCCAATGCAGCTGACTGCCGGTGCTGGGCCTCGTACTCCTTGAGCTGCAACGAGAGGGCACTTGAAATGGAAACAATGGCTAAGCACTGTCTATCGAGTGCAGACACACAGCTTTGGGCACCTTCTTCATGCCAGCGTGGGTGACTACGTGTCGGCCAAAGGGGATTTCCGAAACTGAGAGGAAGATCGGTTCCCTGCCCTGTGGGTTTTAATCTAAATCAAACTAACAGACACAAAGCTCCCTTTGTATTCTGTGTTCTAAAAAGCCCTTGATTCCTTCCCACTCCCCGTTATTATCTGACCTCCAGCATCAAAAATCATCTTTCTCAGTTCAATGGTAAGTTCGAAAATAGAAAATGTATGTGGTTTGGCCTATGAATTACCTCTCCAGGTGTGTAAGTCACAAACACACACTCCACTCTAGGAAGACACAATGTGGTAGATGACAGAAATCTTAGTAAAACCAAGATGGAAGCTTGGAACTTAATATTCTAAAATTACTTGCTTTTCTTGTTCAAGACTGCTTGAAATTACCAGTTCAATGTTATCGCCTAATGAATGTGACGGGGGTTTATTGGGAACCCTTCAGGATGGGGAGGAAGATAACGAGACATCTACAATATCTTCAGAGACATTTAAAGTTTGGATTTAGAAACTAGGTTTCTAGTTTTTGAAAAACATAGAAAAGCAAACAAAATGATATAGAAAGTTAGCAAATTTAACTTAGCAGAATTAGATGAAGGATGTTTCAGAATGGCATGTGAGACGTTCTACGTGTTTTCATTAAACGTGCAGAAAGTTAACTCTAGTACTTAATAACACTAAGATGTCACTGCATTAAAATCCGATTATAAGGTAGCTTTTATATATGAATTTAGATAGAGCATTGAACAAATCATGTTCCATGAACCCAAGTAACTAAAATGTAAACTGATAGCTCGCATGGTGGGATCAGGACAGTCTTCAGCCACTAGAGCTACATGGGCTGAGGCAAAACCATCATCCCTGCAATTACCCCTCCAGGAAAAAGCCACTTTCCTGTTGTTTCAACGCAAGAAATTCTTTTCTATTCGTATATATGACAGGAGATGGCCAGGAGGAGGCAGACACTGTTGATTAACAATTAAGAGCTTAGGTGAAGAAGCCAAATTCCAGCTCAGAGCCCTTGGGCAAATTAACTCCTCTATGCCTCAGTTTCTCTGCTTGGAAAATAGGGATGATAAAATCTATAACGCAGGGTTGCTATTAGAATTAAGTAAGAGAACACAGCAAAGCTCTTGACACACTCAATCTGCACAATTATTATATAAGTGATTATAGTATTATTAGATTCACCTTGTGGTTTCAGACACGAGAGCTCAAAGTTAACACAAGCTTCAGGTGTTTGAACTTTTGCTATTAAGAGGATGAATATCATTTTAATCTTTCTAATATATTGTTGTTGTTAGGTGCTGTTGAGTCTATTCCGACTCATATCGACCCTATGTATACCAGAATGAAACACTGGCCGGTCCTGCACCATCCGCACAATCATTGCTATTTTTTAGCCCATTGTTTGCAGCCACTGTGTCAATCCATCTCGTTGAGGGTCTTCCTCTTTTTCATTGACCCTCTACTATACCAAGCATGATGTCCTTCTCCAGGGAATGGTCCTTCCCGACAACATGTCCAAAGTACATGAGACGAAGTCTCGCCAACCTCGTTTCTAAGGAGCATTCTGGCTATACTTCCTCCAAGACACATTTTTTCATTCTTCCAGCAGTCCACAGTATATGCAATATTCTTCCCAAACACCGTAATTCAAAGGCACCAATTCTTCTTTGATTTTCCTTATACATTCCTAATACATTAGGGGCACTAATACAGTCCTAATTTTTATAGTATATTTATGTTATGTACTAGAATGCTCTTTCCTTTTGAATATATTGGCTTTTGAGATGCTACATTCTCCCTGTATGACTGGGAATCACTGCCAGTTGGACAACGGGATTATCACTTGTCTTCTCCAGTCCTCTACTCCCTTAGCCCCAACTCCTAAAAGATGCTAAGGAAACTTCCTCTTTAAGGAAACTAGATACAATCATAAACAGACTTAATATTTTTCTTTTGCTCTCTGTCTGTCTCCATCATCTACTTCGGGTCCTAACACTACACGTGCGTCTTCTTGTATAGATTCAAATTCCATGCCCTATCAAAACTTTGCCACTTAATAACTATTTTTTCATTATCCTAATTTCAAAATGCTATGAATTTTTAAAGTTACAAAATAGGATCTCTAAAATTTTCTAGAAGTGCACTTCACAGGGAAACACCAACTTGGTTAATATGTACATAATTAATTTTTATATTCCACTTTGCTCCAAAGAAGTTTTGCTTTAATTATTACTTCATGAAGAACTGGCAATTTCTGATTTCCATTTGAGAATTTAGCGATTTTAAAGCAAACTTACAGAGGTTTAGTTTAATTCCAGAAGTTTCAAAAAAATGACATTTTAAAGTGTGTGTGTGTGTGTGTGTGTGTGTGTGTGTGTGTGTGTGTGTGAGCTGGATGTCTCAGGAGGAAATACTCCCCTCACATCCTGTTTTCCCTGGTCTCATAGTTTTCTCCTAGTTGAAGTCCATGACATGATTCTTAGAGGGATGGCCATTCTTAGCAGATAAATGCTGAGACTGTTAAGAGAGAGATTCTATAACATTACAATTTCTACTAGTGCTTACTGTAAAGAACATGTGTAGTATGCCTAATCTAAATCCCCTCCAGCTGCAATTTTCATTTATTTCCATCTATTCTGTGCTCAGCAGAGATTAAAACAAAACAAAACACTCTTCAGTACATCCTGTTTAATAACCCGTCATAGACTTGAAGACAGTGATTAAGTTCGTTTCCACTTCTTCTCTGAAATAAATCCTCCCAACTTCTCCTCAGGGGACCTATTAAAAATGCCCTCAATCGCTTTGTTGCCCTCCTACGGACGCTCTCCACAAGCCTCTTTATGTGTCTAGATCTCGGTGATTGATGCACAATAGTGGCTACAAGGCAATGATTCAATAATACACATAGGTTCCCAGTTCATAATCTGGATCTGGTGTACCAGATGCACAGACTCCCTTTACAAGCTATTCACCTATCCCACCCACGCCCCTGCCACCACCACTGCAGGTGCAGGCTCACATCTACATCCTGCTCTGGAGAACAGCCCTTGGCTCACAGGAGCTGCCTCCCCAGGGGATGCCTAGGAGACTGCGCCCCCTCCCCCATCAGCTTTTAGCCTCCTCTGCTCTAGCAGGACAAACGCTGCCATGCAGTTTGGCCTCCAGAGCTCCCCACTCCCTGTGGGATCAGGCTGCGGCTAGACTTCTCTGATCCCACATGTCTGCCCGGCTCCTTCCTCTGCCTTCTCCTCCTGCCCCACCACCGTCCCGCACTTAGTGGTTTCTCTGGAGAGCCCTCCTTCAGTAAATCACTTGCACAAAAATCTCCATCTCAGGTTTTGCTTCTAGGGAACCTTGCTGACCTACGCCACCTGGCATTAAGAAAGGGTCACAATGCCAAAAGGGCAGCCGAGTTCATGACAAACAACGTAAGTGCTTTTTTATTTTGCAGTGCAACAATGACTCAGCCACAAATTGCTTTTTTTTTTTTTTAAACTATTGAGGTTTAGAGTCAGGTATACCAAACAATTTAGTTTTCTTGTTGCTGTTTCAAGGTTTCAGACCTTCAAGATTCTACTTTATGGTAAAGTTGTGACTCGTTCAATGGTTCTGTAGTGATTTGAACGTTTTCAGTAGTTTCTAGACATGCCTAACTTAGACTTGGCTACACAGTGCTGAACCCAACTGTTCACAATGAACATCCAAGAGTGAATCAGTCAATAACAAATCAGGAAATCTCTTAATAAATTGCTCCCTCCCTACCATAAATGCTACCCCAGGGTCTCAAAGGCTAATCTGGCTTCTTTTAGTACCCAGTTTAGAGCAAAAAAAAAGGAGCAAAATGATACAATAGACAGTAATTTATATCTACTTAGAAATAAAATTAAGTAAAAATTTAAGGTACAACTAATATTTAACCTTTGGGTTATTCAAAGTTTTGTTCGTGATGAATCTTATAAAACTGATGTTTACAACATTTATAGTAGATTTAATTTTTCTTTGATTTGCATTTACTACGTCATTTATTACAGTCTCAGCAATATTTTCACAAGGCTTGTGAAATTTGCAATAGCCGTCACGGGGGCTTTCTCTTCATTAATGTGGTCCACAGATCAAAAATATCTGCATTCATTTACGCATTCGTTAAACATGGAAATTTCACCTCACAATGTTTGCACTAACTAAATAGAATGGAATAAATATCACATCTGGTAATTTGGTAGCCCTGGTGGTGCAGTGGTTAAGAGCTTGGCTATTAACCAAACGGTTGGCAGTTCGAATCCACCAGCTGCTCCTTGGAAACCCTATGGGGCAGTTCTACTCTGTCGCTATCAATCAGAATCCACTCGATGGCAATGGGTTTGGTTTTTTGTTTTTTGTTTTCTTTTAAATAGCTTTTAATGCTCCAAAACATTTTTATTTTTCTGCATGTGGAAATTCAATTTTCCCAGCACCATTTGTCAAAGAGACTATTCCCTTCCCATTTAATGGACTTATCACCCTTGTCAAAAATCAGTTGATCATACCTGTACCTGTTGCCATCGAGGAGATTCTGATTCATAGCGACCCTACTGGACAGAGTAGAACTGCCCCATAGGGTTTCTAATGCTGTAAATCGGCAGCTGGTGGGTTCAAATAGCTGACCTTTCAGATCGCAGCTGAGCGCTTAGACACTGCACCACCAGGGTTCCTAATCCCAAAACATTTTTAAATGTAAAGAGGTCAAGTAGTCCCAAATATCAACCAAATATTTGCAAGCTTACCCTAGCAAGTGCTTCCTCAATGGTGATCATCTTTTCTTTGACCATCATCATGAGCTGAATCCGTTCCTCATCACTCATTGTTATCTCACTTGCAACATAACCAACATCTTCTCCTGGAGATGGAAGACAAAGAATAATAAGAATAAAAACGAGTAAGATGAAACAGAATGCTGATCTTGGAAGTCTATCATCGATGGGAGGAGAAGGATCCTATGCAGGGGCACTGTCAGGCGCTGTATCCTACTATGGGGCAACAGGACAGCAGTAATGCTGTTCTTCAGGAAGCCAATACTAGTTGCTGTTGAGTTGATTTCAACCCATGGCGACCCCTTGTGTTTCAGGGTAGAAATGTACTCCATAGAGTTTTCATGGCTGTGACCTTTCTGAAGCAAATTGCCAGAACTTTCTTCAGAGGCCCCTCTGGGTGGATATGAACTGCCATCCTTTTGGTTACTAGCCCAACGCTTAACCATTTGTACCACCCAGCAACCACAGGAAGTCAGTGAACTCATCTAATTTGGGAAATAGGCTTCAAGAACATATAAATGCTACAATAGAAACAGACCCTTCCAAATAATCAGAGCTTTTGTGATGGAGGATCTAGTGGAGGCACTTGGAAGAATGCTGACGGGGAATTCCTAGTCATGCGGAGAGCACAGACCTAACATGAAAACTCAACTAAATCTGACAACCATTCCAAGGCTCCTTAGGCTGAGGAGTCTCTACGCCCTTCCATTTGTCATATGAAAGAGAAGAAAATATTTTTGGAGAGGAAGAAATCCTCTATCATAGCAGAGGAAGGGAGGGCCACAGCCAAGTGTAAAACAAACCCTGAAGTCTCGTCAACCCCTAGACTTGTACTATTAGGCTGTTGTTCCTCAGAGAATGAGCGCGAATAAATAAAATCACAGATGTGAAGCATTTTGAGTTCACTGACAGGAAGGTAATATACATGTATATATCTGAAAGTATTCCTGTCATAAATATGTTTCCAAACTGTTAGGGACATATGTTTCCAACTCGAAACTGAAGGTAGCCAGAACTGCAAGAAAGTGAGAATTCTCCTGTGAGGTTCCTTCTAAAGTGTTTCCCTGCAAAGCAAACAAATTGCCGTCACCTCTAATACATGTGAGCCACACTGGCCAATTGCGTCTTCAGTAGGTCAGTGTGTGGGGAAGGATATGTCAGGGAAAGGGTGCTCTAATACACAGGCTGGGAATAAGCCCGTATTCTAGGCCCTCATCCTTCTCCTTCAGTCCTGTCTTTCTCACACATACTTTACTACCTTCTGATGTCATTAGTATGCTCGGTTATGGCTTCATCTGCCCTTGGTGTACAGAGACAGACTGCCTGCAGACTGGGAGAAGCCCATTTCTGTCAGGGCCTACCTTGGAATTTATGATCCCCTGTGTCTAGGAAACAGTTATTCAATAAGCAAGGTACCCACGGCTTACTTGTGTTTACTTACTAATCTGTAGTGCACAATTTCACCTGTTTTTCACCACATCAAAGATGTAGGCTTACTGGGTAATCTGTCCCTGGGATGGGGTGAGAGGGAGTTGGTTGGGTTTTTTAAAAATCCACATGAGGTGCTAAATTATTGCCTTCCTCTTTCCCTCCCTTCCTCCCTCACTTCCTCTCGCTTGCTCTTCTCCCCCTTCCTTCCTAAATAAGACTTTGTTAGAATCCAAGGTTTATTTTGAATCACAAGTGATCCCTGCATGTACCAAAGGGAAAACTGGGAATGCTTAAGAACGACTTCCTTAAATCAGGACAACTAAAAAAAAATAACCACAGCGTGTGTTGCCAAGGCACCCAGGTGTACAACTGGTCTATGTGCTGTCCAAATCTACTTTTCGCATTTCCATGTGTGTAAATAATTGAAGATGCATTCCGAACAGGGAAGAAGACTAAGGTTTTGTAAAGGAAAGAAAGTCGTCACACTGGTGGGTGACTCACAGTTTTCCTCTAATGATAACCTTATTCAGCTGGTCTAGACTAGGGAAGTGGCTTTGCTTCAGCTTCTTCTCTGAATACCGGTGAAACATAAATTATATAACTGGGCCTCAAAGGGATCGCATATTCACTTACTATATAAACAACAACAAAAGACCCAGCCAAGGAGAGGGCAGAACACCCTTCACAAAGCAGCGTGGACAATCTCCCATGATGTCAGGACTATTAGAGTTTCCAGGGGCAACAACCCCGTGACTGTCCCAGCAACAGAAGACCATCAAAGGTTCAGATGATTCCAGGGGCCCCAAAGGGTGGTGGTGGGATGGCGGGGAACCCAAATAACAAAACACTTAAACTTTCTAGACTCTTTTCAGTTAGACCTTGGTATGGTAACAGTGAAGATCTTTGTGAGGTTGGCGTGACTGAGAAAATGAAAGATTGGTCTTTGCTGTCAGTTCTATGGAAAGGAAGGACAGCAAACTCTGTTTTGTTTTCTTTGATTTTCTTTTTTTTTTTAAAGCACTGGGATGCAGTCTTAAAGTAATGATGGGGATCTCGGAAAAGTCGAACACCTTATAGGCACATGTAATGAGTTATTCAAACTTACAGCATCCGTCTAGATTAATGGCACAGGCTTTTTAACATTTTAGAGCTAAAAGGCCCTACTGTCAGCCAGCGCGTTACTGTACCTTTTGAAGTCTGTCTCATTATTCCTTTCTGGTTCTTTCGGAAGTTCTGCCAGAAATACTTATTTTTCTTCTTCCAATCTCCTTTTCCTTAAAAGAAAGAGAAAAGGCACAAGCAGTAAATTCATTAATAACAAAAGTAGCCTCTTCCTTATAATTCAAAGCTAGTAAGAATACTTTGTTTCACAAAAAAGGACAATTTTTCTCTTTTGGTTTGTGAAAGACTGAGAAATGCCTACAAAGTTGTTTAAAAGAAATGCAAATTTCCTACTAGCAAGAAATGGTTCAGCAGGGTTAAGATGAGAAATAAAGAGACATCAAAAAGGCAGGCACAACACGCATTCTTGCATTCGCTTTGATGTTTGTTTAACTAGTAGGCCTAATTCTGCTTTGTTTTGTGGTATATTTTCCCCCTTGGGTCTCAGCCACATGCATTTCAACTACACCCAAATAGGATACTGTAAGAAGTTAACTTGGTTTTGTTTCTCCTGTTTTGATGTGATTGCTGTTGTTGACATACCCTTGGCTTATTTCTGTGACTCCAGATTTAATGAAGAGGACAGTACGGTTGGTATGCCCCAAACCCACTGGTCGACAGGTCAGCACAGCTGGCTCCATGGGTTTGTGGGGTTTACCTGGGCTGTTCCTCCATGGTGTGCAGTTGGCAAGGGTCTAGCTATGGCATGGGTGCAGCATGATTTCCACCTCTCTGGCATTCAGACCACCTGGTGACCTACCTACAGCTTGCTCAGGGCATAATGACAAGAAAAACAGACAGCCATCCTGCTGTGACATCCTCAACTAGGTCCTCATCCCTCAGCGCCACCGTCAACCCCTGCCTTCCTTCTCAAACTTCCTAGGTGACTTTCAAGGGAAAACAAATTCACTGTTGTAACCAGACATTTTTAATATGTGGTAGGGGTCTGGTCATCAACAATATGTAATATCTTTTAAAAAGCAAAGGAAAATGGGGCAATAAGTAAAATGAAAGGTTAGAGCAGTCCTCTATTCTTTAAAGATAAAAAGAAGAAGCTATATGTTCTACGATGCTGATGTGGCGCAATCAAAGCAGCAGGCTGAGTCACCATGTGGTGTCTGGCTGCTTTGATACCACTGGAAACAGGGCCAACCAGAGAGATGCATGTTGGTTTTTATAGTCTAGACTGGTGGTGGCAGGCACTGCTGCATGAAACAGACATGTGGACACCCCTTCCAGGGTGCTCCCTGACTGGAGAGGGTATCATTTGTCAAAACAGGATGCCCTCATTTAAGTTCTGACAGCCCCAGAGCTATGGGAATGAAACCAGAGCTGGGTCACCTGAGACTTCCTATGGTCTCAGAATCCTGAAGGCCAGTGATGGCGCTTGATGGCTTTGGACTAAACACTAACACAAATGCCAGCCACCAGTGGTTAAAACAGAAGTAGGATGATAACCAGTTCAACTTTTCTCTGGAGCAATTTGGGGCAATAACATATTTCTCTGAGTGTAAGCTACTGCCTCCACCCCTCCCATTTTAATGTTTCTGAAAGGGAGATATAGCTTAAAAATAAACAATAATAGCTATCATCTAACTCAGCACTTGCTATATCTAGGTACACTGCTATCCAATGGCATATCTCCATTAATACTCACGATGAACATATGAGATACTATTGTTCCCATTTAGTAGATGAGAAAACTGAGGCTTAGAGAAATAAGTGACTTGCCCAAGATTATAACTATAAAGTTGACAGAGTCATGATTCAAAGCAGCCTGATTTGAGGGCTTGTACTCCCAATCATATCATCTTGCCTGGCTTCCCATCCATCCTCTGACCCCAACAGAAAAACTGTTACTATGATGAAGGAAAAATCACATTGAATAATGGTAGGGTTGCACAGTTGATTACTGTAATAGCTGTCAATAAGTTGTACACCTGTAAAAAGTTCCACTGGCAAAAGTTGTGTGATAGATATATTTATAACAATGACAAAATTTGAAAAAGAGTAGCAGCTGAGGCTGCTTATGTACAAACAAAAACCTCATAGGATTTGGTTCCTTGGTTTGGAGGTTTAGGGTGATGGTTTCATGGGACTTCTCAGTTAATTGGTCTAATAATGTGGTTAGTGCTTCTGTTCTACCTTCTAGTTGGTCGTTATGTAATGCCTGGGGTCTTAAAAGCTTGCAAGTGGCCAATCAAGGCAAAACAATTGGTCTTTATTCACCTACAGCAACAGAGGAAGAAGGAGAGTCAGGAATAGGAGGAGGATATGGAATGTGTGGCTAACTACCTCCATGAACAACTGCCTCCTTTGCCATGAGACCAGAAGAACTGGATGGTGCCCAGCTACCATTACTGAACATTTTGACCAAAGATTCTATAGAAGAATCCTGATCAAAAGGGGGGAAATGTACAACAGAATTTAAAATTCTCATGGAATCCAGATTTTCTGGAGCCATGGAGGCTGAATGAGTCCCGGAAACTTGTGCTCTGAGATAATCTTTATACCTTAAACCAAAAATATTCCCAAAATCTTCTTAAAACCAAACAACAGTCTAGTTTAACTAGTAAAAAAAATCTGCCTTGAGCATTATGCTCTTTTAAGAACTATCTATATGGGATCAAAGTGACAATACCAACTCCAAAGACTGGATAGGAACTTTAGGGAGCAATGAGTTTACATTAACGGGGGAGGAATAACTCAGAAAAGGAGGGTGAAAATGGTTATATGACTCAAAGAATGTAATCACTGTCACTGAATTGTACATGTAGATATTATTGAATTGGTATATGTTTTGCTGTGTATATTCTCAACAACAACAAAATATTAAAAAAATAAAAAATATATAGAGGAAAATAAAAAAGAAGAGCTGTTACTAAATCAACAGTCAATTAAGGAAATGTAAAAATATATAATTCCTTCCAAAAAAACCTATTGCCTTCAAGTTGATTATGACTCATAACAAATCTATACGACAGAGTAGAACCGCCCCACAGAATTTCCAAGGCTGTAATCTTTACAGCAGCAGACTGACACATCTTTCTCCTGTGGAGAAGGTGCCAATCTTTCAGTTAGTAGCCAAGTGCTTAACCACTGCGCCACCATCAGGAGAAAAAAAACAACAACCCTGTTGCAGTCAAGTCGATTCCGACTCCTAGGGACCCTACAGGAGAGAGTAGAACTGCCCCATAGGGTTTTCAAGGAGAGGCTGGTGGATTTGAACTGTTGTCCTTTTGGTCTGCAGCTGTATCTCTTAAGCACTGTACCACCAGGGCTCCTGCACCACCATAGCGCCTTATATAATGCTTTACTTGATCCAAAATTTTCATCAAAAAATTTCAAATCTATGGATTTATCCTAAGGACATGATGAGGGAGAACCACACGAATTTCTACAGCAGCATCATTCATCTGTGATAGCCAAAAAATTAGAAACAACTTAAAATGCCCAACAAAGATGAGATTTGTTAATTAGATTATGGCACAGCCAATATGATGAGTAATACACAAGCTTAAACATTATACCATAAAGAACACAGTATAATTAAGAATATAGTATAAATATAAAGAATATTTAATCATGTGGGAAAATGTTTATGACACACTCAATTGAAAAAAATTATAAAGTGAATATGATTCCCAATTATGCTTTTTTTAAAAAATAATCATACATACCAAAAAAAGAGAGAGAAACAGAGAAAGAGAAAGGAAAGTTGTACATAAAAATCTTAACAGTATTTATTTCTGGGTGAAAGAATTCTTTATGAATTTTATATTTACATATATTTGTTTTCTACAAAGTATGAAAAGAAAATAATTATTTAAATCGTTAAGCCAAGAAAATTTGTACTGACCTACAGAGCCGTCTTCTGAGTTTGATTTATGAAGAGGATTCCTAGAAAAGGAAAAAAAGGTCAAATTACTAGGGAGCATTGCCTTCATGGGAGAACTGAAAAATCCTCCTAACTAGTTTGACCCAGCTTTAATACTACTTAATGGAGCCAGGGAAATTTTCACAGGATATTTACCACTTGCCTTTTCTAGTCATCTGCTGCCTTTCTAGAAACAGACTCATGTGCCATTTGTCAACATTTGTTAAGGAACCACTCCAGGGAAATTCCTTTATTAAATGAAGAGAATGGACGTCACTCAATGATCGCTAAAGTGCCTTCCTTCCACTTCGGTCAACTATTAACTATGAGCTAAGTTGCTGCCATTGAGAGGTCTCTTGTGTTAAGTGCAAAAGAAAAGGCAAATAATAATGAGAATATAGATCCAGCATCACAAACACAAAGGCCGCTGGGGCTGGCAGGTGAATAAAGTGGTCAGCTTTAAAAAAAAAAAAAAAATAAGGAGAAAAGGTAGACTCAAGCAAAGAGGAGATGGCATGCCCCAAACAGACGGGCATCCTGGACACAGCTCTGGTTGCTGCCAACTGGCCAGTGTGATGTGTGTGCTGCTAGATCTTCCACTGTCCAAAGAGAAGCCAGAAATCTGCATTTTTATATAAGCACTCCACATTTTTAAGTGACAGCAAATAACCCAATGTTTTTAAAATATGTCCAAGTTCATCAATATATGTCTGGGCACCGCATTTGGTCCACCTCTCCCCCACCATGGCTGCCAGTTTGTGATCCTGATACAGATGAACTCAAACAACCTGAAAAGAGTACACAGCCCAAAACCAATTAATTAATCATTTCTCCAGAAAATACATAGGCAAATATCAACTTAAAGGAAGAAGGCTGGGAAGCCAAGGAAAGAGAAGATTGGTTGTGTCAAAAAGGGAAGAGTAAAGTTTGGAGCAAAATCTTTCATTAGGTAGGTCCAAAGCCCAAAGAGCAAGTTTAGTATCCTTGGGCTTGCTGACAAGGAAAATGAGAAAGAAGGAACCCACATCAGAAGAAGAGACAGGCATGATCAGAAGAAGAACAGACATGTGAATCTTCTCTACAAGTTCTTCCACCAAGAAGAGGTGTCTGGCAATACACTCTTTAGGAAAGGTCTGAATAGTTGTGAGTACAAAGGATGAGAGACCAGAACTGAGCTATATCAAAAAAATTAAAGAGAAGCAGAACATCCAAACCACCTACTGGTGATATGCTGCATAACTTCTAGGTAAAAAGGCCCTTTAGGATTTAGGTGACCAAAGAGATGGTGATGCAGAGTTTACCTTTAATACGCCATCACCCTATAGTCCAGCTGCACTGATGCTGCCTGACTATGAGGGGCCATTTCAGAATAGAAGACCTAGGCCCTGCAAGTACATCGTACTCCAATTACGTGTGGAGGGAATGGTTTTTGATTAGCACAAAAATATGACAGACCTCTAGTGTAAACTAAGGAAGAGGGTAAAAGCTAAGAAACAGGAGAAACTGTTGCAGAGAACAACAGCTAGACTTGAAGTCTAGTTATTTCCCTTACTACTATGTTGAACGCAGAAAACGTCAGGAAAATCTACCACATCATCCAATTTTACCAAAAGTTAGCTTCTACGATCTACCCTTCTACCTCTTATCCACACAAAAATGAACATAGCTAAACAAGTCTGTCTTGGAAGAAGTACAGCCAGAGTGTTCCTTGGAAGCAAGGATAGTGAGACTTCGTCTCACATACTTTGGACATGTTATCAGGAGGGACCAGTCCCTGGAGAAGGACATCATCCTTGGTAAGGTAGGAGGTCAGTGAAAGAGAGGAAGACTCTCAAGGAGATGGACTGATACAGTGGCTGCAACAACAGGCTCAAACACAGCAATGATGGTGAGGATGGTGCAAGACCAGTCTGTTTCCTTCTGTTGTCCATAGGGTCGCTTTGAGTTGGAACCCGACTTGATGGCATCTAACAACAAAACATATTTACTTGAAAGCCTTCTAGGAAATAACCATCTCAAATTCTAATCCATTCAGGAAATAATGTATTGAATGCTATTATAAGTGAGATACATGAATGAATATGAAAAAATGAAAGTCGCGAGTTTGGTTGGGGAGGTAGACAAACACAAAGAAGTACATGCAAAGAAGAAGAGGAAGAAGAGGCACCTGCAATGTGCTTAGAACCTCAGAAGTATGGGAAATGCAAAAAGGCAGCAGAGAGCAGACGGCTGGAGATTAAGGCAAGAAAATCTTCAAAGAGAAATAATGTTCAAACTAAGGTTTGGATTCTTAAATGTTTTTAAAAAAATTTACTCTGTAGTACTTTTGAACTCAAAATCATCGTCACATGCATCAGTCCACCTTACTTCACCGTGCTTTCTACAGATGAGCACTTAACACAAAGGAAGCCCCAGGTTTATTTTTATACTCACTCTAAGGACTAGGCAAGTCCTGACCTAACTGCTAAGGACCAAATATATCAAATACTCCTAGCTCTTGATAAACCTAGTTAACTACATAATTAATTAAAAATACAGATGTCAACTTTCACTTTTTCTAAGAGAAAGATTTTCATAGGAAAATGGTCGAAAGAAATGTAACTTTCCTGTAGATCTTTACTGATTCAGAATAAGAAACCTTGCATTGTAAGGAATTTTACAACTTCATCCCAATCCCAATTCTACAGGAAACTATGGTCTCCAGAAGTTAAGGAAGTGGTCCGTGGTTCTGTGGCTAATTACAGGCATCTTCCATACCTAACCCAGTTTTTTTCCCAGTATATGCTGCATCTTCCTTAGTCTGGAGAAAACGTCAAAGGCTCACTTCTATTCTTCTAATCCATTCTTAATTATTTCTGCCAAATGAGAATGTCTAACACCATAAAAATATTTCAGAACTTATGCTACAAAAAAGGCAAGTTCTCACTATTACACAGCTATCACAGAATCTGATTGTATTTTCCTCTTTAAAATGCTGACTTACAATGTTTTCATTATTTTTATCTTTGTTCAAATTATCACACATTTTGTATTATTTATCCTTGAGTTTGGACTTTGGATCTGTCCTGGTTGTCGCTTGCTTTTTCCATGGAAGCCAGCAGAGGGTACTGTAGTTTCTTCATTTATCTTGCTGGGGTGAGAACAACTTGTCTGGTGTTTTTAGAAAATCTAGTTCACAATCTAGGTTCTGGCCAGAGAATAGCAAGCCAATATTTCATAAGAGTGTGAGGCTCCCGCAATCATCAATTTTCAAAGGGAGAAAACAACACCATATGAAGTTTAATTTGGATACGGTGAATTGTCCAGCAAACAGAAGCTGGCAGAGCAGCGATGAGAAACGTCATCTCCTTTCTCCTTGAGACTGATTAGAAATTTCATCCAGCAGGAGCAAAAATCAGCGATGTAACCAAAATCCAAATATGGATGGAAGCAGGTGGAAGGGGCCATTTACTGATCTCCTGGTGGGAGAAATTAATGCTCAGAAGTCGGCTCCAAAAAGGCCTCCTAGTAGAACATCCCTCTTCCAAGCACCCTCAGGCCTGAGAATGGGAGGTGCTGTGAGCAGGTTTGTCACCCTTTTCTATCCATCAATTTCATTGTTCATGGAGTAAAAGGAATGGGAACTTCAGTGCGGATTTTGATGACTTGGAAACAGTAATTACCATGCCCGTGCACTTTGGAAAATATGCATTTAGTGATCATCTCAAGTATTGCATTTAAAGTCTGCACTCAGACTTAGCAAATACCTTTTCATTAATAACTACTATCAGACCCAAAAACTGATTGAGTGTAAACATTTTTCCTCAGGATCCTGAAAATCCTTTAGCCTTCCCTGAAAGCAAAATTCCCAAGAAAATTCCTAAGTTTAGGAAATTATGAATTAGATCAGAGAAGCAATTTAAGGGACAGCAGCTCAGGAACTTAACCAATATATGCCTTTTGTCCTCCTTCTGTCTTTTGTAGTAAGCTCTCTGTTAAATTGTTCATTCATCCATTCACCCTTTCTTTCTTTCAATAAATATTGATTCAGCTCCCAGTATGAGTCAGGCATCCCGGACAGCACTGAGAACACACAAGCAGGACAGATAAGATCCCTGCTGTCCTAGAGCTCTGAGTGGGAGAGAAGCTGGGTGGGGATGACGAGTCAAGGAGTGGGGTGAGTTTCAGATGGGATGGTCAGAGAAGTCCTCTTTGAAAAGGTGACATCTGAGCAGAGACCTCAATGATGAGCTGGTTTGCCATTCATGGGGAGGCTTGGGTGGAGTAGGAGGAAGGGAAATGCAGGTCTATTTTGGGCACGTTAAGTTTAAGGTGCTTATTAAACACCCATGGGGAGATATTAAAGAAATCGCTGAATATATGAGTCTAGAGCTCAGGGGAGTTGTTGATGGCTAGAGATAGAAATCTGGAAGTCAACTGCATCTTCAAAGCTATGAGGCCAAAGTGTCTACCTCCTAGTTTGTTGAGTAGTGCCTAGGGTCGTAAAAGTTTGCAAGCAGCCATTCAAGGTACAGGCACTCCCCAGGTTACAAACATCTGACTTACGTACAACCTGTAGTTATGAACAAACCCCTGTAAAACCTAGTACATTAAAAATATGACGTACATACAATGGTTTGTAACAACAAACAGATGCTACTTTGCGACATGCAACAAAACATTATTATTATTATTACTGTATTATTAAGTTAAAGATGTTTTAGTGTATCTGAAGTGTTTCTTTTGTTTTTTATGCATAGAAAGGTACACTATATACTAAGACAAACGTTTGATTGACTTTAGATATGAACTACCATACCTAACTGTTCCGACGTACGTACAAATTTGACTTAGAGATATACTTAGGAACAGAACTCATTAGTAATCTGGGGACTCCTGTACAACAATTGGTCTCTGTTCACCTGGAGCAACAGAGGAAGGAGAGTCAGGAATAGGAGCAAGATATGGAATGTGTGGTTAACTGCTTCTGTGAAAAACTGCCTACTTTGCCATGAGACCAGAAGAACTGGATGGTGTCTGGCTAACATTACTGAACATTTTGATCAAAGATTCTACAGAAGAACCCTGATCAAAAGGGGGAAAATGCAGAATGGAATGTCAAATTCTTAAGGAATCCAGCCTTCCTGGAGCTATGCAGGCTGGATGAACCCCTGCAACTATTACCTGAGATAAGCTTTACACTTTAAACCAAAAATACCATATAGGTAGATCTTAAAAGAGCACAATGCTTAAGGCAGACATTCTTTACTAGTTAAGCTAAACTATTGTTTGGTTTTAAGAAGACATCAGGTGACATTTCTGGTTTAAGGTTTATGGTATCATGGTATCAGGAGCCCTGGAGGTGCAGTGGTTAAGAGCTACAGCTGCTAACGAAAAGGTCAGCAGTTCGAATCCACCAGTCGCTTCTTGGAAACCGTATGGGGCAGTTGTACTCTGTCCTACAGAGTTGCTATGAGTCAGAATCAACTTGACAGCAATGAGTTTTGTTTGTTTTTTTTTAATATGGTATCAGATTGACAACAGCAACTCAAAAGATTAGACAGGAAACTTAGGGGGCAGTAAGTTTATATTAATGGAGGAGGAACAACTCAAAAAAGGAGGGTTAGAATGGTTGCACAACTCAAAGAATGTAATTAAACTCACTGAATTGTACATGTTGAAATTGTTGAACTGATGTATATTCTGCTGTGTATACTCTCAACAACAAAAATAAAATAAATTATTTTAAAAAACTTTTTTTAAAGCTATCAGACCAACTGAACACAACAATAGATTGTAGTAGCTGTAGATTCAGAAGAGAAGAGGTAATGAAGACTGAGTTCTGGAGTAACCCAGTTTTGAAGGGCCAGGAAGGGAAGGTGGTATCAGCCAATGGGACTGAGGAATAGTCAGGGGGTAGAAGGGAAACCAGGAGAGCATGGTTTTACCTTTGTTGCCTAGAATAAATATCACACTCGATTTTATAAAAATTATGTTGCTTCCTCAAAACAACATATGGGATAAAGCCTAGGTTGCTATAATGGTCTATATAGCCATAGACTATCAAGTCTATTGCTTTACATTGGAGATCCTCATGAGACCACACAGGAAAAGGAGGAAGTAACAGGGGTCAAAATGAAATTCTTTACATTTGTATAAATTCCATCTCTTAAACAAAACACTCTCACAGACACTGTCATTACAGAATAGGGATTATCACTGAGATGCTGGGGACTGATGAGCTGCCTGAGGTCACAGAGCTGGGCAGAGGCACAAGTGGGTTTATAAGTCATATTTTTTTACTCAAGTCCAGTGCCTCATCCATGTCACCATACTGCTGCTCGTTTACTGAACAGAAATTTATACACTTTACTTGATGCCCCTTCTCTATTACTATCGGGATAGACTTAAAAGGGACACTACTATATACCGGCACTGGGATTGGATAAATTCCCAGAAGGATACCCAGAAGAACTTGTGAAGATAGAATATGTTTTCAACACAAAATGTGACCATGGTATATGAATTTATGAGATCTAAGTATTTCAAGGACACTTTTCAAGATCTGGTATTACTGCTATCGCATGATCCTCTTGTCTGCTTCTTGTTAGCTATTGTCGAGTTAGCCCGACTCATGATGACCTTCATGTTCATGATCATTGGTATGTTTGAGTCCATTGTTGTGACTATTGTGCAGTGTCGGGCTCTCTTCTAGGACTATATCGGACAATGTTCTATTGTGATCTGTAAGGTTTTCATTGCCTAATTGTCGGAAGTAGATCACTACTAGGCCTGTCTTCCTAGTCTGTCTTAGTCTGGCAGTTCCACCGAAACCTGTCCACCATGGGTGACCCTGCTGGTATTTGAAGTACTGTTGGCATAGCTTCCAGTACCACAGCAACACGCAAGCCATCACAGTACAACAAATTGACAGACGGGCAGTGGAGAAGCAAAGAGGGCCAAACAATTTGGCTCAAGCTCATTTGTTTCCTTATGTCTATTTATTTATATATAAATAGTCTAAGGTACATCCAGGCAAACACAACTCCATCTCCTGCTACACACCAAGACTGGCACATGCAAAGAGTACAGTGAATGTCCAGGTGAAAAGAAATTCCTAAAATAGACTTTATGCTTGTGGTTTGATGAGCTGCACAGAAACATCATTATAACCAAAAAAGAAAGAGAGAAAAACTGTTCTAATTTAATTTCTAAGAAAGGAACATATGTTACATGTTGCTGGAAACAGTATCCTTAAAGAGATTTTAGGGTTCCTTAATCTTGAGTGTCAGGAAATGCATTTTTCCATTAGTTTACTTCCTGCTGCATTTTCAGCTGGCGCTTCTGCTGTGTCTGCGGCTTTTCCAGCACCCTCCCAGGCCTGCCAAGGCAGTCCCCAAAGCCAACAGCACTGTCCTCAGATGTAGAAAAAGGACTGAAATATTGGTGCTACTGGGTTGTGTGTGTATGGGGGCAGATGAAGGAGGTAAAGGCTGAGTGGCTTTTCAGTAGTTAATGTTTTCTTTTTCTTTATGCCTTAAATATGACTAATTACTGACACTCATATTTTGCTTATTTAGTGACAAATCATTTTAAGTAAAATAGATAATTCCTGAATTTGATATTTCTTATTATCCTTTGGGTATCAATAGATATTTTTCATCATATTAATATATCTCTTGAAGCCCTGGTGGCACAGTGGTTAAGAGCTCAGCTGCTAACCCAAAGGTCAGCAGTTCGACTCCAACAGCCATTCCTTGGAAACCCTATGGGGCAGTTCTACTCTGTCCTATAGGGTTGCTACGAGTCGGAATTGACTTGATGGCAATGAGTTTGGTTTTCTTTTGTTTGTTTTTTTGTTAGGGGTTGAGGGAGCCCTGGTGGTGCAGTGGGTTAAGCACTTGGTTGCTAACCAAAAGGTTGGTGGTTTGAACCCACCAGCCGCTCCACAGGAGAAAAATGTGTCAATTTGCTTCTGTAAAGATTTACAGCCTTGTAAACCCTATATGGCAGTTCTGCCCTGCCCTGTAGGGTCACTATGAGTCGGAACTGACTCAACAGCAATGGGTTTGGTTTTGGGGGGATTTTAAGCATCATCTTTCCTGCTGGGAATCAAATATTTTTCTTTTTGGTACTTGGTAGAGATGACGGACAGCTGACTGGTATGTAGACATGAATGATGTCTCAAATGTTTTCGTAAGTCCCATCACCAGCAACTGACACAGTACAACAGCCCGGAATGTAGGTGCTGGAATCCAACTGCCAGTATTCGAAGTCCAACTTCACCACTTACCAACTATGTTACTTTGGACCAGTTACTTAGCAACATTGAATTGCAGTTTCCTCCTGTGTAAGATGGAGACAATAATACTACCTAACACATGGGTTTTTTTTTTTTTTTAATTTAAAATATTTTATTATGTTTTCAGTCAAAGTTTACACAGCAAATTAGGTTCCCATTGAACAAATTCTACACAATTTGTTCAGGGACATTAGTTACATTTTTCAGAGTGTGTCAACTTCCTCATTATTTCCGTTCTGGTTGTTCCATTTCTAGTAATCTAGTTTCCCTGCCCCCTTGCCTTCTCGTCTTTGCTTTAGAGTAAATGTTGACCGTTTAATCTCATATAGATGATTTTTTAAAGGAGCACAGTACTCACAGATGATATTGTTTATTTTATGAGCCAATCTGTTATTTAGCTAAAAGATGATCTCATGGAATAGTTTTGGTTCAAGGTTTAAAGAGTATCTCAGGGCGATTGTCTGGAGGAGTCCTCCAGTCTCAACCAGTCCAGCAAGTCTGGACTTTTTAAGAATTTGAGATCCATTCTAAATTTTTCTCCCATTCTATCAGGATCCATCTTTGGTGTTCCTGATCAGAACGGTCACAGTAGCAGTAGCCGGGCACCATCTGGCTCTTCTAGTTTCAGGGTAGATGAGGTCATGGTTCATGCAGACTATTAGTCCTGGGGACTAGTTTCTTCTCTGAGTCTTTGATTTCCTTCTTTCTTTTTTACTTCAGATATGTAGAGACCAATAGTTGTATCTTAGATGGCCACTTGCAAGCTGTTAAGACCTCAGATACTACCCACCAAGTTAGGATGTAGAATATAAACTTTACGTACTATATTAGACCAATGGTCTGAGTTGTCCCATAAGACTGCGGTCCTAAGCCTTCAGACCCCGTAAATCAATCCCGTGAGGTGTTTGGTTTAGTCTAAGAAGTTATCAGTGTTTGTGCCCCCTATGTGCTTTATTGTATATATGACTACATATATGAATATATGAATATATATGAATGCATACACCAACATACAGATACATCTATACAGGCCCACATTCATACACACATATACATACCTATACACCCACATAGCATTTTCCAGAATTTTCTGTGAGCTACAACTTGTACAACATTTAGAACATGCCTGAACATACTAAGTGTAGAAAAAAACGCTATTATGATAACTGCCCTTTTCCTTCAATCAATCCCACCTATAGAGTCAAGTTCCTCTTGTTGTTGTTAGGTGCCATGGAGTCTGATCCAACTCATAGCGAACCTATGTACAACAGAACAAAACACTGCCCGGTCCTGCACCATCCTCACAATCGTTGCTATGTTTGAGCTCATGGTGCAGCCACTGTGTCAATCCATCTCACTGAGGGTCTTCCTCTTTTTCACTGGCCCTCAACTTCACCAAGCATGATGTCCTTCTCCAGGGACTGGTCTCTCCTGATAACATGTCCAAAGTAAGTGAGACAAAGTCTCACCATCCTTGTTTCTAAGGAGCATTCTAGCTGTACTTCTTCCAAGACAGATTTGTTTGTTCTTCTGGCAGTCCACAGTATACTCAATATTCTTCGCCAACACCATAATTCAAAAGCATTAATTCTTCGGTTTTCCTTATTTCATTGTTCAGTTTTCCCATGAATATGAGGCAATTGAAAATATCATGTCTTGGGCTAGGTGCACCTTAGTCCTCAAAGTGACATCTTTGCTTTTTAACACTTTAAAGAGGTCTTTTGCAGCAGATTTGCCCAATTCGATACGTCATTTGATTTCTTGAATGCTGCTTCCCTATAGGGTCGCTATGAGTCAGAATTGACTCGATGGCAACAGGTTGGCATTTTCTTTTTCTTCCATGGGTGTTGTTTGTGGATCCAAGTACAACAAAATCATTGACAACTTCAATATTTTCTCTGTTTATCATGATGTTGCTTATTGGTCCAGTTGGGAGGATTTTTGTTTTCTTTATGTTGAGGTGTAATCCATACTGAAGGCTGTAGTTCTTCTCAAAATGTACTTCACTTTCTCAACATATAAGGATTGGTTCTCTGGCATCTCAGGAATGGCCAACAACCTCTCTAAGCCAAGTACAGGACTCCAAAGCTGTTGAAGCTGAAAATCCTTCACAAAGGTGCCCTGAAAGAGATTTCTGTCCTTTCATTCAGCAACTGGTAACTTGTCCTGAAAGCTAACGATGCAGGGCATTGGCAGAGGTTTAAGAGTTTCACGTCTGAAAAGCAGCCAAATGCCATCTCTCCACAGTAGGGCCCATGGCCTGGTTGGGTTCCGGGCACAACTTCATTAAGGCCAGGACCATACAAGTGCAGGCAAGTAGAGCGGAACACGACCCAGATGTGGACTTGGAGTAGGGAGAACTAAATATTGGATAGGATACAGTCTTCGTCCAAAGTTTCCAACAGCCTCTCATTGAGCCTGCTGTTTTATGTCCCCGTCATATTTCCCTTCATTTGTGGGCTTGAGGGTGTGAGCTGTCTAACCATAAAACCAAAGCCCATTGTCATCGAGTCGATTCTGGGTCATGATGACCTCATGTGCTATAAAGTAGAACTGCTCCATAGGGTTTTCTTGGCTGTAATCTTTACGGGAGCAGATTGCCAGGTCTTTCTTCAGTGGTGCCGCTGGGTGGGTTCAAACCACCAATCATTCAGTTAGCAGCTGAGTGCAAACCATTTGCACCACCTAGGCGCCTTCAGGAGCCCTGGGTGGTGCAGTGGTTAAGAGCTACAGCTGCTAACTGAATTAGCCACTCCTTGGAGACCTTATGGAGCAGTTCTACTCTGTCCCATAGGGTCGCTATGAATCAGAATCGACTCAACGGCAACAGGTTGGTTAGTTATGAGTTAGGCGCCTTCAAAGCAAAGCAGTGACTTTTGAGTCAATTCCACCTCATGGCAACTCCAAAAAGCTGATCTAAAATTGTTGCAGGGATGCCCGCTTTGATGCTGATAACACTGGTGATAGTGAAAGCAGACATTTCAGCACTGAGGATTCACAGACAAATACCTTCCCAATTCCTTCAAATTTAGAAACTAATCTGACAACATTCTCATGACATACTAGAGGCTATGGAACATCATGTTTTATGCAAGATGATATATACAGGAAATCAGTAATTAATCTGCCTCATGTAAAACAACAACAATTTATTGTGTGCTTGGTATAGATGATGAATTCCCTGTAAGGCTCGATGAGAGAAATGTACAAGACATGGTCCATGCCTTCTAGGGCTCTGCAATATAACTGGGTAGATTATATCAGTGTGTGGCAAGATATGAAGAATCAAGCGAGTGTTTACAGCAGGCAATGCATGCCAGTTGCCTCCATTTCAAAACTCATTCTCCTCTTCCTTCTTACTAGTAGAATCTGATTTAGTTTGGGGGGTGGCAGTGTGTCTTGTTAAGATATTCACCTCCTGGGACTCCCTGCAGTGAGCCGAGGCCAGGTGTCAGCTAGGAGATACAGGGGCAACTTTCTTGCATAGTGCTTCAGGGAAAGCACATGTGTTGTGGTGAAAGGGACTGACTCAATGCTCCCAAGTCTTCTTCCCTTTCCCTGCCCTGTTCTCCTGCCGGAAGCATAAGCACAATGCTCGAAGCAGCCAACATTCCAGCAGAAGGAAGAAGGTGATGTGTTAATTGGCGGAGGAGGAGAGGAAATAATTTCTTGAACCACTGCACTAGGCCTTGGAATACCTACCTCCAGACCCCTTGTTATATGAGAAAAATATACCCCCATTTGCCTCAACCCCTCCTGTCAGGTTTCTGTCATATGCAGCTGAATATAATCCTAACAGATCCACTGGTTAAGAAACAAAAACAGCTACCTTCTGTAAAGCATGTCTGGTTTACCAAGCACTTTCAAATCTATCTCAGCTCACTTTATGCTCACAAAGATACTGAAAAGAACTAGCCCCATTTTACAGATGAAGAGATAGAGGCCTAGAGTGTTTAAGGAAGTGACTTGTCCAACTGGTAATTGTAAATCACAGGGCTGGGTTTTTATTCAGCTCTTTACTGCCAACCCAGTGTTCTTTCCACTGGCAAGGAATGTCTTATTCGTCACTTGTACTCACAGCCCTTCCTACAGTCCCAGGCACGATACTCTGAGTAGAATCCAAAACGGTATGCATTCTCTCCAATTGCTGGGATTGAATGTACAATTTAAGTTGCTAACTTGGTCACTGGAAACTGCAGCCCAGCTCAAGTTCCTCAACAATTAAGGGGTGAAAAAAACGAAAGGGTCTTGAACTTCCCCCTTGTGTTCATCCTGCTTTTGGTGTGACCGGTCAAAACAAATGCCCTCATTTTCCTGCCTCAATGAGAATTCTGCATTTCATTTAGGTCTTCAGGTCTTAAGAACAACTAAATAATTATCATAAGCAAAATAAAATAAAACAACACAGGTTTGTAGCACATTATTTTCACCACAGAAATTGGTTTTTATAAAAGGAGAACAAAAGTAGCCAGCTGTGTATAAGCTTAAGCAGCCTGTTATTAAGAAAAACTTTATGTTTTTATTGGCTGCTACTGGTGGTGCAGTGGTTAAAGCACTGGACTGCTAACTGAATGGCTGGCAGTTCAAAACCATGAGCAGCTCCATGGGAGAAAGATGTGGCAGTCTGCTTCCATAAAGATTACAGCCTTAGAAATCCTATGGAGTTGCAATCGACTCGATGGCAGTGGGTTTTTATTACTATTATTATTATTCTATACTTGGAGCAAAACCATTCCTTCTCCCTATTTCCCCTTTAAAAATTACTGCACATGTGTAATAAATATGTGGTCCAAGAAAGGCTTTTATGCAAGGAAATGTGCTTGGGATTAAGGCCGCCTGAATCGATAGGGAAGCATCGCACGGCTCTCCGAAGGCCATTTGGTTATCAGTATACACGATGCAGGCTCCAGCTCAATAATTGGTGTGAACACGGATGACCACTTTAACTGGTACAGGGTGACTATGGTGTAATTTCTCCCAGCGGATGCTGGTGCCTTTAGTATTCTTATCAACAGTGCAGGAACCTACAGGGAAAGCCAGGCCCGTCTGGCCTGACCAGCTTCAGGCTGAGGGTGGGGAAAGGGAGCCGGGAGATGGGAGGAAAGAGGCTCCATTCAATTATCTCCTCGCTCTGTTTCCATAGTGATGGCTCAGTAAGCGGGTCAGAACTTTCTCAGTGGAAACAAACAGCGGCTCTCATTCACCGTCACCCAAGCCTCGGTGGCCACGCTGGCTGCTTGTGCAGTCTGGGCAGAGAGGATCCCGGCCGGGGATGGGAGCCGGGAGCTGCCAGCCTTTCTGTGTCAGCTGCTGTGAGGGGCATAGGGGAGTCGGTGTGGAGCTGCCTTTGAAAGCGAAAGTTAGAGACCTGTGGGCAAAGAGGACCTGGCAGAAGGGGCCCTTCCTCGCCTCCTGCTCACATGCTGGAAGCACAGTCACCCACCCACCCCCACCCCCCGCCCAGGGTGACTTACTGAGGGAGCCACCTGCCTGGCCAAACTTTCCTGGCAGGCAGCATGAACAATGGGGCTGCCCCAACTCGGGGCCCTTTCAATGGCGAGACTGCTGTAGCCACTGTTTTTCCTTTTAATTCCTCCAGACAGAGCTGATGGAAAATTTTTATGTTATGAATACTGTGAAAATGAGACCTTGAGTTTTCCTGTGTTCTCAGAACTCATTTTCCAATTCCCACACACCTTCTTTGTCACATCCGTGCCCCTCTGTATCTGTACCCATGAAGCAGTTACTACACCCTAAGCACTCTGGAATTCCGCTAGCTGGGCTCACTTAGCCCTCTGGTTGCTTCACTTCCTTTTCCCTTCTGATTTTGCGGCTTTACCCGAAATGAGCTCACCAGCACCTGTTGGAGAGGAGTCGGGCACCAGGAAGCATTGGCAGGGTCACCGTGTCCATAAAATGACCTCTACTCCCATCAGCTGTGTGGCCCCCAGCTCCCCTGGTACTCGAGATGTGGAATAGAAGCCAAGAATTAAATCCAACTGACAAGAAACTGGTTTGGGCCGTGGTTCATAAAACCAATTCATTAGGACTGGGCGGGGCCTGGGGATCAGTCTTTTTGAGCTTCCAGGTGATTCTGATACTGCACAGACATGCTTGGAGCCACGGGTTTAACAGAGTTGTTGCTGTTAGGTGCTGTCGAGTCGGTTCTGACTCATAGAGACCCTATGTACAACAGAACGAAACACTGCCCGGTCCTGTGCCATCCTCACAATTGTCGTTATGCTTGAACCCACAGTTGCAGCCACTGTGTCAATCCATCTCGTTGAGAGTCTTCCTCTCTTTCGCTGACCCTCTACTTTACCAAGCAACACAGAAGAGACTCAGAAACATACCCTCCATCCTTCCTTTTCTCTTCCCTCCTTCCTTCTCCATTCCCTCCTTTTACCCTTCCATTCCAACACCTCCAAAAATTAAACAAACAATATTAGAAGTGAAATTTTCAGAAAAGAATACAGAGCAATAACATAAAGATAAAACAGAGGGCAGTGGTGGTTCGATGGTAGAATTCACACCTTCCATGCTGAAGACCCTGCTTGATTCCTGGCCAATTCACCTCAGGCACAGCCACCACCCATTTTTCAGTGGAGGCTTCTGTGTTGCTATGATCCTGAACAGGTTTCAGTGGAACTTCCAGACTATGATGGACTAGGAAGAAAGGCCTGGTGATCTACTTCTAAAAATCAGCCAATAAAAACCCTATGGGCCACAGTGGTGTGATTCCGTTGTACATGGGGTCGCCATGAGTTGTGGCTGACTCAGTGGCAGCTAACAACAAGAAAAACCAAGCAGCCAATATTCTTCAAGTGTTATTCTGACTGCATGGTTTTACTGGGACTAAACTTTTAGACAAGAAGTTAGGGGCTGGGTTTAGTGTTGATCCCCATGTACCCCAGTGCCTAGTATGCAGGACATACTCTTTAAGGATTGGATGAGTGAATTAATCAGAGGATGAAACCATTTTCTGCAAAGTGGAAACAAAGTAAAGAAAGGCCACCATCAGTTTCACACCCTGAGGGTCTCTCCCCTCCACCACTGGTCTTCGGCCTCCTGGTCCACCCCATCCAGTCTCACCTCCTCAGTGATCCTTCTCACATACTAAATGCATCACTGAGAAGTCCCTGGGTGGCGCAACCGGTGAAGCACTTAACTACTAGCCAAAGGGTTGATGGTTCAAAGCCACCCAGAGGCACCTCGGAACATAGGCCTGGCGATCTGCTTCTGAAAGATCACAGCCTTGAAAATCCTAGGAACAGTTCTAACCTGCACACACGGGGCTGTCCTGAGTTGGAATTGACTCGAAGGCAACTAACAACAACTAACAAACCCATCACTGCCCGTGGAATAAATCCCACCCCTGAGCTGGCTCTAAGGCCCTCCATGAGCTAGCCCTTGGCTCCAGTTACACTGAATCATTCCCCAAAGATGATGCACTCTCTCACCTTTGCACACCCTTCCTTTTGCCTGGAATTCCCTTCCCCTCCATTTCTGCCTAAGAAAGCCCCCAGGCATCCCCCAGGTCCTAACCCCTCTGGGCACCTGTGATGCCTTTTTAGTCTGTTAATTTAACTCAGCTGGGATAACACTTCCCAGAATGCTCTTTCCTGAATCATTTGGGGCCACAAGAGACATTTTACGTAAGATGCAAAGACAGGAAGTAAAGCAGTAGCCGTTTGTTTTCTCTGCTTCAAGGCTGGTGCCGGGCATGAGGCACTGCTGTAGCTCACGCATGTCCTCACTTATCCGCTGAGTCACTGAGTGCATGGGGCAGCAGCTAGACTCACACAGAGCTCATGTTCCTGTGGGGTCTCCTCCTTCAGCTTCTCTCACTCCTGGGCCTGGGTGTGTTTAGCTCTGGGGAAGGAAGCCAGCTTCTCCTGTAAGTTCCCAGCATCACTGAAGTCAGAGGCTTCGAGGTGGTGAGACTGACATGTCCTTGTAAGTTCTAGGCTGTCTTTGTGGGTTCCAAGCTGTCCCTGTAGGTTCTAGGCTGTCCCTGTAGGTTCCAGGCTGTCCTTATAGATTCCTGGCTGTCCCTGTAGGTTCTAGTTTGTCCCTGTAGGTTCTAGGCTGTCCTTATAGATTCCAGGCTGTCCCTGTAGGTTCTAGGCTGTCTTTATAGACTCCAGGCTGTCCCTGTAGGTTCCGGGAGGTCTTCTGCTCCCCACTTCACACAGTCTTCTATGCCCCCACTGCCCACCCTGCTGACTTTAGGCTGCATCATCAGACATCGAAGTAACAGCCTTACCTGGGCTGTGTAAACAGCTCCCACATTCCAAAAAGTCAAAACTCTATTACAAAGTCTTATAATATCTTCACATTCTGCTTCTCCAATAGAACCCTCACTAGCAGAGAACTGATGTGGTCCTTCCCGCACCCCTACTCCCCAGGGGGGAGACTGTTCTTCCTGAAGTTTGTCTGTCCTAACAGTTTCACATTATATTATAATCTTTTTCCCCCCACGTCTTCTTCAGATTGTAAGATGCTAGAAGGCAGGCATTGGTGGGTCAGTGGTAGAATGCTTGCCTTCCAGCAGGAGACCAGGGTTCAATTCCTGACCAATGCACTTCACGCACGGCTACCACTCATCTGTCAGTGGAGGCTTGCATGTTGCTGTGATGCTGAACAGGTTTCAGCAGAGCTACCAGACTAAGACTAGGAAGAAAGGCCTGGTGATCTACTTCTGAAAATCAGCCAGCGAAAACCCTATGGATCGCAATGATCCTATCTGCGACCAATCATGGGGATGGCTCAGGGCTGCGCAGCGGTTCGTTCCATTGTGCACGGGGTTGCCATGAGTCAGCGCCAACTCAACGGCAGCTAACACCAAAAGTTGCTAGAGGTCAGCTCCCCTTCCTGTTTGTTCATCTTCCCAGGCCTAGAATATTTGGCCCTATAGCAGAAATTAGACAAAAGTTTGTTAAACTTCATTAGCTGCCTAGTGAGGAGCACTGGTGGCGCAATGGTTAAGCGCTCAGCTGCAAACCGAAAGGTCAGTAGTTTGAGCCCACCCAGCAGCTCCATGGGAGAAAAACCTGGTGATCTGCTCCCATAAAGATTTCAGCCTAGACAACCCTGTGGGGCAGTTCTACTCTGTCATGTAGGGCTGCTATGAGTCGGAATCAACTTGACGGCAATGGGTTTGGTTTTTTTTTTTGGAATCAACTTGATGGCACACAACAACAACAGCTGCCTAGTTCATCTGTGAAGCACACCAGTCTCTGTACTGTACTTGTGGTCGGGTGTACTTGTGGTGGGGTGTACTTGTGGTGGGGTGTACTTGTGGTGGGGTGTACGACGACAAGCCTGGCCCTTGTGGATAAACAGATCTGGATTTGAACTCCAGCTCTGCCTCGCACAAAGTTTGCAATCTTGGTAAATCATTTAACCCTTCTCAGCCCTGGTTACCTTAATTCTAAGATACCGTCTAGGTTATAGACGTGTTAGGAAGATTAATAAGATATGCAGAGAGCACTCAATACACTGAGGTAGGATTCTTCCTCATTCCTGCCAGAATAAGAATGCTATCTATTTACACCCGCCCATGCCCAGCCCTGGCCCGTGTTCTCTTCTCATGGAGGAGCAAGAACAAACAGCAGCCTCCTCCGCACACTCAGCGCCTCCTGGCAGTGGCTCCTGTCTCTGGCTATGGCAGCCCCAGTGCACTCAGCCAGCCTGGGGACGACACAGCCCAGGCGTGCGGACTTCAGCCGTGGCTGGGTCAGCTGTAGGCTTCCTCCCCAGACACAGTTAAGGGTAACAGAGTTTTAAGTTGGGAACAGCTGAGGCAGAAGATTCTGGCACAGCTGCTCCTACCCAAGCCCCTGCACTCTGGAATGTTGAGCCCCTCAAATATGTTGTGTGATGGAGACACACGTGTGGACAGAGATACGCCTACACGAACACATACTTCAGCACACTGCCACCGAGCAGGCTCTGCTGAAATGGCTGCTGTTTCCTAGCCTCCCCTTTTGGGGGGCATCAAAAAGGCAACTAAAGCTCACGTGGGGATGGTGTATCGTAAGTGGTCATGGCCCTGAAGGAGCTGTGTGTACGGCACCATCTAATGACCGAGGACGGAAACCACAGACATCTTGCCCTTGCCAAGGGGCATATAGGAAGGGGTGAGCGAGATACCAAGAGACACGGAGCACCTATTAGATGCCAGGCACTGAGCTAGGTATTTCACACAACAACTCTCTGAAAAAGCTTTTATTGGGCACCTTATACCGACTCAGAACCTGAGGCTTAAAACAACAAACAAACGAAAAGTTGTCATCAAGTCTATTCCCAAATCACGGTGACCCCATGTTTGTCAGAGTACAACTGTGCTCCATAGGGTTTTCAATGGCTGACTGAAGTTGGAAATAGATCATCAGGCCTTTCTTCTGAGGTGCCTCTGGGTGGACTTGAATCTCCAACCTTCTGGTGAATAGCCAAGGAAATTACCGTTTATGCCACCCAGAAGTTCCACCTGAAGCTTTGAGAATTTAAATAAATTGCTTCTAATCCCATAACGAGCAGAACGTAAATTCTGGCTCAGGTTCTCTCCAACACCAACTCTACCCCAGCTACAGCAAAGGCAGCATATGCAGAAAGTCCAAGTAAAACTGATTGGTCCAGGGTATGCTTCAGAGTAGGTCAGAAAATGAAAGGCAGCCGGAGCTAGGAGAAACCTGGGAGATCACCCAGCCTGGTCTCCCTTCGTGTAATGAGAATGAGGGAGCTGAAGCCCTGATGGGTGAAGCGACACCGATAAGTCAGAGACAGGGAGTGCACCCAGAGCTCCTGTTTCCCAGCCAGTGACCTTGCTCTCATGTCCCACAGCCTCTGCAGATCGGTGTCACTAAATTGATTAAGGCAAAGAACATATATATAAACCAATACCTTAGCAGAGCTTCCAGGCTAATATGAACTAGAAAGAAATGTCTGGTGATCTACTTCCGAAAAGCAGCCAGTGAAAACCCTGTGGCTCACAATGGTCCAATCCACAATCGATCATGGGGATGGCACAGGACCAGGTAGGTTTTTGTTCCACTGTGCATGAGGTTGCCATGCGTTGGGGTCAGCTTGATAGCAATGAACAACAACAACAACACTCTAATCCCTGGTTCTTGTTCCAACTCATTGATTCTCTAAAACCTAGGCTTGCTGTTCTACCTTGACTTCCAGCCCTGATGAGCTCAAAGGTCCAAACAACAGTGGCCAACTTGTGGTAACAGGCCACGAGCACCATCTCCCTTTCCTTGGAGGACAGCGGGCACACAGTGGGCACACCCACCTCGACAGGGCAGAACCAACTTGCTAACTGCTCTGAAGGACCTGCCTCCACAGGGCTGCCTCACTCCAGCATACAGATGCAGGCCCCAAGGCCCGTGTACACATACATGTTCCCCATGGGAAAAAACTGGTGTTCCCTCCCCATGCCACAGTTCAGCCACAAACAGGATGTGGAAACAGGATGCATCCGTCTCAGTTTCAGGAGACAAGGCTTGACCTGGCTTTCCTGGCAAACTCACAGCCTCATCAGCTGTCCTCCTTGCATCTGGCTGACCTCCGAAGGACAACTTACAACCACACACCATGTGGATTTCTACTGTTCAGTTCTAGGCACGAGCCCATAGTGCCCCATTTGCAGGGAGCGCGGTCAGCAATGACCACAGACTGCAGACCCTGTTCTCAGGGCGCTTCCACAATGGGAGGGGACCCGAGCCCCTCTCCTCCATTCCAGCCTCTTGGACCATGCTTGTTGAGTAAGAGGCAGGCAAGTGGTTCCAGTTAGGAAACAACATTCCAAATGGAGAGTAATTTCAAACAGGTTGGGCACCGAGTTACCAAGAATTGGACTCAATGTTCTAGTCTTAATTTAGCTGTTATAAACAAATACATTTTCTTTCAAAGTTACTTTTTCTTTACATTTACACTTTCTTTACAAAAATTACAAAATCCCGGGTTTAAAAAGTTTTGAAGGTTGTTTAATTATCCTATTTTGCACACATTTCTTACTATTATACCTGTATCTGGAGATATTATGTGTAGTCTGTTATTTCTGTTTTACAGAGGAGGAGACTCTGGGGTGACTTGAACAAAATTACAGTATGGAATTGGGTGGGGAGGAGGGTAGCTCTTAGAAACAGGTCTGGGGATTTGTGACAACTACTGTTCTGTCCACTAACTGCCTTTAAAAAATTGTAACAGGTGTCTTTTTTAATGTTAACATCTATGAGCAGAAAGCACTTACTTACTTCTTATTACACTGCTACCAGTCTGGGGAGACACTGACACATGCTGAGTGACAGGTGAGATCGAAGAAGGTCTTTTGTAATTCTAGTCCTGGAGACAATCCATTTTTAACCCTATTTCAGGAAAAGTCCATGAATTCGATGCAAATACTTAATGAGCACTTGCAAAACATCCAAAAGAGGAAGACAGAGAGCTCCATAATCATGCTGGCTCAGATGCGATTAGAAAAGTATACAAAATGTCTCGAGCCATGCCATGGCCAAGGGTGTGAACTTGGGGGCAGACAGAATAGAAAATGACCACAAAGATTACTGAGCACCTACTATGTGCCAGATAGCTCACTAAGGGAGGTGAGTACTATAATTATCATCTTCATTTCATAGCTGCAGAAACTATAGATAGAAAGGTTAAGGAACTTGCCCAAGATCTGCCCAAGAAAGAGAGCCTGGATTTGAAGCCAGAGAGTCTATTTCCAGGCAGGGCCTCCTAA
Source organism: Trichechus manatus latirostris (assembly GCF_000243295.1). Taxonomy (NCBI): domain Eukaryota; kingdom Metazoa; phylum Chordata; class Mammalia; order Sirenia; family Trichechidae; genus Trichechus; species Trichechus manatus. Next base: position 23,232,489 of record NW_004443938.1, read on the forward strand.
CCCCAAGGCTATAATGAAATGCAGACTGAATTAGGATTTTTGTCTTCCTAGCTCTGGGATCTTAGGCAAGCTAATTACTCTCAAAAATAGTACATACCTCAAAGGGTTCATGAAAAATTAAGTGGTAAGATGCAGTAAAAGTGACTAGTACAGTGCCCAACACAGAAATAACCCAAGAAGTGATGATATGATACCGATGATGATGCTGACGATGATAATGATGATACATGTTACAGTACATTAAGAGACATGAAATTGTTCTCAAAACCAGAAGAAATAGATCGTGCCTGGCTACCACCGATGATCGCCCTGACAGGGAACACAACATAGAGTCCCTAACTGGAGCAGGAGAAAGGTGGAGTGCAGAACTCAAATTCTAGTAAAAAGACCAGACTTAATGGTCTGACTGAGACTGGAGGAACCCCAGAAAGCATGGCCCCCGGACTCTCT
>NW_004443938.1:23233038-23256165 GCF_000243295.1 Trichechus manatus latirostris
CAGACTTAATGGTCTGACTGAGACTGGAGGAACCCCAGAAAGCATGGCCCCCGGACTCTCTGTCAACCAGAACTAAAACAATTCCCGAGGCCAACTCTTCAGACAAAGATTGGACTGGACTGTGGGACATAAAATGATACTCGTGAAGAGTATACTTCTTAGCTAAAGTTGATACATGAGACTCAATGGGCAGCTTCTGTCCGGAAGTGAGATGAGAAGGCAGAGAGGGTCAGGAGCTGGTTGAATGGACACAGGAAATCAGGGGTGGAAAGGAGGAGTGTGCTGTCACAGTATAGAGAGAGCAATTGGGGTCACATAACAATGTATGTATAAATTTTTGTATGAGAGACTGACTTGAATTGTAAACTTTCACTTAAACTACAACAATAAAAAAAGAGAGAGAGACATGAAATCGTGAGTGCTGGTTACAGGAATGTGTCCAGTTTGTGAAAATCATTTGACTGTACATTTATGATTTGTGCACTTTTCTGTATGCATGTTAATCTTCAATAAAATGGTTTTGAAGAGAGAAAGAGAGATCAGATTAATGCTACTGGGGTCCAAAAGCAGGGAGAGAACACAGCCAGTGAAGGGATTAAGAAAGCATTCAAGGAGGAGTCCTAGTCCTTAAAATGGAACTTACAGGAAGGAAATGTTTTCAACAACCTAACATAGAGTGGTGAGGTGGAAACATGAAGATAGGCTGGAATTCCAGACAGCCCCAGAGAAATCTGGGAAATAAGAAGATCCAGTTGGACTAGAGCTTGGGTTATATGACTGAGAGGTGTGGGAGATCTGGCAAGAAAGGTGGGTTGGGCTGTATTTTGGGGACTTTGATTACCAAGGAGAGGGGCATGTAGAGCTCCTAATTTATAGATGCCACTAAGGGGTTTTGAGCATTCCCTCATTGTGATGTTGCCTACTTGTATTTTAGAAAGAACAACCAGGCAGCATTTCTGGAATGCTCTTTACTAGTTCATGAAAAGAGCATTAGGGGTCTCACCTGGGGAAATGAGGATGAAACCGAGAGGAACAGATGGGAATGTTATGAAAGTAGAAGCAACAGGACTTGGCAATTGATGGTTTGGGGTTGAGGACGAAAAACAGCAGCTTGTGATGCCTCCAAGGGTAAAGTCTGGGACTGGAAAAAAAAAAAAAAAAAAAAAACACCAAACCCACTGCCGTTGAGTCAATTTCAACTCATAGCGACCCTACAGGGCAGGGTACAACTGCCCCATAGAGTTTCCAAGGAGCACCTGGTGGATTCAAACTGACAACCTTTTGGTTAGCAGCCATAGCTCTTAACCACTGTGCTACCAGAGTTTCTTTCCCAAAGCCTGGGAGAAGGGCAAAAAAGTGGTCCTTGGGCTAGAAATGGGGAAGGATGGATAAAGAGCAGGTTGTCCAGAAGAGGAGAAAGAAGGATAAAGAAGGGATGATGAGTTCTGTTCTAAGAATGTGCAGTTTGGGGTGACGAGGAATAAAGCAATCAGGCTTCAGCAAGAGGCTGCAAGAGGCAGGTCACAAGGTGGGGAAAATAGGTCAGAGCTAGAGAAGTAAGCATGTGAAAGTTGGATAGTGAAAAAGGAAGACAGAAGAGAAACGAATGCATTCAAACTGAAGAAGAAAGGATGTGTTCGAACTGTGGTGTTGGCGAAGAATATTGAGTATACCGTGGATGCCAAAAGAATGCACAAATCAGTCTTAGGAGAAATACAACCAGAATGTTGTATTTCTCCTAAGAAGCAAGGACAGTGAGACTACGACTCACTTACTTTGGACACATCATCAGAAAAGACCAATCACTAGAAAAGAACATCATGTTTGGTAAAGTAGAGGGTCAGTGAAAACCAAGGAAACCCTCAATGAGATGGGCTGGCACAATAGCTGCAACAATCGACTCAAACTAACCAACAATCGTGAAGATGGCACAGCACTGGGCAACATTTAGTTCTGTTACACATAAGGTCCCCATGAGTGACTGCAACTGTCAACAACAACAACAGAGATATAAATGTGGGTGAGTGCCTAGAGACAGTAGTTCCAAGTCATGGGAGTGGGTAAGTGCCTAGGGAGAGCTTACAGGCTGGATAAATAGCCCCAGAGAACGCCCACAGAAAGGGGTGGGCAGACAAAAGGGAGCTGCAAAGACTGGGCATAAAATGAGGAGGAGAAACTGGCAGCAGCAGTGTCACAGACACCAAGGGAGAAGAGAGAAGTAAACGACCGAAGGAAAGTCTGCAGGGCCAAGGGCAACAGGGGAGCTGCCAGAGGGAAGAGGCTCTGGTGGGATTATTACGGGTCACTGACCCCTTAAAGAACATTTCCACAGGAAATGATGAGAGACTGCAGACTTCAAGGGAAACTTTCAGTTAGAAGGAGAGAATGGAGTTACACTTTGAGAGAATGGCAAGAAGATTTTTGTAGGGTAGAGAAGAACTAAGCATGTTTGTATGCAATGACCCACTCATTCATTTACTCAACATTACTGAAACGCCAACTAGGTGGACAGCCCAGTGCCAGGTGCTGGGATGGAGAAATAAAAGTGACGGGGCTCAAGGAGCTCAGAGAGGGGGGTGACTACGCACTCACACTTTCTCACATACATGCACACTTACACACACACACTCTCCCTCACATTGTCTCACCCACTCTCTCATGCTCACATATACTCTCACACACACTCACACTCACACACACTCACACTCCCTCACACACTCATGCACACACTGCAGGTGCACAACTGCATTCCACTGGGGCAGTAACAGGCCAGCCCAGGAGTTGCAGAGCCAGTAGCAGGACACTTCACCTCAACTCTGTGGATAAGGGAGAGCTTGTGGGAGGAGCCAAAAGGAGAGCTGAGTTTTTAAGGTTGAATGGAGCTTGCCTTGGTATGGGGGTTAGGTCAGACCATGACAGTGGGCGGCAGGCACCCCACCGGAAGGGGCAGCCATTTCAGAGGCTTGGCTTGCCATGGGAGAACATGGCCGGCATGAGAAATTGCAGGAGCCCTGGTAGTGCAGTGGTTAAAAGCTCAGCTGTAAACCAAAAGGTTGGCAGCTTAAATCCACTAGCCGCTCCTTGAAAACCCAATGGGGCAGCTCTCCTCTGTCCTATAGGATTGCTATGAGTTGGAATTGACTCGACGGCAACAGGTTCAGTTCAGTTCACCCTGCCTGGAGAGCAGGTGGCATAGGATGAGGCAGACAGGTAGGGAGAGGGCAGACCATGAGCAGAGAGGAGCAACGGGACCCGAATAAGGCACGAAGATACAGAAACGGGACAAAGGGGCACGTGGAGACGCTTCTTCCCTGAAGTCAATGGTGAAAGAGAGGGTGAAGATAGAGGTGTTTGCCGGGGAAAAGGAAAGGTGACATAGTCCAAAGAGTCATCAGCTTGCCAGATGAAACAAATGTGAGAGTGAAGCCACGTCCAAATTGGGCAAACGGGCATAAAACATTTATAAACTATGTTCTCTCCATTTGATTCAAGCACAGAACACTGCTCTATCGACTTTCCATTCTTTTATTTATTTTCCTCTTCCATCACGGCATATATTTTTGGACTTTTTCATTGTAAACTAGTTCGAGTGTAGTCAAAGGCAATGAAAGAAAAGTGAAACTAAACAGTGATTTTTCAACTCTGGTGAAAGACTTAGTACAAAAGAGGTTATAAATATTGGACAAGGTGAAGTTTGGAGATTTATTCTGGACTTTTCTGCCTCTATAGATAAATAACTAAGACCTGGTTTATATTTGGATGAGGGTAAAACTTGCTCATATTTCCAAGGGAACCACTGGATTATGGGTTTTAACTGTGGCTATTTATTCAATGCTAATGAACTGAAGTTGCCTCTAATCTCTCTATCTGCATATGCAGTAGTACTGTAAGTACTGGCTGGCATTATCCTCTGGAATTAGAGCATGAGTTCTCAATCTGGAATCAAATCTGGGCTTTGCCACTTATTAGCAGTGTAACCCTAGGCAACGTGTTGACCTCTCTGTGCCTCAGTCTCTGCATTTGTAAATGAGAATAATATTATACCAAACCTCATAAAGTCGTTGTATTAAATGAGTGTAAAGAACTGAGATCAGTTCCTGGCATGTAATCAGCACTCAATAAATATTACTGTAACCATCTGCTTTCCTTTTCCAATGGTCAGTCCACATGAACAAACCCATAAAAACTATCTATCCGTTGTTGTTAGGTGCTGTTGAGTTGGTTCTGACTCATGGAGACTGTATGTATAACAGAATGAAAGGCTGCCCGCTCCTGTGCCATCTCTGTGATTGTTGGTATGTTTGAATCCATTGTTCTAGCTATTGTGTCCATCCATTGAGGGACTCCCTCATTTTCGCTGACCCTCTAATTTATCAACCATGATGTCCTTTTCTAGAGATTGGTCTTTCCTGATGACATGTCCAAAGTAAACGAGCCAAAGTCTCGTCAGTCTCAATTCTAAGGAGTATTCTGGAAGTATTTCTTCTAAGACTGATTCACTATCTATATGTACCCATAGAAATAAACAGATGGCCTCACACACAGTTAACTTCCTCAAAAGTAAGGACTTTAAATAAATCTTGACACAGGGCTTATTTGTTGAACATCTAGCTAATTTTCAGATTACCCTGTTTTACATGTATAAATATACAAATAAAAGATTAATTTATTATGAAAAATACAGCGGGTTTCCTACCCAGTATCTATTCTCCCTCTTTCTTTAAGAGAAGAGTCCCATTTTGTTTGGGGCAATTGAACTAACGTGCTCCACTAAAAATATTCATTTCTCCAAACTCTCCTGTAACTGTTATGGCCAAGTGATCCGATTCTGGGTCCCCTTTCTTTATTTTTTCCCATAGTACCATTTAAAATACATGATTTTTTTTCCTATTACATCTCCCTGCTTTCAAGTGTAATCTGTATGCGGCTAGTATCTGTTCTGTCTTTCACTATATCCTAGCCCTTAGAAGGATATCCTGCATACAAGGTAAGTGCTCAATAAACAGTTGCTGGGCGAAGAAATGAATGAGATAACATGGGTTGTGTTGGACAGGTTGACTAGGAAAGCTTTTTAAAAGGATGTGCCTTGGACTTTTTGCCCTGCTGTCTTCTTCCCTTCTGTCTGCTTCCCCTTTCCACCTGAAAGATACAGCAGCCACTTTGGGGCCATGAGGACAAAAACCTCACGCTAAGGATGATGAAGCAGAGTCTGTGTCACTGCAGGCTTACCTGAGCCATGGTGCTGGCTTGGACCTATCCCTGCAACAGGGATGCACTAATAAACCTCTTATTTGTTTATGCCACTATTTGTCAGATTTCCTGCTCTTTGTGGCTCAATTCATTCTTAATAACCAACCAACCAACCAGCCGCCATACAGTAGATTCCAAATCATGGTGACCTCATGTGTGTCAAAGTAGAGCCATGCTCCATGGGGTTTTCAATGGCTGATTTTTCAAAAGTAGATCACCACTGGTGGCGCAGTGGTTAAACGCTCAGCTGCTAACCAAAAGGTTTGAACCCACCAACCACTCCATAGGAGAAAGGTGTGGCAGTCTGCTTTGTGTAAAATTACAACCTTGGAAACCTAGGGGGCAGTTCTACTCTGCCCAATAAGGTTGCTATGAGTCGGAATCGACTCAATGGCAATGGGTTTTTTTGTTTGTTTGTTTTAGATCACTACGCTTTTCTTCCAAGGTACCCCTAGGTGGACTCAAAGTTCCAACCTTCTGTTAGCAGCCAAGCGTGTTAACCATTTGTACCACCCAAGGACTCCCATTCCTAATAGACACAGTTATAAAAATATTTTCCAGCAAAATAATCTTGCTCTCTAGATATTCTTGAGACTAGCTTGTGGTTAACAAGAAACTTAACTAACATTGAACTTTTCAGCCAGTGAACTCAAATTCAAGAATGGTGAAATAAAGTGGGGAGCCTCATCAATAAGCAACAAACAGATATAAATAGATGAGGCTCAAGTGAAAGCTCATTAGGCCTCCTTTGTTATATTTTCAATGAAAGTGTACGGAGGGGTCAGACCGATTCTAAGAAAATAAGGATGAATGGGGATTCTAAGGATGAATACCCTGTATTTGATAACATACTGTGGTTCTGTAAGAAGGATCCCTGATGGTGCAGTGGTTAAGTGCTCGGCTGCTAACCGAAAGGTCAGTGGTTTGAACCCATCAGTGGGTGAAAGATGTGGCAGCTGCTTCCGTAAAGATTACAGCCTTGGAAACACTATGGGGCAGTTCTACTCTGTCCCACAGGGTCATTATGAGTGGGAATCAACTCAACGACAATGGGGACTCTCTAAGACAATGTCCTTGTCCTTACGACATATATACTCAAATATTTAGGGATGAAGGTCATGATGTCTACAACTTACTCTCAGATTTTTTTTCTAAACAAAATGTTTTAAAGAAAAATAAATAAATCAGATTCTGTCTATCCATCCATCCATCCACCCATCCATCCACCCAGTCACCCACCCACCCAACTATCTACCTACCTATCTATTGTGCAGGCCAAGCACATCAAGAAGCCAAATAAAGTTCCAGCAGCCCCACTTGACAGAGTATCCAGGTGGTGTGATGTCAGATGTGTGAGAATTCTCACTGCCTCACAAAAGAAACCCACCTCCTCTACCTCTTCTGGTCAGGGCTACACTCCTGAAACTTAAGACTTTAAACCTTGTTAAATGCTAAATACTATTGGGAGAGTTAAGCTATTTTTTTAGAAATCAAATATTTGCATCATAATGCAGACACCTTCCTTAGAATGGGTTTTAATGAGGAGAGAAAGGGGGGAACGACAACTGCTAAGGCCCCTGAGACAACTGGGGGAAACTTGTGATGTCAACACCCCTGTTTTCTGTGCCATCTACACCTCTGCTTCTAAGGGCGGCTGCTATGGATTTTGTCCGCGTTTGTTTACTGAGTTCTCTTGCCTTTCAAATAAAAAACAGAAAATAACTTCTGCCCATAAAACAGCAGTACTGACACAGAACCACATTTTGGCTGGCAGACACCAACCAGACACAACCAACTGGTCTGCCGGATCACCCTCCAAGGCTTTAATAACCAACTGCAAAGCTACCAGCAAACATTTTGATCTGAGGAATAGCAAGGTTTAGCTTTGAAGCTATTTGCATTTTCAAATGCAAAGAAAACAAATGTTCAACATAAATACTGTACCAAACCTACTGAAAATGTAATCTGACCTAGGCTTTCAAGGATGGTACCTCGTCTTTAAAAAACAAAACAAAAAACCCACAAACTTTTGAAAGACTTAATCAAAATTATTATCAATATCTTGATTTAAGACTGTATCATCATTCTCAACCATCATAGTAATAACTGATTTAGACAAGAATAATCAAAGAATGCTAAAACCATTAGGTAAAAGTTTGATGAGGGACAGGATATTTACAGAGTCTCAGATTATCTCCCCACAGATTATTTACTAAATACAAAGGGAAAATTGTCAGTTCTCAGAAGAAAACCTGCAGGCCACACCTCAGCCAAGTGACCAAAACGAGCATCTCCAGTAATGGGATACGCTGACATCATACGCCTCCTGATGTGAGGCACTGAGGGGAACACGACATCAAAAACGCCCAACCTGCATCTACCAAAGAACCAGTCAAGCCCAGATCAAGGAACATTTCACCAAACAACTAAAAAAAAAAGAGGTAAACGAATGCAAGAGAAAGAAAGGCTAAAAAACGCTTTCAGATTAAATGTGACAAAAGAGACATGACATGTAAATACGATGAGTGACTGAACAACAAAGTGCTGAAGAGATATTACTGGGATAATTAGACAAACTTGAATATGAACTTTATATTAGGAAAAAAACCTATTATTAAATGTCCTGTATTTGATAACATACTGAGGTTCTGTAAGAAGGACCCCTGGTGGTACAATGGTTAAAGCACGCAGCTCCTAACCCAAAAGGTCAGCAGTTCGAACCCACCAGCAGCAGAAAGATGAGGCAGCTGCTTCCGTAAAGATTACAGCTTTGGAAACCCTATGGGGCAGTTCTACTCTGTCCTATAGGGTCGTTATGAGTTGGAATTGACTCAACAGCAATGGGGGATCTGTAAGACAATGTCCTTGTCCTTAGGACAAGTCGTGAGGGGTGAAGGTCATGATGTCTACAACTTACTCTCAGATGGTTCAGTGATAACAATAATTAACAGTATTTTATATATGTGTGTGCATGTGTGTAGGAAAAAGAAAGCAGAAACATGCAAATGTCAACAACTAGTGTGTCTAAGTGAAGATTACATGGGAGTTCATTGCACCATTCTTGCAACAAAAGAGTAGCACAATTTTCAAATGCCACTAATAAGGAAATAAAGAACAAAATGGATTAAAACTTTCAAATTGCTTAGAAACACATAAGTTTAAATAAACTATTTAAAAGAGCAAAAGTGAAATGGCGGTATTACAGATGGAAGGTTGGGGGCAGCCAAAAGCGTGTGTGTGTGTGTGTGTGTGTGTGTGTGTGTGTGTGTGTGTGTGTGTGTGTTTTAAATTTTGTGTCAGCCTCAGAGGAGGCTGTCAGTCGCTTTCTTGGCCACAAAAGTTATGCCACGTTTTGCTCAGTGGAGGATATAAACATGGAAAGAATGACTTCCCACAACTGAGGGTAACCAACGAAGGTTAGTGCAAATTTGGTGAGTCATCTCCTCTGAGGAGGAAGGGCAAACATTTCGTGTTACTTGAAGGATTCAAAGATACTGAGAGGGCACCTGAGTTCTGGCCTGAATCAAGACATATAAATAAGCAGTAAACTAGGTCAGGAGAACATACAACCTGTTCACTCAGTGCTTCTGCCCACACCCCACTCAACATCACCATAAAACCAGTAACTGCCAATTCTAATTCATGGTGATTCCATGTTAAGTCAGAATAGAACTGTGTTCCATGGGGCTTTCAGTGATGGATTTTTTGGAAGTAGACTGCCAGGCTTTTCTTCTGAGGCACCTCTGGGTGGACTTGAACCTTCAACCTTTCAGTTAACAGCTTAGGGTGATAACCATACGCACCACCCAAGGAGTCCACGATACTACCTCCAGTTTCAAAAATCAATGTCAACTCAAACCTCTTGTCCATTTCAGCCTCTACGTCCCCAAGCCCTTGGGGTGATACAATGCAAAGAAAACAAAGGGAAGCTCATGATATTTGCACATTTTTCCTAACCTTGACTGGGCAATGCCCTTGGTTTTCTTTGGCTTCTCACCTCCGACGTTCCTCCATCCTCAACCAACCCTACTGAGCCTCTTAAGTTTAGAAGTTTTGAAGCTGCCTCTGTGCCAGCAGCACACACACGTGAACGGATTAGGCAGAGCTGTGCTGTAAAGCACACACACGCTCTTCCAACGTGTGCTTTTCATTCCAGAAATACTTTATTCCTAAACCACTTCTATGCTTCTCTTGGCATGAAACTGTGTAAGTGGCTCTGTGCCAAAGGAAGTATCTGTTTAGAGATTTGGTCTTTCTTAAAACTTCTTTACTTCCAAAGATCATAAATAGAACATTTTAGGGTTAATTATGATGGAATAAACTAGAAAACAAAGGTTATGGGGCAAAAACAACACTTGTTTTGTTTTTTTTTAAGTTGCCTAAAAGAAATACTGGGAATAGGAGATATACCGTAGAATTACCTTCCAAGAGAGTAGAAATTATGGAGTCCAAGTTAGGAGAGGAAAGAAAAATATTACTTCTACCAGGAAAGGTTAGTGAGCATTTGCTGTCTTCTGTTACATGCATTCATTCTTGTTTAAGGTCACCTACCAAAGTGAGATGTAGTGGGGAAGAGTTTGTAATTGTTGTTTTATTCTGGTATGCATTATTTCTGTCCCTTGCTTCTTTACAATTTTTATCCTATATCAAAAAATTAATATAAAAGAAAAAAGTCTATTTTGTTGACTTACTGTCCTTTCCCTTTGTCCATGCTCACTTGCAGATATCTGTTTAGGGTTCACTCACAGAAGCGGTGTGCAATCAATTAACTCTTCACAGAATCCTTAGGTATCACCAACTGAATTACAAAACACACTCTTCACATCCAACACATGTACTCTACACCATCTAATACACACAGCACATAAAATAATGACATCAAACTCAACAGGACATACGCCCACGGTCACCCATTTGATTTCCATCGGTGTGGATTCAAAGGACACCTTCTTGGAAATTCTGATGCAGAGCAGAGGGAGGGAAACTTACTTTCTTTCCACTTCTGGTGTTGACACCGCGCTACAGAAGCCAAGCGACTCCTATAAGAGAAGATTCTTAGCGTCAGTGCAGGCAGAGCAACAGGCTTCATCTGACTTGTACAGAATATCACTTTTTTAAAAAAAAAGAAGGTAAAAGGCAGAAGTAAAAATAGATGATGAAAGTCATCGTACTTACTTCAATCTGGGACCGCAGCTGAAGTGACGTGGGGCTGGCATCGGGTTTCTCCTAAAACAGAACAGATGCTGGTTTAATGAGACTTCCAAACGTGGCACAGGCCAGAAAGACAAATAGATGTGTAAGAAGAGACAGGAGGATTTGGGAGACACAAGGGTATAGTGGGAGGAGATGGTGATGAACAGACTTTTCTGGAAAAATGACAGTATATTTAACATGAAAGCTCTGGCCTCTTAAAATTGAATTGTTACCCAAACTTCACTGCTTGACATTGCTAATTTTACTGCACAAGAAAAAAGCACAATCTAACTAGAGTTAGTGGGGAAATAATTCTCTGGATGGACTTAAGAGTGTCACTCCAAACCCACTGCCATCGAGCCAATTCTGACTCATAGCAACCCTACAGGACAGAGTAGAACTGCCCCATAGGGTTTCCAAGGCTGTAATCTTTATGGGAGCAGACTGCCACATCTTTCTCTGACCTTTCGGTTAGCAGTCAAGCACTTTAACCACTGCACCACCAGGGCTCCACAGTGTCACCAGGACACTGACTTTACTGTGATCCATCTGTGTTGTTTACTGTTTAGCAACCATATAGTTCCGACCTGATTTTAAAGTTCTAGATGTATCCAGAATGTTGAGTAAGGTAAGGCTAAAAGTTTCAAGCACATTTAGGAAGTTGGAAAGCTAACTTGATATTATCTAACAATCCTAAAAAAATCACCATCCTCCATATTAAAGTTGCATATTTCATCATGAACACAATTACAAAACTGGATCAATATTTTTAAAAGTGTTGTTGAAGTATAAAAGTAGCAGTGACACATCAAAATAAGTGTAACTTATATTTATAACTGTAAATAGGTAACAAGAATCCAGTACACAAATAGAATGTAAAAATGAATGTGCGGACTGTTGGTGGGAATGTAAAATGGTACAACCACTTTGGAAGCTGATTTGGCACTTCCTTAAAAAGCTAGAAATAGAAGTACCATAAGATCCAGCAATCCCACTCCTTGGAATATATCCTAGAGAAATACGAGCTGTCACATGAATAGATATATGCACATCCATGTTCACTGCAGCACTGTTCACGATAGCAAAAAGATGGAAACAACCTAGGTGCCTATCAGTGGACAAATGAATAAGCAAATTATGGTATATTCACACAATGGAATACTACACAATGATAAAGAACAACAATAAAGCCGTGAAACATAGTGAAGGAATCTGGAGGGCATTATGCTGAGTGAATTTAGTCAGTCACAAAAGGACAAATATTGTATAAGACCACTATTATAAGAACTCAAGAAAAGGTTTAAACACAGAAGAAAACATTCTTTGATGGTTACAAGGGTGGGAAGGGTGGGTGAGGGCTATTCACTAACTAGATAGTAGACAAGTATTATCTTAAGTGAAGGGAAGGACAGCACACACTACAGGGGAAGTCAGCACAACTGGACTAAACCAAAGCTAAGAAGTTTCCCGAATACAGTCAAACACTTTGAGGAACAGAGTAGCAGGGGTGGGGGTCTGGGGACCATGCCTTCAGGGGACATCTAGGTCAACTGGCATAAAAAAGTTTATTAAGAAAATGTTCTGCATCCTACTTTGGTAAGTGTCGTCTGGGGTCTTAAAAGCTAGCAAGCAGCCATCTAAGATGCATCAACTGGTCCCAACCACCTGGAGTAAAGGAGAATGAAGAACACCATAGACACAAGGAAGTATTAGCCCAAGAGACAGAAAGGGTCACATAAACTAGAGACTCCATCAGCCTGAGACCAGAAGAACTAGATGGTGCCCGGCTACCACCAATGACCACCCTGATGAGGAACACAACAGAGAGTCCTTGATGGAGCAGGAGAAAGGTGGGGTGCAGAACTCAAATTCTAGTAAAAAGACCAGACTTAACGGTCTGACTGAGACTGGAGGAACTCCAGAAAGCATGGTCCCCGGGCTCTCTGTCAACCCAGAACTAAAACAATTCCTGAGGCCAACTCTTTAGACAGAGATTGGACTGGACTGTGGGACATAAAATAATACTCATGAAGAGTGTGCTCCTTAGCTCAAGTAGATACATGAGACTAAATGGGCAGCTTCTGTCTGGAGGTGAGATGAGAAGGCAGAGAGCGTTAGGAGCTGGTTGAATGGACATTGGAAATCAGGAGTGGAAAGGAGGAGTGTGCTGTCACAGTATAGGGAGAGCAATTAGGGTCACATAACAATATGTGTATAAATTTTTGTATGAGAAACTAACTTGAAATGTAAACTTTCACTTAAACTACAACAATAAACAAAAAAATGAATGTGTGGAGATGAGTAAATCTGTGAATGAGAGGATTTTGGACAAGCATCTGGAAAGAGAAGAAGTATTTCAATGGAGTGAGTTTTAATACACTGGCAACCCATTCACCCCTAGTCCCAAGGCCTTATCTGTTATGAAAAAAATACTGCATTAAAAATTATGATATTTCATGATGTGATTTCTGGATTTTCTTCAATGTAAAATGCAGTGGAGCCAAGGCATGGGGCGGAGTGGGGGGTAATGGTTGAAATAAAGTTGGCCATGAGTTGGTATTTGTTGAAGCAAGATGGTGGTATTTGGGAGTTCATTATACTGATCTCTCTTTCTTTGTATATTTGAGATTTTCTACAATAATAAGTTTGAAAACAAGAGACAGATAATAATTGTACAGCCTAAAACATTTTGATATGTGACTCTTGAGAAAATGGCTCAATTGTCAAGATTCTGACTCTTTCTTAATACTTGAAGACTGTCTTTGGTCACTGAAGAGAAAAAAAATTACAGTCATCAAATTTAGATATTCCATCTAACTGTTATAATAGAACACGAAGAAATGCATTCCAAAACTGACTGCAATAAAAAGTTCACTAGGAAAGTACTGACTGCTGTCTCCAAGTGTAAATATATCATCGTCACAATTTTTGAGAATGATATGCTCATTGTCTTTACACTAGACAGAGAATTCTCATAACTCCTTAATTTGTGTCCACGTTCAATCTGAGGATCCACAGTTACATAACACTTGTGGCCAAACCCAATAACCTATAATTATATATGGTCATATCATAACTTAGAATGTTATGATGCTACAATATATTGTACTATCATAACTAGAATTTTTAAAAATAAAAGTGGACGCATGGAATTTAACCTATGGATTAAGCTGTTCATCATTAAACCATATGTGGATACCTTAGTTAAGGATGACAAATTTCACTAACATAAACTCTTAAGGAAACTTTCCTAACTTAATGAAGCGTAACAGTGAAAACTAAACTAAAATATAAATGTCCCAACATGTATGCATGCATGTGCATGTATGTTTGCACGTGTATGTACATGCCTACGCAGAGAGGAAAGTCTGAAAGGATATATACTTAATTTCAACAGCAGCAACCTCTGCTTCTGTTCTTTTTGCATTTTTTAATAATCATATAGGTGTGTATTACTGCTATTATTCTTTTAAAGATGAAAGGTCAAGCTCAGCTTAAAAATACAATCTCTAAATATCCTATGTGTTTTTCAATGATGTATGTTTATAAATGCATGAGAAAATATCTAAAAGGATTCTTAGACACTAAGATATTTTTCAAGCATATTTTATATTCTTTTATATTTTTTTAAAAAAGTTCCAAAAACTAAACTTCGTAAGAAAAATATAAACTGCATGCCAAAAGTTCAACTAAATATTTACCCAAGAAATATTAAAACTTAATTTCTTGAATTATGTTTATGCCACGTATTAAACTACTTTGTAGGGGTGCTAGAGTTTTAATAAAAATCTACGCATGCATTTTACAATTAAGAAAGAAGGTCCATACTAAAATCATCTCCTCTGTATTTTAATTGAAAGAAACTAAACTACAGTACTGGATAGTTTGTTTTTTAAAATGAATCAGAGGACAAAAATTACTGGGGGGGAAACTTCAAATTCACTTCTTGTCAACTTGGACAATTTCTGGAAATAATATTTGCTTAGATGTTTATTATGCCTAACACAGAAGCAAGAAAAGAACAAATATTTCAAGATGGAGTCAGTGGTTTGCCAAAACTAAAACAAAAAATACGTGTACATGTGTGTTTTCACCTGCTTGTAAAACACGCGACAACTATACTCACACTTAAAAGGCCATCGATCAAACAGAACTAAGACCCTGACCCTAAATGAACACATTTCACTTTAAAGGCCACAACCTGTTGTGCGATACATACACCAGAGTCAAAAACCCACCCAGGGCAAAGTAAGAACCTGGAAAACCAATATCATACCTTATCCCCACTCCAACTTTGTTTCCATTTTCTTGTGGAAATCCACACCTCTCCCTCCCTTGATACTGTCAGCGTTTGAAGCCAAACAAGCTTTACAGATGGAAAAGCAGAAGGAACAAACCCCTTTCCTCTTCCAAAAATGGGGAGGAAGCACATCAGGCGCCCACCAGCTCAGTCCAAAGCCAAGTTCTCCTCCATGTTGGGTACAGGAAGGAGGAGGTGGCGAGAGAGAGGGTCACATGCTTAGCAACATTCAGCTAAACAGTAAAATGCGACATGCCTATTACTGATGCATTCAATTATCTACAGGGAACCAGGCTCTAAATTGCTGGGGAAGTTGCTGCTGGTGGTAGATTTTAAAACTCCCACGGCATTTACCAGTTTATAAGAAGACTGCAGAGCTGCAGTTTCTGCCAGTTGACAAACTAAATTGTATTTTCTTTCTCAGGAGAAATCCCTGCAAAATAACAGATAAACAAGACAGAGAAACATATAGGCAAACTACCTTGCACACCACCTGATCTTGGCTTTTATTTGATCTCCTCCTCATTGCAAGTAAGTCAGTGCTATCAAATTCTAGCAGTTAACTTTTAAAACAACCCCAAGTTTTAAACATTAAAAAAAAAAAATTAATTGCTTCTTGATTGTTACTTGAAAATCAAAAATACCCTGACTATTCACAAAGTCCTAAGAGTTCAAGTCTTGACTCCTCCACGACTTACTGGCTGTTATTTAAGCTCTTCGCATCCACTGCAGGAAATGGGGGAGACTGTACCAATTCCACGCGGCTGCACAAAACTGAATGAGGGACTGGGTATAAACCACCGATAATGATAATGAATATAAGATCCTCTTCCCTCCTGCCCCAGGACCATCAATGTCAAAACTACTAAAGATGACCTCAAATATATAGACATCCTCAAAGAAACAAGTCAAAGTGCTACTACATCTTTAGACTACATGTGCCTCTCCCATCTCCCATTCTGCTTGTCCCCAACAGGAAGAGTGTGTGGTGGCCAAACAAATAATGCCCCAAAGGAAGAGCTGAAAAGATGGGGGCGTTCCCCTTTTGTATCAGGCTAATTGTCCTTCCAAGAGTCCCACTAGATAACCTGCCAGCAACACATGGACGAATGCAAAGCAATCGTGGCTACAGATAACCTGTGTAATCTGAAAATCAACATATCTAAAACTCTAATTTTCACCTTTGCCTGGAAACCAGCTCCATTGTCAGATTTCTCTATTCCAGTCAATCACTCAGGCATCACTGATAATTCTACCGGGCTTTAAAACCTCAATGTTGTCTTGGGAGCCTTCTCACCCATTAAATGCGCTACTAGGAGCTACTGCTTCTTCCTTCCCAAGGTTTCCTGCATCTACCCAATCCATCCCATTCCCACAGACATCAGCTTCTTTGAAGTCCTTAGGCTCACAGGACCCCAGCCATCACTACAGGGTGGAGTGGGAGGCTTCTGCTGGGGACAAGAGAACTGAGTTTCAATTTTGCTCCCCACTAGAGTGAAACCTCATTAATCAAATCACTGAGACCTCAGTTTGGTTTTTCTAATGGCCATGAAAAATAGACCATTTGATTATCATTGCTTTTTTACTCTAAAATTCTGATGAAGTAGTCTCATGCCCATCACAATCATTATCGTCAAATAAATCCTGAAATAGTACTCTATGCCCTCACTATGCAAAGTGTGGCTTATGGACCAGCAGCATCACGATCACCTGGAAGCACATCAGATATGTGGAGTCTTGGGCCCCATCTCCCACCCCCCACCAAAAAAAACAAATCCATTGCCATCAAGTCAATTCCAACTCATAGCAACCTACAGGACAGAGTACAACTGCTCCCATAGGACTTCCAAGGCTGTAAATCTTTATGGAAGCAGACTGCCACATCTTTCTCCCACAGAGCAGCTAGCAGCCTAGCACTTCACCACTGTACCACCAGGACTCCTTTGGGCCCTACCCCTGACCTCCTGAATCAAAATCTGCATTTCACCAAGATTCACAGGTGATCTGTATGCTCATTTATATTTGAGAAGCACACTGCTCTGTCATTTTTCAGTTCCAAAGTTTCATGAAAACCTAGTATCAGAAGGATACGGTCCACATTTCTGAAGAAGAGGCCTTTCCACAGCCCGCTGTGATCATAAACCCTCTTCTTAGTGGACGGTTGCTGGGTCCACTGTCCCCTGAATGCACGTTGAACCTGGTACCTCCCTTCTGCTCACACTACCTGGAGTGTTCCTCTCCTTCCTGTCCATTCAAATCCTACTCAACATTTAGATCCAACTCCAATTCCACCTCTGTTATGCCTTCACTGCCCACCTGAGCCTTAAATGATATGACTGAACAAGGTCATAACAATAACTAGCAATATAATTTGTTAACTGCACCTATGTGTACCAACTCTTCTGCTCAGCTTATTTGTACCTCATCTCCTCAACTAGACTATACATGCCCTCCTAAGAGGGGCTCATCATATTCCCCACAATTCATCAAAAACCATTTATTTAGCACTTAGTAAGAGCTAGGTCCCATTTAAAGTGCTGAAGATAATAGCAGTGAACAAGACAGAAGTCCCACCCTCAAGAATGCTACCTTCTAAAGCCCTGCACAGGCAGAGATGTAACTAGAGTACAGCACGTATGGCAGGCATTGCACAGGCCCTGGGAGCATGGTGCCACTGGGCAATTTCTATTAACCCAGCACAGCCAGCAGCATATCTACGGAAAATGACGCCTATGGCAAGCACTGAAATTGTGCCCCTCTCCAAACCTCTGACACCCATCTTTTAGATAACTTTACCATAGTATCAGCTCTAAAATACGAGTCAAGCTCATTAATCTTTTAATTAACACATTACCTTGCTTAAGGAAGGACACTGGCAGTACAGGGTTAACAGAAACTGCTCGGTGGCGCCATGTGCCCAGACCTGGTGCAATACCCTAGCTACACCATGCACAGGCTCTCTGCACAAGAGAGTTGCTGGACGGATGTGTACTGGTTTGACTTGTTAGAGCTGTATTACTTTGCTACTAAGCCTGAATTTTTCTTGTATTAATTTCTGCCAGCAATTTCACACATTGGGACATGCATTTGCATGTTTTGACTTAAGATTTACTTTCGGGTTGCAGGGTTATATTGATAGGTAAAAAGAAATTCAGCAAATATTTTTAAAAAGATCTACAACTTTTATCTCTAAGAATATTGCTGTTTAATCAATATCCCGGAAAAATGAGCAATGGCCTGTGTATTTTAAACCCGTTCTTACTTTTTTACCTTTCCACGTCTCATTTCACCCAAATTTTTCATAGGCAAAAACAGGAAATGTTAATAATGTTTATGGCTTCATAAATTCACCGCCTGATACATGAAAATGTTTTCTAATGAGTGAAAGTGAATACAAAAGTACTCTCATCCCATCACATCAAAGACGAAAGGTTTCAAGGAAAATTATTTTTTCACAGCTGATGATTGCTATTCCACAAACTGCAAACTGAAAGCCTCTCAATAATTAACAGATAGGTGAATTTCCAGAAGCACTGATAAGGAAGCAACCAAAAGTGACCATTTGCACCTGGTCATTACGGCTCTCTAGTAAAATAATTGAATCTCCTTTCTGCAGTAATCTGTGTTCTGCAAGGACGTGCATATTTACTTAGACCTCACCATGTTCCAAAAACGATTTAAGCTAGCTTTTGAAACTATATTTAATGTTACACAATAAAATAAGGTTAAAGCGCTAATTTAAATGATACAAAGGGGAAAAAAAATCAAGGTTGTAAGGTAAAATTTTTCTAGGACATACGTTAGTTCACAAAATGGAAGCCCTGAAGTCCTACACAAACTTTGCAATAAAATTTCTAGAGTTTAAAGCTAAAAAGAAGACATGATTCATTACAAGAGTGGGTGATCTATATTGTATTTTGTAAGGTATTCAAAGGGTACACCACTGTTCCTGCTAGTGAAAATTTCTCTGGGTTCTGGCAGAGAGGACACTACACTATACTGAAGGATATCACAAGTACGTTCCTGCATAACTCCATCTGGTCCTTTAGGTGCTTTAACACTCAGCAACCTAGAAGGTGGTGTGACATCCCCTCGGGAAATGCGAGGGACCTAGCAAGCAGGCATCCTGGCTGTGCACACTTCCCTCCCCACTGTGAGGAGTGAAAGGACACTCAGGGCAGGGGCAGACATCAGTCTGAGGAGACAGGAGTGTGGCTTTTCCATTTTAAAATATGTTGTTGTTGTAAGGTGCCTTCGAGTTGGTTCTGACTCATAGTGACCCTAAATACAACAGAATGAAACACTGCCCGGTCCTGCACTACCTTCACAATCCTTGGAATGTTTAAGCCCACTGCTGCAACCCTGGGTCAATCCATCTCCTCGAGGATCTTCCTCTTTTTCGCTGAACCTCAACCTTACGAAGCATGATGTCCTTCTCCAAGGACTGCTCCCTCCTTTGCACAGTCAACAAAACGCAGGTAAACATCTTTCTGGTATTCTCTACTTTCAGCCAAGATCCATCTGACATCAGCAATGATATCCCTCGTTTCACGTCCTCTTCTGAATTAGGCTTGCATTTCTGCAGTTCCCTGTCGATGTAATGCTGCAACTGTTTTTGAATTATCTTCAGTAAAATTTTCCTTGTGTGTGATATTAATGATATGTTCAGTAATTTCCGCATTGTATTGGATCACCTTTCTTCGGAATGGGCACAAATATGGATCTCTTCCAGTCAGTTGGCCAGGTAGCTGTCTTCCAAAATATCTTGACATACACGAATGAGCACCTCTAGTGCTGCATCCATTCACCGAAACATCTCAGTTGGTATTCTGTCAGCTCCCGGAGCCTTGTTTTTCCCCAATGCCTTCAGATTGGACTTCTTTCTTCATTACCATCAGTTATTGATAATATGCTACCTCCTGAAACGGTTGGAATGTCAACCAGTTCTTTTCGGTACAATGACTCAATGTATTCCTTCTATTTCCTTTTGATGCTTCCCGCATCATTCAATATTTTGAATATAGAATCCTTCATAATTGCAATTTGAGGCTTGAATTTTTTCTCCAATTCTTTAAGCTTGAAAAATGCAGAACATATTCTTCCTTTCTGGTTTTCTCACTCCAGGTCTTTGCATATTTCATCATAATACTTTACTTTGTCATCTCAAGCCAACATTAATTGTTATCTTCTGTTCAGCTCTTTTACTTCATCATTTTTTCCATTTGCTTTAGCTATGCTAAATTCAAGAGCAACTTTCAGAGTCTCTTCTGACATCCATTTTGGTCTTTTCTTTCTGTCCTGTCTTTTTAATGACCTTTGCTTTCTTCATGTACGATGTCCTTGATGTCATCCAACATCTTGTCTGGTCTTAGGTCATTAGTGTTCAATGCATCAAATTTATTCTTAAGATGGTCACCAAATTCTGGTGGGATATACCCAAGGTTGTATTTTGGTTCTTGTGGACTTCTTTTCATTTTCTTCAGCTTCAACTTAAACTTGTATACCAGCAATTAATGGTCTGTTCCGCAGTCGGCCCCTGGACTTGTTTTGACTGATGATATTGAGCTTCTCAATCATCTCTTTCCACAGATGTTCTTGATTGGATTCCTGTGTTTTCCATCCGGTGAGGTCCACCAGGCGAATAACATCTGGACAACCGTGCTTAGCTCTGAAGCCACATTTTTCGACAGATAATGAAAATCAAGAAAATTTCCACCAGAATGTTGTCAGAAAATAATATCATATAAATAGGATTAATTGAAGGAAGAGAGGCTGTTTACTTAGAGAGGGAAGGAAAATACAAACATAAAGAGCTTCCCTACCACTCGTCTGTCAGTTTGTCATACTGTGGTGGCATGCATGTTGCTGTGATGCTAGAAGCTATGCCACCGGTATTTCAAATACCAGCAGGGTCACCCAGGGTGGACAGGTTTCAGCAGAACTTCTAGACTAAGACAGACCAGGAAGAAAGGCCTGGTGATCTACTTATTAAAAAAACTGGCCACTGAAAAACTTATGAATAGCAAAGGAACATTGTCTGATATAGTGCCAGAAGATGAGTCCCTCAGGTTGGCAGCACTCCAAATACAACTGGGGAAGAGCTGACTCCTTGACTCCTCAAGTAGAGTTGACCTTAATGACAGGGATGGAGTAAAGTTTTCAGGACCTTCAATTATTGATGTGGCATGATTCAAAATTAGAAGAAACAGCTGCAAACAATCATTAATAATTGGAATGTAGAATGTACAAAGTACGAATCTAGGACAATTGGAGGTCATCAAAAATTAAATGGAACACATAAAAATCAATATCCTTGGCAATAGTGAGCTGAAATGGATTGACAATGGCCATTTTGAATCAGACAGTCATATGGTCTACTATGCTGGGAATGACAAAATGAATAGGAATGGCATTGCATTCATTGCCAAAAAGGGTATTTCAAGATCTATACCGAAGTACAACACTGTCAGTTAAAGGATAATATGCAGACACCTACAGGGAAGACCAGTTAAAACAACTATTATTCAAATTTATGCACCAACTACCAATGTCAAAGATGAAGAAACTGAGGATTTTACCAACTTTTGCAGTTTGAAATTGATCAAACATGCATTTGATAATTACTGGTGATTGGAATGTGAAAGTTGGAACAAAGAAGGATCAGTAGTTGGAAAACATGGCCTTGGTGAAAGAAACGATGTGGGAGATCCCATGACAGAATTTTGCAATATTAATGACTTCTTTATTGCAAATACCTTTTTACAATAACATAAACAGTGACTATACATGTGGACCTCACCAGATGGATTACACAGAAATCATATTGACTACATCCGTGGAAATAGATGATGGAAAAGCTCAATATCATCAGTCAGAACAAAGCCAGGGGCCGACTAGGGAACAGACCATCAATTACTCATATGTAAGTTCAAGCTGAAGCTGAAGAAAATTAAAACAAGTCCTTGAGAGCCAAAGGATGACCTTGAGTATATCCCACCTGAATTTAGAGATCATCTCAAGAACAGACTTGACGCACTGAACACTAATGACCGAAGAGCAGATGAGCTGTGGGATGACATCAAGGACATCATACATGAGGTAAGCAAAAGGCCATTAAAAAGACAGGGACAGAAAGAAAAGACCAAAATGGATGTCAGAAGAGACTCTGAAAGTTTCTCTTGAGAGTAGAGTAGCTAAAGTCAATGGGAAAAATGATGAAGTTAAAGAGCTGAACAGAAGATTTCAAAGGCTAGCTTGAGAAGACAAAGTAAAGTCTTATAATGAAATGTGAGAAGACCTGGAATTACAAAAACAAAAAGGACGAACATGCTCTGCATTTCTCAAGCTGAAAGAACTGAAGAAAAAAATCAAGCCTTGATTTGCAATTTTGAAGGATTCTATAGGTAAAATATTGAACGATACAGGAAGCATCAAAAGAAGATGGAAGCAATACATAAAATTGCTGTACTAAAAGAACTGGTCAATGTTCTACCATTTCAGGAGGTGGGATATGATTAAGAACCAATGGTATTAAAGTAAGAAGTCCAGGTTGCACTGAAGGCGTTGGCAAAAAACAAGGCTCCGGTAATTGATGGAATACCAATTAAGATGTTTCAACAAATGAACGCAACGCTGGAAGAGCTCACTTGTCTATGCCAAGAAATTTGGAAGAAAGCTACCTGGCCAACCGACTAGAAGAGATAAATGTTTGCGCCCATTCCAAAGAAAGATGACCCACCCAACAGAATCTGGAAATTATTGAACAATATTATTAACATCACACACAAGCAAAATTTTACTGAAGATAATTCAAAAACGGTCACAGCAGTACATCAACAGCAAACTGCCAGAAATTCAAGCCAGATTCAGAAGAAGACGGGGAACATAGGACATCATTGCTGATGTCAGATGGATCCTGGCTGAAAGCAGAGAATACCAGAAAGATGTTTACCTGTGTTTTATTGACTATACAAACGCATTCGACTGTGGATCATAACAAATTATGGATAACATTGTGAAGAACAGAAATTCCAGAACACTTAATTATGCTCACAAAGAACCTGTACATAGTCCAAAAGGCAGTCGTGCAAACAGAACAAGGGGATACTGTGTGGTTTAAAATCAGGAAAGGTGAGTGCCAGGGTTGTATCCTTTCACCATACTTATTCAATCTGTATGCTGAGTAAATAATCTGAGAAGCTGAACTATATGAAGAAGAACATGGCATCAGGATTGATGGAAGACTCATTAACAACCTGCAATATGCAGATGATATACCATTGCTTGCTGTAAGCAAAGAGGACTTGAAGCACTTACTGATGAAGAAGATCAAAGACCACAGCCTTCAGTATGGATTACACCTCAACATAAAGAAAACAAAAATC
>NW_004443938.1:23256265-23324194 GCF_000243295.1 Trichechus manatus latirostris
ATGAAGAAGATCAAAGACCACAGCCTTCAGTATGGATTACACCTCAACATAAAGAAAACAAAAATCGTCACAGCTGGACCAATAAGCAACATCATGATAAATGGAGAAAAGACTGAAGCTGTCAAGGATTTCATTTCACTTGGATCCACAATCAACGTCCATGGAAGCAGCAGTCATGAAATCAAATGACATATTGCATTGGGCAAATCTGCTGCAAAAGATCTCTTTATAAAGTGTTAAAAAGCAAAGATGTCACTTTGATGACTAAGGTGTGCCTGACCCAAGCCATGGTATTTTCAATTCCCCCATATGCATGCTAAAGCTGGACAATGATTAAGGAAGACAGAAGAAGAACTGATGCCAGACAAATAAACAAGTATGTCTTGGAAGAAGTACAGCCAGAATACGTAGAAATAAGGATGGCGAGACTTCCTCTCAAGTACCTTGGACATGTTATCTGAAGGGACCAGTCCCTGGAGAAGGACATTATGCTTGCTAAAGTATATCCTCTATTTCTCTTTATCTGGAAATGTCCTAATTTTGCCATCACATTTGAGAGAGAATTTTGCAGGATATATTATCCTTGGTTGGCAGTCTTTTTCTTTCAAGATTTACATATCTCACCCCACTGCCTTCTTGCCAACATAGTTTCTGCTGAGTAATCAGAGCTTAGTCTTATTATTTCCCCTTTGTAAGTGACTTTTCATTTTTCTCAAGCTGCTCTCAGGATTCTTTGTCTTTGTATTTGGAAGAAAAAAAAAAGCAGAAATAACAAATATTAGAGAGGTTGCAGGGAAATTTGAACTCTTACACATGCTGGTGGGAATGTAAAATGGTACAACCATTTTGGAAAACAGTATGGCACCTCCTAAAAAAGCTAGAAATAGAAATACCATATGATCCAGCAATCTCACCCTTAGGAATATATTCTAGAGCAGTAAGAGCCATCACATGAATAGACATATGCACACTCATGTTCCTTGCAGCATATTCACAATAGCAAAAAGATGAAAATAACCTAAGTGCCCATCAACAGATGAATGGATAAACAAATTATGGTAGATATACACAATGGAATACTACGAAACAATAAAAAACAATGATGAATCCATGAAACATCTCACAACATGGATGAATCTGGAGGGCGTTATGCTGAGTGAAGTATGTCAATCACAAAAGGACAAATGTTATATGAGGCCACTATTATAAAAAACTCAAGAAAACATTTACACATAGAATAAAAATATCTTTGATGGTTACGAGGGAGGGAGGGGTGGGATGGTGAAATGACTAAGTAGATAGTAGACAGGTGTTAACTTTGATGAAGGGAAAGATAACACAATATAGGGGAAATCAGCACAACCTGACCAAGGCAAAGTCACAGAAGCTTTCTAGACACATCCAAACACCTTGAGGGACCGAGTTACTGGGGCTAATGGCTGGGGACCATAGTCTCAGGGGACATCTCGGTCAACTGGCATAACATAGTTCATAAAGAAAATGTTCTACATCCTACTTTGGTGAATAGTGTCTGGGGTCTTAAAAGCTTGCGAGCTACCATGTCAGATACATCTACTTTTCCCATACCATCCGGAACAAAGGAGAATGAAAAAAATCAAAGACGCAAGGAAAATACTATTCCAAAGGACTAATGGACCACATGAACCACAGCCTCCACCAGACTGAGCCCAGAAGAACTAAATGGTGCCTGGCTACCACCACAGACTGCTCTGACAGGGATGACAATGGTCTGACAGAGACTGGAGGAACCCCCGAGACTGTGGCCCCCGGACACCCTGATAACTCACAAATGAAGCCACCCCTGAAGTCTACCTTTCAGCTAAAGATTAGACAGGCCTATAAACAAACAATAACACATGTGAGGAACATGCTTCTTAGTTTAATCAAGCACACAAGACCAAATGGCCAACATCTGCCCAAAAGCAAAGATGAAAAGGCAAAAGGGGACAGGAAAACTTGACAAATGGACATGGGGAACCCAGGGTTGAAAGGGGATAGTGCTGACACATTGCGGGGATTTCAACCAACACCACAAAATAATTTGCGTGTACGTTTTTGAATGAGAAACTAATTTGCGCTGTAAACTTTCACCTAAAGCACAATAATTTTTTTTAGAAAAAGAAGAAGACCCTCAAGGTGATGGACTGACACAGTGGCTACAACAATGAGCTCAAACATAGCAACAATCGTGAGGATGGTGCAGGATCAGACAGTATTTAGTTCTGTTGTACACAGGGTCACTATGAGTCAGAACCGACTTGATGGCACCTAACAACAAAGGGTTTCCAGGGAGCTGAGGGGGTGGCCCATCTGGAGCTTCTAAGGTTTTCCCCAAGGTTGAACACAGATAATGACAACACCCTACATGCTACTCTGGGAAACCAGGGAGGGCTTGAGATAGGAAAAAATGTTATGTTATCTAATAATACACAATGTTTATAAAGAAAGTAAAATCAGACTATTAGTGAAGAACCACCACCCCTCTGTCAATTGTTGTACTTTGGTGGCTTTTATGTTCCTATGATGCTGGAAGCTAAGCCACCAGTATTTCAAATACCCATGGTGGTCAGGTTTCAGCAGAGCTTCCAGACTAAGACAGACTAGAAGACCTTGCAATCTGCCTCCAAAAATTAGCCAATGGAAACCTTATAGATTGCAAAAGAACACTGTCCAGCTGGCTTGCTTTGGACACAAAACGAACAAAGAACAGGAGGGACCAATCACTGGAGGAGGACATCATGTGTGGTGAAGAGGCCAGCGAGGCCAAGGTAGGTCCTCGGTGAGATGGATTGGCAGAAGAGCCACACTGCTGAACTCGAACATGCGGGCCATCATGAGGATAATGCAGGACCAGGCAATTGTTTTGTTCTGTTGTACATAAGGTCGCCATGAGTCAGAGTCGACTTGAAGGCAGCTATCTCTCTCTCTCTATCAAGATATTAAACTGGTATATTGAATTGGTATAAAACTTTCAAATAAAATCTTTGCCATTTTTTTAAGCAAGAAACTTAGGATTACTTCCTTGAAAATAACTTTTAAAAAAATCAGATTTTATGCTTGAAATGGCTGTAAGCCATTCCCAGTCAAATGATGAGTTCTTCAAATTCTTGCTGGTCTTCACTGATAAGAAATTTAATGCAAACAACAAAGTGATAAAAACTGTTTTAAGCATTTCTACAACCGCTTAAAATACTAACAACAATTTAAATTATATTTCAAGACTCTAACAGCACTTTGATTAATACTATAGTGAAATTTCTTATGAAAATGAAACAGATTTCAAGCCAAATTGGAATTTTTCATATGAGGCATTACAAAATACTGACAAAAACTAATGTGCAGACTTGCTTGTCCATTGCTCGTCCTGAAGCTAGCTTGGATCCACTAGTTCAGAATGTCCCCGAGCCCCACCACCACTTCTGACCGCTGTACCTTGAGCCTTGAAACAAATGCTTCCAACAGCTCCAAGGCTGTAACAGCTGTGTGTTGGGTAGCTGGTTGCTGACCTGCTTGCTGCCCATAGGAATAGATCTCACCCTGGTTGTTGTTGTTAACCATCATTGAGTTGGCCCAGAATCACAAAGACCCTATGCACAATAGAAGGACATGCTGCCTGGTCCTGTGCCATCCCCGTGATCGGTTGCAGATCAAACCATTGTGATCCATGGGGTTTTCACTGGCTGATTTTCAGAATTAAATCACCAGGCCTTTCTTCCTGTTCTGTCTTAGTCTGTAAGCTCTGCTGAAACCTGTTCAGCATCACAGCAACACACAAGCCTCCACTGACAGATAGGTGTGGCTGAGGATGGCATGAGTTGCACTGACTAGCAATCAAATCCAGGTCTCTCCTACATGGAAGGTGAAAATTCTACCACTGAACCACTGCCTCATTTGCCCTGGTACCACCCTCAATAAGCTCTGGAACACTGGTTCTCAAACTTAGTGCATGGGGAGCAGCTGGAGGGCTTGTTAAACACAGACTGCCGGGCCCCACCTCCAGAGTCTGATTCAGCTGGTCCGGGTGGGACAGGCTAATTTGCATTTCTAACAAGTTCCCAGGCGATGCTTATGCTGCTGGCCTGGGTGCCACACTTTGAGAACTGTTGCCCCAGATGAGGCTGCTCAGAGCTGCCTCTAGTCTGGGATTCGTTGGTCTGGACTTTGAAGGGATCACTATACCCTGAGTCACACCTGAACCCTGGCTTGGTCTTCAGTGTGCTAAAGGGAATGATCAGGACTAACGACGTGAAAGTTACAAGGCAAGAGATTGGTTTGACATGATTTAAAAAAAACAACAAGTAAAGCCAGGTGTCTGACAACAGAATAAATTATTTATGATATGTGGAATCCATATCACTGGAAGATTCAAGCAGTGATTACAGATTACAGGACCGTCTGCTGCGTGGGACCAGGGGTTCTTTCACTGGTCCAGACCTCTGACCGACTACTGTGAGGCTACCACTTGTGCTGGAGTATACTCGCTACTCGCTCGAGACTAAGCCACCTCTTGTGGGACAATTTACCATTTGCGTTATATTACTATGAGAAAATGAACTATAAGTCCTAACCCGGTGACTCTTAAACATTTGGGAACAGACACCCTTCATGTTGGTGATAGCCTGTAACTGAACAAACATTCACGTATTTATTTATTCAGCCAGTATTGCCTAAGCGTCGACTCTGTATGTAGTTGACTTGGTGGGTCCTGGGTGTCTAAAGCATGTCCCTGATCTTCAGGAGCTCACAGGCAAGTGAGAGAAACAGATAATGGAAAATAAAACACCCAAAGCTTCGATGTTATCACATAAATAACATTTGGGCTGGTTACTGTGCAGATGGAGTGTCTGAATACGGGTTTTATACAATCATGTAGACTGGTCAAGCAGAGGATGCCAAATTTTAATGAATCCTCTAGTAAACTAGCTCATATTTTGTCATGATGAAGAAGTGTCATTCTTATTGTCTTTGTTGTAGTAAAATCAAATAGTACTATCATGACATTTAACCGCCTTTCCTTGTCACTCTTTGAAACATATTTTCAAGCCATCTCAAAAAACTTTGCGATCATCCTAAAAAACTTCAGAATCTATGAAAATTCCGTGTATTCTGAAATCATCGTCACAACATTTTGCTTTTAAAATGAATGAATGCTTGAATTAATAGTGTTGCCTAATGATGTAAAACATTAAAAAACACATGGACAGATATCATACTATTTGAGAAATAAGAATAAAATAAAAATTGGAATCTCAGAAGACTGAGACAAATGCTAAACTTTAGCCCAGGGCAAACTTTTTACAGCTGTATTATAAATGCTGGCAAAATCAGGTTTATAATGGAAACACAAGCAGACCAGGTGATCATGTAATATACGTAAATGATATGTTTCTGTTCTTGTATAGTTATTTTTCTCCTGTCTGAGCATTAATCTTGGAGTGACTTACTCTATAAATTATTGAACTTAGTTCAAAAACAAATGAAATTTAGAATACCCATTTATTGAACAGCAAAGTGCCACAGTGAATTACTGTGATTTATCTGTTTCTTTAACAGTTACTGTAGCAAACTTATTGCTCAAAAATATTACCTGGTTGAACTGTTTATTCTGGTTTAAACATGGATCTATTTCACTGTTCAGAACAGCAGCTGTTTGTTAGAATCCCGTTTATTCATCCATAACCACAAGGCCCAACTTTGTCTTTCTACAACACTAATGTGGCATACTGAGGTACATAGTAATAGCACTCAATTTTTGGAAACCAATTAAATTCACTTGCACCATAATTACTATAACGGGGAGACAGGGCAAAGTGAGTATCATTTAGCTATTAGAGGGTTCACCCACTGCGCTCCCATATTTGAATGGCTCTGTAACAGGTAAAGATGACACTAAAGGCAGTCCTATCCATAGAAATACTGTATTTCTTAGGCACTACTGCCTGCAGGTACTGCTATCACATCAACTGAAGTCCTTGCTGCTTGGCTGGGAAGTAAGAATCTGATTTATAATCCAAATTTTCATCCACATCAAAAGGAACTCCTCACTACCCCTCCTCATGATTTACTTGGTATAAAAGTTAGGGAAAAAAATGCATATTTTCTACCTAGGGAAAAATTTGCCACATACATGATAATGGACCAAATGGCTCATATATAAAGAGTGCTAATAAATAAATAAGAAAAACATTAGATAGAAAAGGGGGCAAATGACTTTAAGAGATGAGTCACAGAAATAAAGATATGAAAAATCTTTGTTCTTACAAATAATCAAAGATATACAACTTAAAAAGCACTGAGACTACTTTTTACCCACCAACCGGGTAAAGATTTTTTTTTCCTGACAATATTAAATACTGGTATGAAATAAGAAGAGAAACACAGATATCGTTGCTGGTAGGAGTGCAAACTATACAATTTTTCCAGATCGCAATTTAACAGTGTGTCAGGAGTCTTAAAAATGTTCATACTTTTAGACCTGCTAAGCTCATATCTAGCAATCTACCCTAAGGAAATAATAAATTATGAAGGTAAAGATGCTCCTTTAAAGATGTCCACAGTTACTTATTTTTGTAATAACAAAAACTGGGAAAAGCCTAAATAGCTCGAATTGAGGGATACTTAAAAGAATTATGGTACATTCACAAGACAAAACGGTACGTAACCATTTAATATCACAATATTGAAGGCTGTTTAATGAAAGTGATCCTTACAGAAGGTTAAGGAAAACAAGCAAGTACACTACGTATAGGGCATGATCCCAACGCGTATTTGGGTATATGGGTGTCCATATATGTATATAGAATGTATACAGAACTCCACTGGGGCAGGAAGTTTTGTATGTTTTGTTCAGTGGTGTGTCCCCAGAGCCCAACAGAGTATCTGGCACTTAACAGATACTCAATATTTGTTGAGTAAAGTAAAAGCTTGGGAGGAAATAAGCTACCAGGTGGTTATCTCTGGTTATCACTGGGAGTGGGGGATGGAGGTGGGGGTGGGAATAAGGGTGGGAGGTTAAAGATAATCTTAATTTTTTTTTTAGGCTTTTCTGTATTTTCTTACTTTTGCATACGTGTAAATTTGTATATTCTGCTTTTACAATCAGAAAGCAAAACAAAAATGTTTCTATTTAAAATGTTATTTTTCCTAAAGTTACTCCTTCTATACACCCAGAATCAGATTTGGTTCAAAATTTACTGACACACACATGCACACTATCAAGATTCTATGCCATAACTGGGACATAGAAGATCCATGATATAAAAGATGTATGTTAATTTCCAAAAATCCCATATGGGGACCAATTTCTTTTCCACAAATAGATCTTTGTGGAGTATTCTCATTTAAATGTATTTTATTCAATACATACACACCGTAGTATTTTCTTATTTTTTTAATTGTATTATAAAGATTCTGAAACATCAATAATTTAGAATTTTCCTCACAAAAACTACTTTCCCTTTTCCTTAAATTACCTTGTCAAATTCTCTTTTCCTGTAGCTTGGAAAGAAAGAACTAGGAATATTTTTCTTGTTCTCTTAACTAGCCTGAATCAGCCAAATATCACCAGAGTGTTAATTAGAAAATGGTTTTTTATATAAGATTATGTATATTATATGCACAGAAAATTTGCATTTGACTTAAGCCAATTTTCCCCTAGCAGATAGCATTTTTTCTCAGGTAAAGCAAACAAACAAAAACCTCAGAAGAGCACAAACAGGAAGCATATTAGGCTCTGGTCTCCAAGGGCAGAAAACAGATGGGTAGTACTTCCCTAGCATCTGTAGCAGTTAAGATAAAAGCAGTGAGTCTAAATACAATGACTGATGTGCCTGGGAAACAGAACAGGAGACCTGAAAGTGTCCCTAAATATTACATATGCATCTAAAATGGCCGATATGAGCTCAAAGATATGATAGTTATTTAATTGATACAATCCAAGAGTCTCTCATGGTACAATCAGATCTGTTAAAATGATGCAATCCCTATACTGATATCACTTCTAAATCACTGACATTTTCCCTGTCAAGTCCTAAAACAATATATGCAAATTCAAATTACTAACACTTGAATTTGTCAGTCATTCTATAAAATTCAACATAAAGGGAATCCAAGGATCAGCATGCTCACCTTTGCCACAAGACCCCATCATTGCTAGATGAGAAGTCATTATCATTCTAGAATAAACTGAAAAAATGTTATGCATATGCATTTTGAAAGTTGCTACTAAGAGTCTATGATTTGAATATTTCAAAATTTTAAAAGAATATTTTAATGTATTTAAGGTGAAAGTTTTCACAGCAAATTAGGTTCCCATTTAACAATTTCTACACAAATTATTCAGATATTGGTTGTCTTTTTCACAAGGTGTCACCATTCTCAGAGCCCTGGTGGCACAGTGGTTAAGCGCTTGGTTGCTAACCAAAAGGTCAGCAGTTCGAATTCACCAGCTGCTCCTTGGAAACCCTATTGGGCAGTTCTACTCTGTCGTATAGGGTTGCTATGAGTCGGAGTCAACTCAACAGCAATGTGTTTGGTTTTTGTTTCGGTTTGTCATCATTCTCATTCATTCCGTTCTGGCGGTATTGTTTCCAGTACTCTAGTTTCCCTGCTTTAGAGTAATTTTTGACCATTTGGTCTCTGGATAGTCCAAACTTTCACCATCTGACACATGTCCTTAACAACTCATGAGTATGTTTATTATACTAAACAGAAAATGATCTTTGGAAATGGAGAGCATTCTTCAGTTTTTTTCCATAAATCATCCACAGAGCAATATAAGTAAAGCCCCAAAATTCACTAAAAAGCGTTACGAAAATGGGATGAGCAATATACCACGTGAGAATGACTGAACAGGCAAGAGATAGGAAGGGGATAATTACCATACAACGTTGGGGAAAAGACTTGTTTACCAGAATAGTTGTTGTTTGTTATTAGGTGCCCTCGAGTTGGTTCTACCTCACAGTGACCCTAGACACAAGAGAACAAAATGCTGTCTGGTCCTGCACCGTCCTCGGAATCACTGCTATGTTTGAGCCCACTGTTGCAGCCACTGTGTCAATCCATCTTGTTGAGCATCTTCCTTTTTTGCTGACCCTCCACTTTACCAAGTATGATGTCCTTCTCTGGGGACTGGTCCCTCCTAATAACGTGTCCAAAGTACGTGAGACAAAGTCTCGCCTCAACAGCTTTAAAAGTCAAGATTTGGAGTCTGGAGGTTAATCAATATTTTTAACAGCACTTTAGAAAAAGTAAAGATGTTACTTTCTCCCTGGATCCTTTCTTGATCTCCCAAGATTGGTTAAGAACTACCACAATATACTGTAATTGTCCATTTTCTGTCCACTTAGACTTCACTATAAGTTTCTGGGCAGGAGCTATAGATTGCTTACCATTATGTGCTCAAGACTTAATAAAGTACCTGGTACAGAATGAGTATTTAATACTTATTAAATGAATAAGTAAATAAAAGGTAGTAGAGTGTAAGAAATCAAAGTAGCAGATAAAGCCTAGCGCCTCGCACATCGTAA
The DNA here is from genome assembly GCF_000243295.1 of Trichechus manatus latirostris. Classification (NCBI taxonomy): domain Eukaryota; kingdom Metazoa; phylum Chordata; class Mammalia; order Sirenia; family Trichechidae; genus Trichechus; species Trichechus manatus. Next base: position 23,265,814 of record NW_004443938.1, read on the forward strand.
GAAATCACTGAATTGGTATTTCTATTATGTTTTAAGTCCCTGGGCACTGACATTACATTACTGACAGTACATTGAGGCAGTAAAGCAAAACAATGACAGAAACATGTTCAAATAAGGACAGAAACCACACTGAGCTATATGTGTCTCCTAGCACATGTGTCAGCATTTTGTGAAGAATCATATAGACCGCCACTTGTCCATGTTTATCTTGAGTGGGCAACCGGGGAAAAAAACTGAATTGCTTGGTTTGGGGACACAGCGAAGCAAATGATTATTTTCTTGAAAATTTCCCCTAAAATAATTATATTTGAATGGTACACATTTTAAAACTTGAACTGAAGGATTAATTCAGTGTTTTACACCAACACCTTAAAGGAGCCCTGGTGATGCAGTGGTTAAGTGCTCAGCTGCTAACCAAGTTTGGCGGTTCAAACCCACTAGCCGACCTCCAGGAGAAAGATGTGGCAATCTACTTCCATAAAGATTCACAGGCTTGGAAACCCTATGGGGCAGTTCTACTCTTGGTCACTAGGAGTTGGAAATGACTCCACGGCAACAGACTTTTTTTTTTGGACAGCAAGATTTCATTAAGTAACTATAGAAGGAAGAGCAACAGACTCCTTTGGGGCTGCCTAGCCAATGTGCCCACCAAGTCCACCAGGCTAGTTCTCAGACTGCATCCCACTTCTCCATCTCCTGGTAATCCCTGGATCGTCACCCATAAATTGAGTACACATTCCCAGAGCCAATTCTGTCTTGAGGAGCAAGTACTTAAATAGTCCTTTCTGTGGTTCACTATCAATATCAACCTCATCAAGATAATCATCATCAATATAATCATCATCATCAAGATCATGATGATCATCGTCAGTCACCATCTTCTTCACTTCACTCCCATCACTGCCAACATTTACTACGTGTTTACTTGGTGCCAGCTACCATTCTAAGTGCTTTACATATGCTACTTCATTTAATCTTTTTTAAAAAAACCTCTGTGGGGTAGGGAACTTGTACTATTTCCACTTTACCAATGAAGAGACTGAGGCAGAGAAAGATGAAGTATCTTGCCCAAGACCATACGACTAGAAGGCAATAGAGTCTCTTGAGTCTATTTGATTCCAAGGTGCACATGCTTATTAGCTGCTACAGTAACATCTACCTGCCCTTCCAGTCAGGGCTCCACTGCTGAAAGGCTTCTTGCAGCTCCCTGAGTCCCTGTCCTCTCCCCCTGCTCCCTAGCCTGTGCCCGAGTGTTTTTGTTTTCACTTCTTCTTTCTAAGGCCCTGTTCTGATAACGACACGGTAACCCTGGTCTTCTCCTAGGACTGGGCTCTGCCCCATTCATGGTCAGCCTGGTAACTGAGGTCCTTCCAACTGCTCACAAATCTAACAATGGATAGACATGCAACTATGGGCTTCTCTAAGCTTTCCAGTGCCAGCTCCACCCCACTACTCTATCTTATGGACTCCATCACTGGTTGCTTGCCCAGACTTCAACTGAATGACTATATCCAAGTACTGGTCTCTTGTGCATATTTCTGATCCTGGTATCAATAACTGGCCTTGTCTGGCAATTGCCTGAAATTGCCCAAAGTGGTACCGAATCTTGCTTAATAATTACCTGTGTCCTAGGGAGGACCCTGGGTTATCTAATTGTTTTTGTTGCAGTCCAATGAGGGGGCATTCTCTCTAGAGACAGCACAAGCCCAAGACACAAAGACGCTGCTCTAAGCTGGTGGTATCTGCACAGTAGCTCCCTTTCCCTGAAAGCCACTGACAGGCCTGCACCTGTCAGATACTGTGCCATTTAATTAGGTAACACTTGTGAAGGGTTTTGTAACATGTAGCACACATGTTGTCCTGGGATCTCACACGTGGCGCTCCACATTGCAAAATGTAAGAGCTATTTTTAAAATCCGTCGACCAGTTGAACAAAACCTAGAGTGTTTCCTTTTGAGGATTATTGTAAACCATTACCCTTTTATTGAGAATACCTCAAAAAGAGCATACAACTGGTGGGGATTACTGAATAGGATACAAAGGACACTTAAAAAAAAAAAAAAAACTAGTTAAAATCAATGCCAAGTATTCAGGGAAACCGCAAAGAGTTTGCTTTGTTTTATCTATTCTTTTGAAAACAATGATCTGAGGGGGAAAGGAGGGAACAAATTGCTCCTTGTCTGTCCAGTTGGCATTTCCACATACGCGAGGTGAGTCCCCGCCAGTGGGCCATTCGAGGGCATCTAAGGAGGCTTCCGGATGCCCGTAACCTGTGAATACCAAGGCCAGCGCTTCTGAAGCAGTGGCTGGGCTTGCTTGGGCAGTTAGCTGAGTGTCTTGGTGGGTGCAGACTTAAGTGTGAGAGCTCCTTCACCTCCACAGACTGTAATTACACATAGCTTTTCTGGCGTCAGGAAAAACATAAGGCTCATTTTTTTTAAATTGTGCTTTAAGTGAAAGTTTACAGTTCAAGTCAGTTTCTTATACAAAAATTTATACACACATTGCTGTCTGACCCGAGCTGCTCTCCCTATAATGTGATAGCACATTCCTCCTTTCCACCCCAGATTTCCGGTGTCCATTCATCCAGCTCCTGTCCCTTTTTGCCTTCTCATCTCACCTCCGGACAGGAGCTGTAAAAGGCTCATTTTTTAATTAATGAGGGCAAGTTCCTAATTCCCTCTTTCAGGAAGCCTCCTTTTGCCAAAGGGACCAAGTGTGTTGGTCTAGTGGACTGCCTTTGGCTAAGACGACTGAGGGTAGTGTCTTAAGAGTGGTATTCCTCTAACAACACTGGATTTTGTTGACTTTCTCCCCGGGCTTTTCCTTCTATGGTACACAATCAAGAGGGCTCCATGGCTACCTTGTCCTCCTGGCTCTGAGATGACAGCCATCAATGTTTAGGTTCTTGGAGTTTGAAGGGGCAGAGGATGGCATGCTCTCAGACTCACATGTACTTATCTTTTTAATATCTATGCTCTCAGACAACATTGCTTCTCATACTAAATGACTCAGTCAACCTTAAACAGTGATACTTCTTTGATTTAAATCATGCTTACTTTTCTAAAACTATCCTGTAGGTTATTTCCTACAAAATGAGTACTTTTCTTCAAATATTGGTTTATCAATCAAGTTTTTGCCCCAGAAGTGTAAGAGACGGCACTAGAGCCCTTTAGAGAAAAACTACCAACTAACAAACCAACCAAACCCATTGTTGCTGAGTCAATTCCGACTCTAGCGTCCCTACAGGACAGAGCAGAACTGCCCCATAGGGTTTCCAAGGAGCAGCTGGTGGATTTGAACTGCTGACCTTTTTGGTTAGAAGTCATAGCTTTTAACCACTACGCCAAAAGGAAAATTCTTCCCTTGTGCTTACCATTTACTAAGGATGATGGGAAAAAGCACAATGTGTAAAAATTAATAAGCAGGCCCCTAAGTGATAAGAATTTCTTACATACACAAACGATTATCACAGACTTAATGCCAGCATGTAAAATGCTCAGCTGACCTGCACACACCAATGGCACTAATTAACTTACTCTCCCAAATTAGAAACATTCAATTCCAATTTCTAAATTCATTTGCCAATGGAAACTTTTCCCATTTATCATCATGAAAATGAGGAAACACGGCGTTCCCTGTGAAGCTGATGATGGTGGCTCATGTTTATTGAGCGCAGCCAGGCATTATGTGTGTGCTTTATAAACATTACCTCCCAAGAAATGTATTAATTTTTCCTGGACTCAACAGAATGTAAGCTCCATGAGGGCAGGCACTTCACCCATTTTCTTCACTGCTGCAGCCCCAGGAGCTAGATCAGTGCCCAGCACATAGCAGGCACCCAATAAATATTTATTGAATGAAGAAAAAAATTACCTCCCACAGTTCTCAGTGCAGCCTTCAGAGGTAGGTATGATGCTTATCGACTATTTACAGAAAGGGAAACTGAGGCTCAGAGGGATTAAGTAATTTGCTGATAGTCACATAAGACGCCCAAAAACCCACTGCTGTTCAGTCAATTTCGACTCATAGCAATCCTATAGGACAAGTAAAACTGCCCCATAGTGTTTCTAAAGGCTGTAAATCTTTACAGGAGCAGACTGCCACATGTTTCTCCCGTGGCGCAGCTGGGGGGTTCAAACCTTTTGGTTAGCAGCTGAGAGCTTAACCACTGTGCCACCAAGCACCAGTCACACAGATAGTAAGTGGCAAAACCAGGATTCCCACCCAGGTCTGCCTGCCTTCTGAGCTCACCCTGAAACACACTGCTCCACTGCTGAAGTCTCGTACTGTCAATTACCTACCAGAACCATTTGCATTCAACACAAGGTCCACAGGAATATACACACAGAAACACTCTAGAAATTCTTCCCATTATATGCTTTCTGACTGTGCCTTATGACCTAATATTTAGCATGTTTGAGTTCTCAAACCTAATTACTGTGGTGTTTCTTCTATTTCCTTACATAATTAACGCTCTTTTTTTGCAAATATTACACTAACAGAAGTAGAGAAACAAATTTTGTGGGATGAGTTGTGCCTGCTGCAAACATTAATGATGTGCCCCTGGCCAACGGAGGGTCACAGAAGCCACCCAAACTTGAAGTAATTTCCATTCTCCAAGGAGGGGAAGGCCACACCTCTTCGATTGTCTTCATAGAGACTTCAGAAAAAGTAGGAGCAATTCACCATATACCTATTCTTCCTCTTTATTATTATTATTATTTATCCTTCTTCATCATCCTCTTCTTCTCTTTCCTTTGGCATACAAACATGTTTGATGCTCCCCACAGAAAGACAAAAGGAAAAAAAAAGGGAAGGAAAGGTTAGGGAAGAAAAATGTAAGAGAAAGGAAAGGAAAATCAGGAGGGAGGTAAAAAGGAAGGAAGGAAAGAAAAAAGGAAAGCTAGGCAAGGCAAGGTGGGAGGAAAGAAAGAAGAAAGAAAAGTTAATTCACTACTCATTCATCACATCCATTCCTTCAGAGCCAAAGTTCAAACTTCTTGAATGAATTTTCTGTACCACCGACTCCATTCACCTCCCATTGGCCCATTCATTTACGGCCATGTATCAAGCTAGGTGCTGACAACACAATGATGAATAAGATTCAGAATGTCTCTCTCACTCCAGCAGCTTCTCTAAGTTTGAGATCAGCATTCCTAACTCCCATACTACACAGCTTCACAAGAAAATCCCAACAGTACTTCATACTCCACACATTATAAACTGTACTTTCTATACATCTAGGCTCCTTCTCTCCCTCATCTGTTAATAGCCACACCAACCCCCCCACCCAGCATCTTCATTTATCCCTGTCCCTCCCTATAGTCAGTCAAGTTCTGAATTCCACCGTGAAAACCTTTCTTGTATCGATTTCCTCATCTCCATTTCTATACCTAGTATCTGTGAACAGGCTTTTGGTACCTCCCATTTGGTCTTCAGCATCTGCCTTCTAACTGCTAAATTAATTGTATACACTATTGCTAAATTAAATTTCCCATGAACTTAATTCTCACATCATTCTCCTAATCAAAAGCATTCACATGTTAACCACAAAACAATGTCAAACTATGAAACTGGCATTCAAGGTTTCCACAACCTGGGCCCAAACTAGTCTCCAAGTACTTATAATCTTGAGCAACCAAACATGACCCAAACTAAGTACTAAAGTACTCCAAACTATTAAAGCAATAATAAAGAATTGTGCGTTTGGTAAGAAATCAATACACACACCAGATTCACACAAATGGTAACCATTTCCCTAGACAGTCTCATTATTAAAACCTTAGTAGTCCCTGGCATTATTGGCAAGAATCAAAAAAATAGAAAATAACAAATGTTGGAGAGGCTGTGGGGAGACTGGAATTCTTATGCGCTGCTGGTGGGAATGCAAAATGGTACAACCATTTTGGAAAACGATACGATGCTTCCTTAAAAAGCTAGAAATAGAAATACCATACGATCCAGCAATCTCACTCCTAGGAATATATCCTAGAGAAATAAGAGCCGTCACATGAATAGACATATGCACATCCATGTTCCTTGCAGCATTATTCACAGTAGCAAAACGATGGAAACAACCTAAGTGCTCATCAACAGATGAATGGATCAACAAACTACGGTACATACACACAATGAAATAAACGCAACGATAAAGAACAATGATGAATCTGCAAAACATTTCACAACATGGATGAATCAGGAGGGCATTATTCTGAGTGAAATAAGTCAATCACAAAAGGACAAATACTGTATGAGACCACTATTATAAAAACTCATGAAAAGGTTTACACACGAAAAGGAACAATCTTTGATGGTTACTAGGGAGAGGAGGGGCGGGGAGGGAAAAACACTAAACAGACAGTAGATAAGTGGTAACTTTGGTGAAGGGTAAGACAGTACACAACACTGGGGAAGCCAGCACAACTTGACCAAGGCAAGGTCATGGAAGCTTCATAGACACATCCAAACTCCCTGAAGGACCAAATTACCGGCTGAGTGCTCTGGGGACCACGGTCTTGAGGGACATCTAGCTCAACTGGCATAACATAGTTTATAAAAAAAAGGTTCTACATTCTACTTTGGTTAGTAGCATCTGGTGTCTTAAAAGCTTGTGAGCAGCCATCTAAGATACTCCACTGGTCTCATTCTGTCTGGAGCAAGGGAGAATGAAGAAAACCAAAGACACAAGATTAGTCCAAAGGACTAATGGACCACAGCTACTACAGCCTCCACCAGACTGAGTCCAGCACAGCTAGATGGTATCCGGCTACCACCACTGACTGCTCTGACAGGGATCACAGTAGAGGGTCCCGGACAGAGCAGGAGATAAATGTAGAACAAAATTCTAACTCACAAAAAAAGACCAGACTTACTGGTCTGACAGAGACTAGAAAAATTCAGAGAGTATAGCCCCCGACACCCTTTGAACTCAGAATTGAAGTCACTTCTGAGGTTCACTCTTGAGTGAAAGATTAGACAGGCCCATAAAACAAAATGAGACTAAATGGGCACACCAACCCAGGGGCAAGCACGAGAAAGCAGGAGGGGACAAGAAAGCTGGTAATGGGGAACCCAACGTCGAGAAGGGGAGAGTGCTGACATGTCATGGTGTTGGCAACCAATGTCACAAAACAATATGTGTATTAACTGTTTAATGAGAAACTAATTTGCTCTGTAATCCTTCATCTAAACCAGAAAAACCTCACTGCCATCGAGTCGATTCCTACTCATAGCGACCCTATAGTACAGAGCAGAAATGCCCCTTAGAGTTTCCAAGAGGCACCTGATAGATCTGAATTACCAACCTTTTGGTTAGCAGCCATAGCTCTTAACCCTAGCCCCAGGGTTTCCTTCATTTAAAGCACAACATAAATGAATGAATGAATAGAAAAGTGACTGAACCAAGGGGAGGAAGAAAAAAAAATAAAACGTTAGTAGTATTCTGGCACACTGACTAGCTCTCGTATGAAATGATTTTTTTTTTTTTTTCAACAGACATGTTTTTTCTATGATTTTTTCCCCCTATATACTTCATGATATAGTATCCTGGCTTTTAGGGACTCGTTGCAAACTGTAGTAATGATGGTGTAAATTATAAGTTTAAGAATCAAACATTAAATACTTTTTGCATCATTTTACATCGTTTCTAAAGCAACAACTTGTTTTTTCTTTCATTCATAGATGATTTAGGTTTAACTGTAATTTACCAAAGAATCCTTATCTCAAAAGGCAGGCACTGAAGTAGTAACCTGCTACTGTTGTTGGGAAAGAGTGAGGCACACCTGGAAATTTACGGGGAAAACAAACACTGGGAAATCGTTTCCTAAATTAACTATAATTTTCTCAATTCTTACATCAAAATCTAGTTAAAATGACCCCTCCTTGGAATCCACTCCACTGCAACTGTTTTTTTTTTTAATTTGCAAAAATGTAACTATCTTAAACATCTTGAAATACCTTAAGACAGACATACATATGCTTCTTGAACACCTCAAATACAAGTTGTAACGAGTCCTAAGCGTCAATGTTCAGTCCAGCTTCAGGCGATGAAGAGGTTATGTAACAAGATGAATTATAGCAAAGTGGAGATTAAGTATTTGAAAATCTGGTGAAAACTCACCAAGATCGAAGACTGCACAGAGGTTTTGGCAAATACTCCCATTATGGGCTTTGGTAGTAAATTTTCAAACAATTGGGAATTTAAAAGAGATGTCATGCTTCATACTCATTTCATCAAATTTTGCATAGAAAATGGCTGAAATCTCAAATGCCAATTTTTTAAAACAATTCCATACAGTTTTTGGCACAGCCTTGCACATAGTGAGGACCCAAGAAACGCTGACTGAATGTAACTGGCACCACGCAAATTACGCAAATCTTGTCATCTATCATTTCACGTGTTTGCTTAATGTGAAAATGTATTTAGATTGTATTCCTCTTGGTAAAAGGGTTAAGTGCTCAATTACTCCTTAGCAATTTATTAACTCCCAGGAGTCCTGGGTAGAGGGGGCAAATGGTTAATGCTCAGCGGCTAACCGAAAGGTTGGAGGTGCGACTCTAGCTGGAGGCACCTCCAGAGAAAGGACTGGAGATCTGCTTCTGAAAAATCAGCCATTGAAAACCTTATGGAGCCCAGTTCTACTCTGACACATTTGAGATTGCATGAGTTGGAATCAACTTGATGGCAACTGGTATGTTTATTACGTACTATGTATTTAACTAGAATTCTTGAAGTTTCTTAAATAAAAAATATGAATCTGGGAAGCAATCTTAGTGTCTGTGTCACAGATGTGTTGGCAAAGCTTTATATTACAACACTGGGCAGCTGGTGACACTACAGTGTGTTATATTAGTTTATAATGAGATTGTCCTTAAAACTAATTCATCTTAGACAGAACCCTTATTAACTCTAATGCAATGTGGTTGTTTATTACATTTTGAGGTTTCCACTTAAAAACAGAATGTCACTTTATGTACAACATGTAACTAAGGTTGCCCTAAAGAGAAAAGGAAGGCTGATAATACATCTCATCAGTTTACAGGAAGGTATGGCTCTTGTCTCAAGAGGACCAATTTTGGGAACTGTAAGAACTTTCTGAGAAAAGAAACATCTGTTCTAGATTACTAGTAATCTCTTTTTTGATTTGGATATGCAGCCATTAAAAATCTAACTGTGGAGCGTTGCTTTCACAAATATTGCCTTTTTCTTGTAATAAAAACACACACTAACCTCAATATTTTAGTGGTTTCTCATCAAGATCACTCTACAAAAACACTCTCTAAGTTCACTGTTACTATAACATACCCGCACTCACAAGCTCTCATTTACACACACCAGGAGGTTTTCCACAGTCGACATCTTGATGTGAGAAGAGAACTATGACTGTTTGCGTCCAGCAAAGAGTGTGTTCCATATGGTCTGTGGAGAAAGTGACTCTCAAAGTGAACAGACTTTGTCATTTGATCCATGCTTCATGACTGCCTCCAGCAGTCCAACCTTATTAAAAGCACAAGGAAGAGAAATCTTCTGCTGTTTGGCTTTAAATATGGATTGCCGGTTTTAACGACAACCTTGAAGTCCACTTAGGTATGAAATTCCTTAGATAGCTCCAGAGGGCTACTGGTATGAAAATGCCTCCCTTTTCTTACTTCGCTGATATTGATGACATTTTTCATAGCATTACTGATGCTTAAAGGAAACAAAAACTGAATGTTTATTGAGGATTCACTTAAGCAAGACTTGGACCATGAAAACTTCTAAACTCAATATTGTTGTCCATATAATACTATCTACTTAAAACTCCTTTCAAGAATCCTACAACCCAACAACAAACAACTCAATTAAAAAATAGGCAAAGGACTTGAATATCCAAAGAAAATATACAAATGGCCAATAAGCATATGAAAAGATGCTCAGCCTCATCAGTCATTAAAAAAAAACCAAACACATTGCCAGCTAGTCGACTGGACTCATAGTGACCCTACAGGAGACAGAGTAGAATGGCTGGTGGATTCGAATTCCAGCCTTATGGTTAGCTCTTAACCACTGCACCACCAGGGCTCCCATTAGTCATTAGGGAAATGCAAACCAACATTACAATGAGATACTACTTCACACCCACTAGGATGGCTATTGGACTCCCTGGGTGCTATTATAAAAAAAAGTGTTAGTGAGAATGTGGAGAAACTGGAAGCCTCAAGCATTTTTGATGGGAATGTAAAATGGTACAGGTACTGTGGAAAACAGATTAGCAGTTCCTCAAAAAGTTAAACATAGAATTACCATATGAGAAACCGTTTTAATTCTCTTGGAATCCAGATTTCTGGGGTCCATGGAGTTGGGGTGACCTACCCAGGCAATTTGTCCTTAGGTATACTGTGAACCTTGAGCTTAAAGGAACTGATTTTCCTAAAGCCACCTTTAAGTCAAACAATAGCCTAGTAATCAGGTTAGTGGAGACAGGAGACCACTGTTTTGCTTTAAGCATTGGGATCTTTTGGAGAATTATCTATGTGCAGTCAGTTTCAAGAAACAGGAACTCCAGGGTCTGACTGGAAGCTATGTTTTAGGAGACATGGCATGTCCTTAATGACACAGGAGTCCTGGTAGCGCAGTGGTTAACAGCTTGGCTGCTAACCAAAAAGTTGGCAGTTAGAATCCACCAGCCACTGCTTAGAAACCCTATGGAGCAGTTCTATTCTGTCCGACAGGGTTGCTATGAGTCAGAATCGACTTCACGGCAACAGGTTTGGTTTTTGGCTTGATCCTGAAACCCTGCACGTGCTCTGACTCTGTCTCCTGAGAAACTAACATGAAAGGAGACTATCCTGCCCAGATCCCCCCTACATAACCTGTTTTCACTACCCCCTCTTTGGAGCACCTTCCTGATACTTTCGGTTTGATACTGCCCAATTTGAATCGTATCTACTCATGACAAATATATTCTATCACAATAAATTTTGGTATTTCCCCGCACATTTACATTTTTAACACTTATGGCCCAGCAATTCCACTGCTAGAAATATACCCCAAAGAATTGAAAGCAGAAACACAAAACAGACACTTGTACACCAATGTTCATAGCAGCACTATTCACAATATTCAAAAGGTGGAAACAACCCAAGTGTCCATCAACAGATGCATAGGTAAACAAAATGTGGTATATACATCCAATGGAATATTATACAGTCATAAAAACTGAGAAATTACTGACATATACAACACAGATGAAACTTGAAAGCATTATGCTAAGTGAAATAATCCAAATACGAAATGACAAATATTGTATGGTTTCACTTATTTGGAAGACAGCTACCTGACCAACCACTGGAAGAGATCCATACTTATGCCTAGTCCCAAGAAAAGTGATCACGCCTATTCCTAAGAAAGGTGATCCAACAGAATGCAGAAATTATCGAACAATATCATTAATATCACACACAAGTAAAATTTTGCTGAAGATCATTCCAAAGCGGCTGCAGCAGTATATCAACAGGGAATTGCCAGAAATTCAAGCCAGATTCAGAAGAGGACGTGAAACCAGGGATATCATTACTGATGTCAGATGGATTTTGACTGAAAGCAGAGAATACCAGAAAGATGTTTAGCTGAGTTATATTGGCTATGCAAAGGCATTCAACTATGTGGATTGTAACAAATTGTGGATAACATTGCGAAGAACGGAAATTCCAGAACACTTAATTGTGCTCATGAGGAACCTGTACGTAGATCAAGAGGCAGTCGTTCGAACAGAACAAGCGGATACTGCATGGTTTAATGTCAGGAAAGGTGTGCGTCAGGGTTGTATCCTTTCACCATACCTATTCAATCTGTATCCTGAGCAAATAATCGGAGAAGCTAGACTACATGAAGAAGACCGGGCCATTGAGATTGGAGGAAGACTAATTAACAATCTGTGTTATGCAGATGACACAACCTTGCTTGCTGAAAGTGAAGAGGACTTGAAGCATTTACTGATAAAGATCAAAGACCACAGCCTTCAGTATGGATTACACCTCAACATAAAGAAAACAAAAATCCTCACAACTGGACTGATAAGTAACAACGTCGTAAAGGGAAAAAAGACTGAAGTTGTCAAGGATTTCATTTTACTCGGATCCACAATCAACACCCATGGAAACAGCAGTCAAGACAGCAAAAAATGCAAATCTGCTGCAAAAGACCTCTTTAAAGTGTTGAAAAGCAAAGATGTCACCTTGAAGACTAAGGTGCATCTGACCCAAGTCATGGTGTTTTCAATCGCCTCATATGCATGTGAAAGCTGGGTGATGAATGCAGAAGACGGAAAAAGAATAGACGACTTTTAATTATGGTGTTGGCGAAGAAGATTGAATGTACCATGAACTGCCAAAAGAATGAGCAAATCTATCTTAGAAGAAGTACAACCAGAATGCTCCTTAGAAGCAAGGATAGCAAGACTATGTCTCACATACTTTGGACATGTTATCAGCAGGGATCAGTCTCTGGAGAAGGACATCATGCTTGGTAAAGTCGAGGGCCAGCGAAAAAGAGGAAGACCCCCAACAAGATGGACTGACACAGTGGCTGCAATGATGGGCTCAAGCATAACAACAATTGTGAGGCTGGCACAGGACCGGGTAGTATTTTGTTCTGTTGTACACAGGGTCACTATGAGTCGGAACCAACACAACACACCTAACAACGACACCACTTATATGATGGAGCTAGAAGAGACAAATTCAGAGAGACAGTAAGTAGAATAGAGGTCACCGGGGCTGGGGGAAAGGGGGGAATGGGGAGTTATTGTTTAGTGGGTAGTTACAGAGTTTCTGCTTAAACTGATGAAAAAAAATTGGAAATATATAGTGGTGATAGTTACACAATATTGTGAATGTACTTAAGATCTGCACTTAAGAATACACTTAATACCACTTAATTGTACACTTAAAAATTGTTAAAATAGAAAACTTTATGTTATGCATGTTTTGCATAAATAAATAAATATTTTTTTCTAAAAATTCCTTTAGTTGGATGTTCAATTAACAGCTGTTGAGTCTCTACAAGGCACAAGGCACCAGAAGGCACACAGCACTATGGCCAATGCTCTGAAGGAAACATGGATGCAGTGTACACCCAGCCATTAGGGTGCTGATCATTTGTAGAAGAGAAGTGACAAGGGCAAGAATAATCATACCTGGTAGAAAAGAACAGATACCAGAGGAGAAGTACGAGAAAACTGCAACGGGCATTCGAAAGGAGAAGGGTCACTCCCCTTGGGAAACTAAGGCAGAACCCACTGAGGATGTGGCATTAGAGCAGAGAAGAGTAACAAGCGTAGAGTGAATGAAGTTCTGGAGTCAAGAAAGCTGGTGGACAGGAGGCAGGGAGTCCAGGGGCGGATTATCCAATAAGCAAGGTAAGCACGGCACGCCCCTAGGGCTCCTGGATCTCTAGGCCCAACCTATTAGCCTCCATGCCCCACAATAGCCCAGAAGTTGTCCCTGAAGGTGATATACATATATTGGCTGCCTCTCCACTGGGTGCAGGTGGATAGGACTCTCTTCTAAGCTTGAGCATGTTGGAATTTAGAATCTATATGCACACAATAACGTCATTTAATATAACACCGCAAATTAAAATAGCATTAAACATATGTCATGTGCTTTTGTTTGGAGCACCGGTGGCACGGTGGTTAAGAGCTTGGCTGCTAACCAAAAGATCAGCAGTTCGAATCCACCAGCCACTCCATGGAAACTCTATGGGGCAGTTCTACTCTGTCCTATAGGGTCACTATGAGTCGGAATCAATTTGATGGCAATAGGTTTGGTTTTTCAAGTGCTTTTATTTAGACCTTCTTTTTTATATTTTGCAGTTCAGCCACAAATTTCATTCACTTCAGCACTGTTCACACTAGGCCGCCTCATGGAACCCTTCAGAGGTACTCTTTTGAGGTTCATGTGGTGAGAATTCCAGCCATAACAAGCAAACAAGCAAAAAGTGTTGTTGAATAAATCCAAATCTGACTAAAATGCTGGCTTGCGTTCAAAATTCTCATCTCCTCTAGCTAGGCCAGGTGCCCATCACCCAGCAATGAGAAGAATGCTTGTTCTACATCTGACCTGTTCTACGAACTCTGCCCTTTTCCCTGGTCCCACCCTCAAATCAGCACATCTCCACCTGAGAAAATGTCTCAGAGTTTTATTACATTTCCATGCAGGTCACTTCCCAACACAAGATGGACTGTGTTCCAAAGATTACCTTGCAAATCTCTGGGTTTTTTTTTTTTTTTTTTTTTTCATTTTTGTAGGTAACAAATTGAGCTTTAATGTTAGCAAAAGTGGACATATCCCCTGGTCAGACCACAAAGTCCAGTTTTTCTCATAATGTGCAAGTTTCCATAGGAAAATGGAGTCAGAAGTCTAATTTGAGAAGTCAAAATGAATCCTCCCCAACATCATGAAGGAGTGAGGGCATTCAGCATCCAAGAGCTATTGGCAGCTATTACCTGGGCTGTGGTAGAGGTGACGGCACAGGAGTGTGGATGAGCTCCAGGTGGATGGATGGGGTAGGTGGTGAGAGAAGGGAATGAAGGCTGGAGAAGGTAAAGAAGAGCTCACAGGAGTGAGGAAAGGCTGCCCTGAGGAAAAAGATGGCAGGGGATAGGGTAGTTCTCGGCATCTTCATTCTGATGGAACCCAGCCCTGAAGTGGAACAGAATGGGAAAAGAAGCTGATTCTCTTGTTCTCTTTGCCTTTGAACCAAGTACCATGTACCACTGGGGTAGGGGAGGGAAAGAAGAACGGGCATTGCAGAAGGTGCATTTTCTATGTTCTCCTTCCTGCTATTCCTTCTCTTTATGGTATTTTCCACTATTCCTAGCCACCGTTATTTGCTGATATACACACACGCGCGCACACATTCATACGTGTACGCTGAGGTGATCACAGGCAGGCAACGAGAACTAGGATGCCACAGCTAGAAGGACAGTCAGGTCTATGAAAAAAGCATGGAATCATCCCATGCCCAGGCTGTGCAGAACAGAGAGGAAAGAGAAGTGGGGAGGAAGAGGTAAGAGGCGAGGAGGAAGAATGTCCCTTCATTGGAGCCCCTGCACACTTGCTTTTACGGACTTTTAGTAAAGACGCCCCATGCGTGGAATCTCTCTTCCTATACTATGGAGAACTAGCATTGATTCTTTCATCGGTCCCACTTGACTCCTAACATTGCATTATTTTTTTGTCTCTGCTATTCTGCAGTTCCATGTGACCACAGAAAAGTCTTGGCAGCATGAAACAAAAGACAGAAGTTGCTGCCGTGGGGGGACCTCATACCATCAAGAAAGCAGTGCCGGGAGCAGAGCGCGTCCTTTGGACAGGGGTCCCTGCGCCCAGAAGCTCCTAGTCCGGGGGAACACTGATGAGAAGGCCGACAGAGAGAGAAAGACTTCCCCTGGAGCTGACACCCTGAATTTGGACTTTTAGCCTACTTTGACTGTGAGGAAATAAACTTCTCCTCGTTAAAAAACAAAAACAAAAAAAAAAGTTGCTGCCGTGGAGAGTTCACTATCAGATGCATCTGGTAACCCAGCAGAGAGACAGCACAAGCAACCCCACTATGGTGGTGATAAGGCAATTAGAAAGGACTGGAGTACCAAATGCACTCTTCCCTTGTACTTCAGGTTTTATGTGCTTTATCCTCCTGGGATCCTCGATTTTTACATGTTGATACCCATTGTAAGACAACAGCCTATCCCTGAGAACTATCTAAAAATAGGTTTCTGTAAGCAATGTTTAAACCCCAAAAGAGGTTCTTTTCATTATCCAGTATGCTTTCACGGAGTGCCTTTACTCCTCTAATTTTGGGCCTCTTCACATATTTCACACTTTTAATAGGCAGTTGGCTCATTCTGTAAAAAAAGTCACTTCTTTTGCAGAATTGTACTTCCCAAAACCTTCTTACTTAAAAAGACTTTTTGTGATTCACGCTTACTTTAAAAGCCAAGAGGGACAATAAGAAAGATATTCTTTGAGGATAGAAATCCAAATATCTCAAAAACGCACAGTTATTGTCATTCATTCATTTCACAAATACTGAGCGTCTGCCTCATGCTGGAACTGTTCTAGCCACAGTGATACAGTGTGGACAACATATTTATTGCACACTCATTATAAAAAGGTGAAAAATAGAATTCCAGGTAATATGAGAGTCTGGAATTGGCTAATATGAGGGTTGCACAACCTTGTGAATATACTGGAAAGCACTGAGTTGTATACTTTAAAAGGGTGAATTTTTCAGTATGTGAAATACATCAGTTTAAAAAAAAAGCCACATGGGAACATTCTGAAGGGAGAGAATATGTACTGTGTGCTTTCACATGGAAGATATTCAATAAATGTTTTTAAAGAACACAATCAGCTATAGCATTTAATTAAAAGAGGATATCTATCTGGAAGAACATTGTCTCCACCAGTTGCCTCTGAGTTGATTCCGACTTATGGTGATGCCATGTGTGTCAGAGTAGAACTGTGCTCCACAGGGTTTTCGATGACTGATTTTTCAGAATTAGACCACCAGGACTTTCTTCCAAGGCACCTCTGGGTGGACTCGCACCTCCAACCTTTCAGTTAGCAGGTGAGTGCATTAACTGTTTGCACAACCCAGGGACTCGCCTTATAAGAATAACCAAAAAACTAAACCCAAAGCTGTAAATCTTTATGGAAGCAGACCGCCACATCTTTCTCCTGCAGGGTAGCTGGTCGGTTCAAAGAGCTGACCTTCTGGCTAGCAGCAGAGCACTTTAACCACTGTGCCACCAAAGCTCCTTCCTTATATTAATCCAAACCCAAAAAAACCAAACCCACTGCTGTTGAGTCGATTCCAACTCATAGCAACCCTATAGGACAGGGTAGGGCTGCTCCATTGGGTTTCCAAGGGCTGTAATCTTTATGGAAGCTCACTGTCACGTCTTTCTCCCATGGAGCAGCTGGTGGGTTTGAAGTGCCTACCTCTCAGTTAGCAACAGAGCTCTTAACCACTGCGCCACCAGGGCTCCTTCATCTAAACCCTAGATGCTCGTTTCTGTTGACTCAGCTCATGCCACTGATGCACACGCTAAGCTGGGCAATTTTACTTGTCCTTGTCCCAATCACTCAGAGTCCAGACTGTAGCCCTAGGGTGATGCTCTTCCAGACCAGTTCAGCTATGTTGCCTCACCAACAAACATCACCACCTTTACCTTTTCTACTGTCCTAAAGCTTACCCCATCTCTGTGTGAACCAATGGAGAGCCAGACTTTGTTGTTAAGTGGATCTGTGTCAGCCACTTATGAATATGACTAAGAAAATCTTTGGCTGTCTTGTCCTATTGCAACATGATCTTCCCGAAACGTGGCTTATACTTTCTATTTTACTGCTAAGTTCCCCATGACGCCAAGTAAGTTACTGAAACACACCAGAAACCCAGTAAATGTTTTTATTTTACTGTTTTCACCAATTTCCTACCACTTGCTTTCAGGAAAAATACTGCATGCCACATCCTGAAGATCTCTAAAATAGTTACTACAATAATACACTAAAATTACAACATGATAGAAGCCTCTAATATTGAACTGTCACCCCTCTTTGGTGGTGCAACAGTTAATTGATCAGCTGCTAACCAAAGGTCGGCAGTTCAAACCCACCAGCAACTCAGTGGAAGAAAAGACCTGTGATCTGCTCCCATAAAGATTACAGCCTAGAAAACCCTACGGGGCAGTTCTACTCCGTCACATGGGGTTGCTGTGCGCCGGAATCAACTCAATGGCACACAACAACAACAGATCTGCTGTACGTACAACATCATACATGTTTTAAGTGAGTGCATATGTGAGTGTACATGCAGAGAGAAAGAGAAAAGAAAGATGAAGAGAAGAGGGAAAGGGAGAATGAGTAGAAAATAGTGTGGCACTCCAGAAGGTTATTTAAAACCTAACTGTTTTACAATTGTTATCTTTGGGAAATGGGTACCAGGAGACTTTAAACTTCTACTTTAAACAATTTCGTATTTTTTATAATGAGTATATTCTTATAATTTGTATAATAAAAATTGTATACAAGCATTTTATATTGTATTTTGCTTTATAATACTACACGTTTATATTACATTATCAAAGCATGTAAATAACTTCTACATCCAGACACGATGGAGTCTGAGGAATCTCCTGAGAGTAAAATGCAGGGTTCATGAGCAGACTAGAGAATCTGGCATTGATCTCCTTGTTTCAAATCTCATCTCTGATACTTATTAGCTGTTCGACTTTTAACAAGTCTCAATTTTATTATTATTACTACCAAGGACGCATTATCCAATAGGCAAGGTAAGCACGCTGCTTATCTTGTTACCAGATCGTCTGTAGCGATTTCACATTTTTTCACCATGGCTTGCGTCGGTCTCTCTCCTAACCCGACAGCACCCTCTTATACAATCAAAGCCTCTTTTTAAATTTATAATCCCTGACAGGGACGCAAGACCCAGTAAGCACAGGTAAGCACGGGCTTACTTGTGCTTACTTACTAATCTGTAGTGGACAATTTCACATGGGCTTCACCACAAGAAAAGTGGTACCCAGAAGTACCTCAGAAAAAGGCCTAGTCATCTATTTCCGAAATATCAGCCATTCAAAACCCTACAGAGCACCGTTCTACTCTGACGCACGTTAGGGTTGCGTAAATTGGAATAGATGGACGACAACTGTTTCGTTCAGTTTTTTTCAGAGCATTAGTTTCTGCCTCTGCCCAACTGAGATCATAAGATTACTAATAACCGTCTCACAGGGTTATCAAAGCACTAAATAACGTAATAGATATGGATGCCTCAAACTGTAATGTGCTTTTAAAAATGTCATTATTGTGGTAATTATCAGCATTATTATGACCTTTTCATACTTTGTCCCTTACTCCCTCGTTCTTGGCAGTACTTCAAATGGCAAGCTAGACAAAGTACCCTGAGTTTTAGACACGTGAAGTTATACTGATGATCAGTGCTGTGGAATAGCTTCATCGATAATTATCATAATGTCACAGGCATTTAAAAGATTCATCAAAAATACTAAATAGTACATTTTTCCGTAAGTTAAAATCCTCCTTTAGAAAGCAAGGTTTAATCTTCATTAGTCAAGTGACTGATCCAATGAAGAATGCAGATAAAATACCAAAACAGGTCCCAAAAGATGAAAGAGATCAAAGGAATACCTTGGAGAAGCAAAACCCACACCAATGGAGAAAGGGCACACACACAAACAAAAGCACCCTTTGAAATCACAGATGGGAATCTGCCTTCCTTTTGGCATCTTTGTTAAGAAGTCACGTCTCTGCTGTCGCACACATTAAACCCCCCCCCCCGCAAACAAACACGTCCAGATGTTCACGAATATTCATGATGTGCTTCCAATTTGCTCTGGACTTGCTCTTGATATATTTTTGATTAAGTTCCACCAGCTTCTGCTGGGGCCCCTGAGATGGATGGCATTGCCGTAGCACAAATTGAGAACATCTTAATATTCTAAATAATTCTAGAAAGTCTCTCAAACTATCCCTTATAAATAAATAATTTAGGCACAAGCCTCAGAGCAGCCAGAGATAAGAGCAGTTGGCTTACTCCCGAATCTGAACTATAGTATCATTGCTATAGTTGCTAAATTAAGCCTCCATTTCTAATGCATAGGTTGATATATCAAGGGTGGGGGGAAGCTAGACCCAGATGTCATTTTTTGGGTAATACAGTGAAACATTAAAGGAAAAGCAAACGGTTGTGCTCTGGGGTACTGAAATGGATTTTCCAAAGTCACCACTTTGTTAGTTTGACTGTGCCCTTCCTTCCAGACACTGAATAGTTGAAAAGTCAGAATAACTGAGCAACTGCCTCCAACAAATTAGCTCATAATTTTGCTATTTCGCTTTCTTCTACTTAACATAAAATCCTTGAAACTTCCAAACTGAAAGGAAAGATAGCTCCAAATCTAAAAATATTGCTGAAATGAGTATAATGATCTTCCAGTAAGAAGCGGCCAGAGAAAGTTCCAATCAATATACTAAGTGTCCCGGTGTCCAATTTTTTCTGCCCTAGTCATTTTGGTACAGAGGAGCTATGGTAGGAGATCAGTCTAAAATATCCACCTACAGATCAGGAAGCCAATGTCAGCTGTGTGTGGCAGCACCAGCAAAGGTTCACACACTGCCCCAAGTGACTTACAGACTGGACTCCGCAGGCATCTGCCTACTCCATTCCCAGACTCCCTCCCTCCTCATTCCCCAGCAGGAGCCTTGTTCCCATGTGGATGGGGCACCTTAGTCTTCAACAAGGGCCTCAAATTTAGACCTTTGACAATAATGTCAAAGGAAGACCGAAAATTTGGTATGTTCAAACCGCGGTGTTGGTGAAGAACACGAACTATACCGTGGACTGCCAGAAGAAAGAACAAATCAGTCTTGGCAGAAATACAACCAGCATGCTCTTTAGAAGCTAAGCTGGTGAGACTTCATCTTGCGTACTTTGGACACATCAACAGGAAAGACCAGTCGCTAGAAAAGGACATCATGTTTGGTAAAGTAGAAGGTCAGTGAAAACGAGGGAGACCCTCAATGACATAGATTGATGCAATAGCCACAACAATAGACTCAAACATACTAATGATCATGAAGATGGCATAGCAGGGGGCAACGTTTCGTTCTGTTATACAAAGGTTCCCGTGGGTCAGAGCGGACTCAAAGGGCAACCAACAACACACTCCTTTAAATTTTGTCTCATTTCAAGACCATACTGCCTCTAGTTAGCAACAAAGTAACATTTTTAAATAGCCTAAAATTAGCTTGTGACTGGCACAAATAAATTACACTATAATCTTCTATGTTAAAACTATTTATTTGTTAAATGTAAATATTTAGTCACACCTCCATTTTGGTAACCTGCTTTTAATATTCCAGAGCTCCAAAAGGTACCTGGCCTCGGTCTCTCACTTAATTTCTCAAAGGTCCTGATTCCAAAAGCGGCTGTGCTTCTTTACCCTCTCAAACCCTGACCACACCCAGGCCAAGCCCTGGCCACACCCAGGCCAAACCCTGACCACACCCAGGCCAAGCCCTGGCCAGGGGCTAGCTCTGCCATCAAAGCTGCCTTTTTTCCTTTGTCCTCTGGGTTTTCTCCTGTTAGTGTCAATCTGATTAACATTTAGGAATTCTCTCTGTTACTTACACATGTAAATAAAAACAACAAAGCTCAAACTTTTCTTTTTCTAGGAACCATCTGCATTTCAAGCAGTGTGCCATTTTGGTTTCTAATCCTCAGTCATATTACGTTTTATTCAAGCAAACAAACAAAAACCCATCATTTCTAAATGCTCAAGAGCAAACAGAAAAAGATGCTGAAGACGCTAATCCAAATTTGAAAAATCTGACGAGGCTCCTCTCAACTCTTAGAATATTGTATCACAAAAAAACCAAAACCTGTTGTTGTCGAATCGATTCCAACTCGTACATCTGATCTGTTTCCATCATTGCATAAGCAGTCTACAAAGTTGTCTAAGTTTAAGTATTTTAAGAAAAACCTTAATTATGACAGGTACATAACAGCAAGATCAACCCAGGCAGCAAAGAAATCTGCTTATAAACATGTTAACGCAGTTGGTATACAACAATGGCTACACTGGGACCCAGCATTTGACTACAAATGCTACTTTGTCTGGAAGGAGCCAGAGTAGAGAACAGTGTTACCGTGTTACCATTTGGTTTAAGATAAAATGCCTCAGTGTATTTGACATTATGTGTTCGAATCCCACAGCAGAACACAGGTCAGGCTAATCATTTAATGCCCACCGTTTCAGACTGTAATCTGAAAATGAGAAGTAACCCAAAGTTTGTTGTTGATAGCTGCTGTCCAGTTGGCCCCTGACTCACGGTGACCTCATGCACAATGGGATTAGACTGTTGTGATCCATAAGGTTTTCACTCACTAATTTTCAGAAGTAGATCACCGGGCATTTCTTCTTCCTAGTTCGTCTTAGTCTGGAAGCTCTGCTGAAAGCTGCTCAGCATCATAGAAACCTGCAAGCCTCCACTGATAGACGGGTCGTGGCTGTGCATGAGGTGCACTGGCTGGGAACTGAACCAGGTGTATAAGGAAGGCGAGAATTCTACCACTGAGCTGCCACTGCCCTCTAACCCACAGCTAGCTGTGTTAAAAGAAAAGGAAGCAAAGCAAAACCAAAAACCCTTCAGAGCGACAACTGGGCTTCAGCAGCTCAGCTTCCAACACAGTTCTCATTCTTACCCTGTGAAAATGAAAATAATAATTCAGGGAAGTACACTTGTTTTCTGTGCTTCCTGGGGGCCCTCAATGAGCCCCGGTGGCACAGTGGTTAAGCTCTCGGCTGCTAACCGAAAGGTCGAAGGTCTGAACCTACGAGCTACTCTGCGGGAGAGAGACGTGGCAGTCTGCTTCCATAAAGATTAATAAAAAAACAACAACCAAACCTGTTGCCGTTGAGTCGATTCCGACTCATAGCGACCCTATAGGACAGAGTAGAACTGCCCCACAGGGTTTCCAAGAAGCGGCTGGTGGATTAGAACTGCCAACCCTTTGGTAAGCAACCGAACGCTTAACCACTGTGCCACCAGGGCTCCTCCATAAAGATTAAAGCCTTGGAAATCCTATGGGGCAGAGTTAAACTTTGTCCTAATGTGATCACTATCAGTCAGAATCAACTCAACAGCAAAATGTTTTTGGTTTGTTTAGGGGGCCCTCTAGCATTCCCTCAAAACACCGGTGACCTATGCACTGAGGTGGGGGCAACCCACTCTCATTATTTTCTTGAATATTCAAGGAACTCAAACGCATAGGAAACCTGTTTTCCACATGCTTGCTGTCTGTAGCAAACAATTTTTTAAAAACAGTCAAAAAATAAAACAGAAAAAAAAAACCCACAGACTGGACCATGTGTGCATGTCTGCATGAAACCACAAGCAAACCAAGAACAAGTAAGTTTACCTTGGCCCAGCCAATCAACTATTGCGAAATAGCAATTATTTTTGTTTTATGAATGGCGCTGCACCAGAACAACATTCTGTTAGATTTTTTGATATTATTAATAATCCAAGGGCCTGTGAAAGAACAGCATGTATCTCTTTGTTCCCCATCATTTACATCTTAAGTCCCAGCCACAGTAAACTTCTTGCAATTACCTCTAAAGACCACATTCTCTCTCTCAACTTTTGGCCTCTGGGTAAACTGTGACTTTCCTTTAAGATATTCCTCAGTGAAAGCACCTCCCCCTGCAATCAGGTAAACTGTCTATGTTCTTTACTGTTAAGCGTGGGTATCACCTCCTCCAGGAAGACTTCCTCACTTTTCTAAACTGGGTCAGGGGCCATCTTCTGCATTCCTGCAAAGCATGTTAATACTCTGTTTTCTTGTCTCATGCCCCAATTAAATACTGACCTCTTTCTGGATAGAGGATAAATCTTTTATCTGTGTTTCAAGAGGGGCAAAATCCCAGATACAGGCTTGATGCTCACTAAATTTTTAAAAAATAATTACATACATGGATGGATTTCAACAGATACTTCCTGAGCACCTATTATGTGCCAGTCACTATTCTCTATACTGGGATACAGAAGTGATTGAAACAGTTGAACAAAAACCCCTGCCCGCAAACCAGGATTTACTGGGAAGGGACACAAGCAACTTTCCAGGGCAATGGATATGTTCTATATCATGATGAGGTTAAAAAAAACTAAAAAACCAAACCCGTTGCCAACGAGTACAATTCGGCTCATAGCAACCCTACAGGACAGGGCTGTGCATTTGAATGTATGTAAAATCTACCTCAAACACAGAACTGTAAGAAAAAAAAATCAGTAATAATCAAGTAGAAGTGGGAAGTTAGGATGAAAGAGGAATAACAGAAAGCTGGTAGCAGGCACTGGAAGTTCATTATATACGCTGTTTCCTTGTACGCTTGAAATTTCCGAAAACAACAAGCTAAAAAAAAATCCCTGTCCCCTTGTTAACAGATATTAATGAAGCACGAATAGGATACTGTTTAGCATTATTACAAAAAGTTTTGATTGAGAAAGGGAGGGAAGGAAAGGGAATTAACAGTTATAGGTCACATGTATAATGTACCAGGTTCTTTATATCTGTTTTCTCTTTTAATCCTCATAATAGCTTCATGAGATACTTACCCCCATCTTATAAATGAAGAAACTAAGCCTTGAAGAAGTTATGTAACTTGCTGTGTAAGTAAAAGAGCCAGAATTTGAACCCAAGTCTGTCCAGTTCCCTCAGTCTCTTCCCATCAGTGTTTCTCACACCCTTTTTCTTACTGCAGCAATCCAGGGGCTACGACTCTTGCTTGGGGTGCGGGTATTACAGGCTGAAGGAGCCCCCAAAATCACTACCAGTCATAATAGTCACTACTCTTATTGCCTATGTCTTAGTCAAGATCTACATTTGGAAGGATTAAATTATTAAAATTGCAAAGAACAATATTTATGGCCCAGAATCATCCCTTTGCCGTCGGCAATGGCTTATCACACTTCCCTGTTATAATATACAGTATTTTAAATTGCATTCCAGGTCCTTAGACCTGGGTGTGAGTCTGCGTCAAGCTCCTTCTTCCCTGTATGCACAGTCATGAGTAACGATCTGGCACTGAGGCCAGGCGGGGCTTTGGCAGTTGATGAATCTGCCATTAGCAGTGCCCAGGCCTATAAGTGGGACTTCTCGATCGCTCTGCGCCTGTACCAACAGCCGCACAAACTTGTTTTCTGCCAACGCCCAAACAGATTCAACCTCAAAGAGGCCGAGGAAGCTGACACTACCAGTAAAAAGAGGCCACCTGGAGCGTTCCCCTTTCCTGGGCACAGTGTCTTTTTGACAGGTGTCAGACTTAGCATCACTAGAGATGGGCCCGTTATGGACTTGGAAAGCTGCTGTCATTTCTGATTGCAGCTTTTCCCAGCCAGAAAAACACACGGTACAAAGTGACATGCCAAATGTGAGGAACGATGGGCAACCGCCCTGCTGTTCATCAGCACCAATGTCCCAATCCCCAGCAGAGGCCAAGGCCAGGTCCAAACACACCAATCATGTAGGGCCCATTTGGTGCTAAATAAATGCCCTTGTCAGTTATAAATTTGAATCATAAGCCTGGTTTATACTGTTGAAGTTTTACCCATCTGTACTTTCTGTTGCCTTCATCTAAACTATCTGGCCGCCAAGAACAATTTATCAAATGCTCTATCCTAGTGAGAAGCCAGGTGATTAGATACTAGGGAGGAGCCTGACATGGTGTCCAGAAAGTTAATGACTAACATAATTATCAGAACCTTTGTCTTTCAGGGTTAAGTCCAGCATCTCAGTGGGCAGAGTCTTTTTGTTTGTTTGTTCTCCAGCTGACAAGTAATTAGCTCTTAACGATGATACTTCTTTGACTTTTTAAAGCCAAACATAAATATCTAAAAAGCTTATGCTATGGCATATTCCCTCAATCCCCAAAATTCACCCAGAGGATTTGAAATGAAAAAGTCATAAGCCATTACTGATTTGACCCCAACACCTAAATCTCTCCGCACTCAAGGCTGTCTTCTAAATGACCTTTTCTACAGCAGACATAACAAACTTCATGCTACTTTTTTCCTTATAAAATGTATTAGGCTCCTAATACTATTTCCCCTTCTGCTTTTGGTTATTGTCTTAGTTATCTAGTGCTGCTATAACAGAAATACCACAAGTGGGTGGCGGCTTTAATGAACAGAAATTTATTTTCTTACAGTTTAGGAGGCTAAAAGTATGAACGCAGGGCGCCAGCTCTAAGGGAAGGCTTTCTCTCTCTGTCAGCTGCGGGGAAAGTCTCTTGTCTCTTTCCAGCTTCTGTTTCTCTGTTCCTTGGTGATCTTAATGTGGCATGGCATCTATCTTCTCCCACCTCTGCCTACTTCTCAGTGCCTAACCTGCTCTTTTAGATCTCAAAGGTGACTGGCTTAAAACACACCCCACAATGATATGGCCTCTTAACAAAATAAAGAAAACACATTCCCAAATGGGATTATAACCAGAGGTATAGGGGTTAGGATTGCAACACATATATTAGGGAGGACACAATTCAATCCGTAACAGTTACATTCTCTCAAAGCCCTCTCCCAGTCAACTTCATCTGGGGGTTGCTCACTAACATGAAAAGAAATGTATTAAGCTGCAGGTCCTCACCCCTGAAGTTGCTCCAACAAACGGGGAACAGTTTGTCTACTTGTCTGCAGGCAGAATTGAAAGTCTAGAAATATATATAAAATTCTGATGCAATAAAAGGGAGTCTTAGAAATGGAGAAAATATTGAAGTTGTTAAGGATTTCGTTTCGCTTGGATCCACAATCAACGCCCATGGAAGCAGCAATCAAGAAATAAAACAATATACTGCATTGGGCAAATCTGCTGCAAAAGACCTCTCTGAAGTGTTAAAAAGCAAAGATGTCACTTTGAAGACTAAGGTGTGCCTGACCCAAGCCATGGTATTTTCAATCACCTCATATGCATAAGAAAGCTGAACAATGAATAAAGAAGACCGAAGAAGAATTGATGTCTTTGAATAATGATGTTGGCGAAAAATACTGAATACACCATGGACTTCCAGAATGAACAAATCTGTCTTGGAAGAAGTACAGCCAGAATGGTCCTTAGAAGCGAGGACTGCGAGATTTCGCCTCAGATACTTTGGACATGTTATCAGGAAAGACCAGTCCCTGGAGAAGGACATCATGCTTCGTAAAGTAGAGGGTCAGTGAAAAAGAGGAAGACTCTCAACAAGATGGACTGCCACAGTGGCTGCAAAAATGGCCTCAAACATAGCAACAATTGTGAGGATGGCACAGGACCATGCAGTGTTCCGTTGTGTTGTACACGGGGTCACTATGAGTCAGAACCAACTTAATGGCACCTAACAACAATAAATGGAAAACTGTAGCTTTTCAAGAAAATAAATTCCAGCTAGGACTCGATTCTGTGATCAGCTAACCACCATGAGAGAGAAATTTCAATAAGTCACTAATGTCACATACACAGCCTGAATGATGGGCAACCTCACGTCACACATGGACTTACAGACTCCATCACCAGGTAAATGACGTGACACACACAGCATCAAGTCTGATCCTTCACTGTTTGCAGACTCCACTGTACCGCTGCAGCTTGCTTGGAATTTCATACGAAGAGAACTTGAATGGGCCAGTCTAGCATCCTACTTTTCTCCCTAACTACATTTTATAGAATGAACAGTCGAGTTTCCAGCCTGGCTCAAATTAGCTCCCATCAATTTTACCCACCACCAAATTCTCACACCTTTGATGGGAACTAATTAAACTCATGTGGTGTTTTTCTCCCCAGACTGTCTTTTACAGCTCTGGAACACAGCACACCAAATTAGGCCCATCTATCTAAATGGGAAGGACACTGTTTATCCACCAATAGACAGGCTTCATATCCTACCTAGAAGCTGTCTTTCAAGGCACCCAAACACCCTGGGACGAGTACTGTAACTCCAACTCTTACCTGGGTAGAATCTTATGAGAGTAGTGTTGTATCACTGGCCATCTACCAATTCAAAGCAATCATTTCCTTGCACAATTGAAATGTCCAAGCAGGCCACAAATCTGCTACCAGACTACCATTCACGGTCAAAATTACTTTAGTATAGACATACAATGGAATATTACTCAGTCACAAAGAGAAATGAAGTCGCAACACATGCTATGACACGGTTGAACCTTGAAAACATTATGCTAAGTGAAATAAGTCAGACACAAAAGGACAAATATTGTATGATCTCGCTTATATAAAGATCTATACTAAGCAAATGCATACAGAACAAAGCAGATCAGAGGTTATCAAGGGCTAGAGGAAGACGGAATGGGAAGTTACTGCTTGATAGGTACTGAGTTTCTGTTTGGGATGATAATAAGTTTTGGAAATAGTTCTGATGGGTGTATCACATTGTGAATGTAATTAATATCACTGAATTGTACACGTAAAAATAGTTAAAATGGTAAATTTTATTTATATATATTTTACCACAATATTTTTTTAATTGCAACATTAACCCTTTCAAGACTCTATTATTTTCTGCTTTGAATTTTTTTTTTTAGTACTATGTGTTTTCATTAATGGAAGCATGCTGAGTCATACAGTGTATTTAAATTTTTGGTTAGTAACGTGTATTTTGAGAAATACAATTTGGGAATACATGGGACCCACAAACCTTGAGGGGTTCTCAGGCGCCAGGATTGATGGGTCCCACTGGTCATGGGTGGCAGGATTTATTGCCACACACACACACACAAATCCAAACCCACCAGGGCTCCCTAACTATCACAAGGAAATCATAAATACGCTTACAAGGCTTATCTCACTGTACAATAGCCAAAAGAGACAGTATTTTTATCCAATCACACCTCCTGGATGCACTACCTCACATTTATGGCTGATACCCTAGCCATTTTGCTTCAATGAACGTTTCTTTCGCCTTTCACCACTACACAAGTCCCCACTGGAGGGCAGCAAACACTTTTAGCAGAAAAAGTACAGTCCCAAGAAACCTGAGAGCTGGAAAATATGGGTGGGATAAGGCATGTCCCATGGGTCATAAAAAGATAACGAATTCAGTGCAATATTTAAATTGCTGCTCTGCTGCAATCTTGCAAAAGAAAAGTATTTTTTCCCAGGACTGGAAAAGAGGAGTGTGCTGTCACAGTATGGGAAGAGCAATTAGGGTCACATAACAATGTATGTATAAAATTTTGTATGGGAAAAAATAAGAAAAATTTTAAAAAAAGAAAAGTATTTTTTCATTAACTATGCCTGTCATGGTTTGAATTATGTCCCCCCAAAAAATGTGTGTATCAATTTGGCTGGGCCATGATCCCCAGAATTGTGTGGTTGGCCTTCATTTTGTGATTGTAATTTTATGTTAAAGAGGATTAGGGTGGGATTGTAACACCACCCTTACCCAGGTCACATCCCTGATTCAATGTAAAGGGAGTTTCCCTAGGGTGTGGCCTGCACCACCTTTTACCTTACAAGAGATAAAAGGAAAGGGAAGCAAGCAGAGAATTGGGGACCTCATACCACCAAGAAAGCACCGGGAGCAGAGTGAGTCCTTTGGACCCGAGGTTCCTGCGCAGAGAAGCTCCAAGTCTGGGGGAACACTGATGAGAAGAAGGCTGACAGAGAAAGCCTTTCCCTGGAGCTGACGCTCTGAATTTGGACTTGTAGCCTACTGGACTGTGAGAGAATAAATTTCTCCTAATTAAAACCAACTACTTGTGGTATTTCTGTTAGAGCAGCACTAGAGGACTGACAGGAAAACCTAATTAATTTGAACTGAGCATGGAAGTCTTTTGCCACATGAGGTTGCTTTCTTAAAAGGTAGGCAAGAACTCTGCCATCCACACATGCCAGAGGACGTAGTTATAGGAAGAAGCCCTTGGCAACAAAGATTCCCATGTGCTTGCCTGTGCGAAAGTGTTGGGCTCCCAGGACAATGTATTTCTGCCCTGTCTTAGTCATCTAGTGCTGCTATAACAGAAATACCACAAGTGGATGGCTTTCACAGAGAAATTTATTTTCTCACAATCTAGAAGGCTAGAAGTCCAAATTCAGGGCGTTAGCTTCGGGGGAGGCTTTCTCTCTGTGTCGGTTCTGAAGGAAGGTCTTTGTCATCAATCTTCCCTTGGTGGAAGGTCCCTGTCATCCGTCTTCCCTTGGTCTAGGAGCTTCTCTGCTCAGGAACCTCAGGTCCAAAGGATGTGCTCTGCTCCTGGCACTTCTTTCTTGGTGGTATGAGGTTCCCATGTCTCTCTACTCACTTCTCTCTTTTATATCTCAAGAGATTGGCTTAGACACTATCTAATCTTGTAGATCTCATCAATATAACTGCCACTAATCCATCTTATTACATCATAGTGATAGCACATACAACACATAGGGAAATCACATCAGATTACAAAATAGTAGACAATCATACAATACTGGGAATCATAACCCAGACAAGTTGGCAGACAGTTTTGAGGGACACAATTCAATCCATGACATGCCCCTACTCCAATTGACACTTCTCAGCCTCGATCTACTTATTAAAATAACACCGATCCCTATGGGCCACGAAATTAATGAATAAAAAGGAAAAAGAATCAATTAATATTTGACCATCATGATTTCTATCTATCTAGGATTCTTCCTTCCTTCCTTCCTTCCCTCCCTCCCTCCTTCCTTCCTTCCACCACCCATCCATCTAGGATTGTACTGCTGATGTAAAAATGCCAGAAAAACACTGAAAGGAGACTTTCTGAAACCTGAACTTAATTCGGGCTTAGAGTCAGTAAAATATACTATATACTGGCCAATAATATCAACACGCTTTTACCTTAAGTTAAAAACAAATAAATAAAAATTCAGTCTTTAAATAAATGCAAAGATTTGATCATACTGCCCCAGCCAAGATTCATTCAATTTGATGGGTGCAGAAGGGGCTTATCCTTTAGGGATCTGAATTTTTTACCCCATCCTAGTGCAGCGGACTGTAGACTGATGTTCCACACACAGGCGGGACTGTTAGAAAGACCAGGAGGGGGTGTTAGACCAGGAGCGCAAACAGGAGCAGCCCTGCCCACTCACCACATCCAGGTCCTGGGAAACTCGCCGCTTCCGCAGCTCCTCCATCCTCTCGCACACGTCGGAGAAACAGGTGTTGTAATAATCTGCATACTGCTGTGCCAAGTCATCGATGTTCCCCAGTGAACCATCCTGAGGGTGAGGAGGGTGAGGAGGAAGGAACAGGAAAAGAACAAAGGCAGTTAGTCCACCCTCGAAAAGCCCCATGCTCATTTGATCTTCTTTCCCTTTATGAAAAGTTTACAGTCATAATAACCCAATTCGGACTCCTGGTACCCCTATGTGTGTCAGAACTGTGCTCCACAGGGATTTCAATGGCTGAGTTTTCTGAAGTAGACTGCCAGGCTTTTCTTCTGAGGTGCCTCTGGGAGGGCTCAAACCTCCAACCTTTCTGTTAGCAGCCCAGGGCCTTAATGTTTGCACCACCCAGGGACTCCTCAGCAATAATAATGAATATTTATGCAGTGTGAACAGGTGCCGGACTGTGAGTTTTACACTAAGCGCTCATAATTTTCAGGGTAGCCTTCTGGGACGGAATTGATTATTTTCCTTACAGTACAAATGGGCAAACAGTAGCTCCAAGGAGTTGAGTGACTGCCCAAGTATCCAATGCTAACAAGCAAAGACTCCAGGCTGAGACCCAGAGTCTCTGTCCAAAGGTATCATCTTAAACTCACACCTTCCCGGCTGTCTAGTAGGGCTGACAGAAGAACACCCCCCACCTCCCAAAGTACCTTGAAGAGCCTTCATCAAAGGCACCATGTAAGTAAGAGGATCCTAGAGTGCAATCACAGCCAGGACGGTGCTGGTCCAGCTGCTCAGAATCTCTAGGAAGCTTTTGAAAAATACAGGTGTAAGCACCCCATGGAGCCCTGGTGGTGCAGTGGTTAAAGCACTTGGCTGCTAACTGAAAGGTCACTGGTTCGAACCCACCAGCTGCTCCATAGGAGAAAGATGCGGCAGTCTGCTTCCGTAAAGATTTACAGCCTTGGAAACCCTATAGGGCAGTTCTACTCTGTCCTATAAGGTCACCAAGAGTCAGGATCAACTCGACAGCAAAGGGTTAGGTCCCCATTCCCAGAAATTCTGACTGGAACCCAAAATTCAGAAACCAATGGGGAATGCTAGGGTCTGGGACATAGCTGAGAGGAGCCTTGGTGGCACGGTGGGTAAAGCTTGGTGGTTCAAATTCACCAGCTGCTCAGTGGGAGAAAGATGTGGTAATCTGCTTCTGTAAAGATTTACAGCCTTGGAAACCCCATGGGGGCATTTTTACTCTGTCCTACAGGGTTACCAGGAGTCAGAATCAACTCGATGGCAGCGTGTTTGGTTTTTGGTTTTTTTAGCTGAACCAAACCCTCTTATGAGACCCTCAGAAACATGGAAAATCTTATTTCCTGAATCGTTCCAAGTACAGATGCAAGAGTACACCTTACAAATTCACCAAAATAAATAAGTGAGCTCGTTATCTGTCTCTTCACTGAGGGAAGTTCAGGGTAGTTGCTGTGGAGCCCACTCTCTGAGCTGACATCCAGCTCTGTTCCCACTTACCCGTTAAGTGGTCTGAGACACTGTATGGATTGAACTGTGCTCCCCCAAAAGACATGCTGAAATCCTAACCCCTGATACCTGTGAAGGTGACCTTATATGGAAATATGTTCTTTGAAGATGTTATCAGTTCACATTAGGTCATACTGAAGTAACCTGTTGCCATCGAGTAGATTCCAACTCATAGTGACCCTAGAGGTCAGAAGTGAACTACCCCATAGAGTTTCCAAAGAGCAGCTGATCGATTTGAACTGCTGACCTTTTGGTTAGCAGCCAAGCTCTTAACCACTGCACCACCAGGGCTCCTACTGGAGTAAGGTGGGTCCTAATCTCATCTGAGCAATATTCTTATAAAAGAGAAGAGACACAGAGATCAACACACCCACAGGAGGACAGTCATGTGAAGATGCATCTACAAGGAAGGAATGCCTAGGGCCACCAGAAGCTGACAGACAAGCAAGATCTTCCTCTAGAGCTGTGAGACGAAGCATGCATGACCAACACATTGATTTGGACTTCTAGCTTTCAGAACTGGGAGACAATAAATTTCTGTTGTTATAAGCCACCTTGTTTGTCTTATTTTGTTACAGCATCCGTAGGAAAGGAATACAGGCAGTTTTGTTAACCTCAAGGCACCTAGTTTTTTCCACTGTCACCCTGGAATAACATATCTGTCTCACAGTGAATTAACATATGTGAACTACTTAGAACGCGGCCTGCTCATGGTATACCTGACATGCAGTGAATGCTCAAAATTTATTTAGCTAATGTTCACTATAAGATTATGTTTCATCCTACAGTCTTTCTTTAGGGAAGCTGATTCCTAAATACATGTCTGAACACATACATATAACCAAAACTCACTGCAGTGGAGCCGATTCCAACTTACAGTAACCCCATAGGGCTTCTAAGGCTGTAAATCTCTACTGAAGCAGACTACCACATCTTTCTCCCATGGAGCCACGGGTAGTTTCGAACCACCGACCTTCTGGTTCGTAGTCAATCGCTTTAACCACTGCGCCATGAGGAACACATACATAGAGATGTCCATTAACTAGTTGCCATTGAGTTGATTCTGACACATGGTGAACCCATGTGTGTCAGAGCAGAACTGTGCTCCATAGGATTTTTCAATGACTGAGTTTTCTGAAGTAGAATCACCAGGCCTTTCTTCCAAGGAGCCTCTGGGTACACTTGAACCTCTAACCTTTAGGTTAACAGTCGAGCGAGTTAGCTATGTGACCCATTAAGATGACAGAAATGCTGTGTACATTTGGTAAGTTAAGACATTTCTTCTATCAATTCATTCGTTCAGAGGAAAAAAAAAATTCCCCACTTCTTTTTATCTCTCAACATGTCCTCTCTGAGTTATGAATAAGTGATTTTACCAGGACAACCAAGGAAAACACAAAAGCAGCACTAAAGTTGCACACATACTTTCCATTTCACAGACTGCCTGCCAGCCCGTTAGGTTAAATACGGTTAGCACATTACCCATAGCAACGCATGTCTAATACTGCAAAGCAGCTTTAGATACAAGCAGGGTTTGGGCGTTAGATTTCTCCAAAAGCCTTCTGCTAAGACCTAGAAGCCCTGGTCAAAAGGCTTGGGTTAGCAAAAGCAAAGATCTCTACCCTCACTTCCGCTTTCACTGAGTTTGTAAAAATAAGGAAAAGGAGAAACAGAAGTAGAAAGAAAAAAATTTTTAAGATCCTTTCCCACCAGTAAAATGTCCTACGTTTGTGATAGTTAACTCCAAGCCCCTCATGCAGAGCTAGGGACAAGAAGGACTCTCTTACAAGGGCAGTGAGGTCTCTGGGCATCTGAACTTGTCTGAGCAGAGGTTTTCTCTGAGGGCAGTCTGGCTAGCTGAGATGGGGGCGAGATGGACACAGTGGAGGAGGCGGGCCCCACCCTCCGCTGCACAATGTTCATTGTCAGGTGTCCAGTGGGGAAATCAGCAGCCGGCAAGAAGGATGTCTGCTGCTGAGCCACCGAGGAAATCTGGAGGCGGCCAGCCCACCAGCCTTTCCTTTGCTGCCTTCAGTCAAGGAAACTCCCTGAAAACAGAATTACTCTTGGGAGAGAGGAGTCAGGCCAGAATATCTTAAGGCGGGGTTCTGGAACTACAGCAAGATAAATCAAATTATAAGCCTAAAGACTGCCCTGACTCATTTGAACTCAACAGCACATGCCCCATGGGCCACAACACGAAAATCTATAATCTCCCAACTGGCTTTCC
Source organism: Trichechus manatus latirostris (assembly GCF_000243295.1). Lineage (NCBI taxonomy): Eukaryota > Metazoa > Chordata > Mammalia > Sirenia > Trichechidae > Trichechus > Trichechus manatus. The sequence goes on from NW_004443938.1 coordinate 23,300,280, forward strand.
TGTCTCCTTCTCCGCCTCACCTCATCTGCCTTTGACCCGGCCACCAAAGTGACTTTAAAGCAGAGATTAGACTGGGTCTCCCGGTTGCTGACATCTTTCCATGCCACCTCCATCACCCATCCTACAAAATAAACCCCAAACTCACCAGCCTGACTCTTGGTTCCCATCACCTCCAGCCCCAGCCCTGTGGAGAAAGGAAGCAGTCATGTGTCATGTGTTGCCCTGAGGCCTGCGAGACTGAGGGTCTAGGAACCAGATAGCATCAAACCAGCCTCCAACAGCAGCAAATTCTCCTCAGGGCAGGCCCTCTCTCACCCCACCCTCCTCATCCCCCAACAACCGGAGAACTGAGGGAAACTTCAGGAAGGAGGAGGAAAGAGTAGCAGCTCATGAGGCAGCGTCTGTTTTGACCACCAGCTACCACCAGCCATGATGATGAAAGCAAAGTGCTTGCTACTCTGGGCAGGAACTCGGTTCCCAGCTGCCTCAGACATTTGTGGAAGGGACCTGGCAGTTCCTAGGACAAAGGGAACTCAGCTACCTTTGGCTTCAAGGCATCTGCCTTTTATTAATCTAGGAATGTCTGCTTACACGGCAAAGAAACAAAGCCCTCACCCATCCTTGTTTGTCTCAAGGACCACATTCTTTCTTAGCTTGAACCCAAAGAGACTGCCTTCCAAGTGTATGTTTCAGGGAGGAGGAAATAAGACTGGCAACAACTTTACCTGAGAACCCATTTTTACGAGTTATAGCCCCAATCCTACCACTCCCCACAACAACTGAGGGAAGATATTCTGGACTCTTCGGGGTTGTCTTAAGTCTCTCAAGATCGTGATACTGTCCAACTAGATGGTGCCCGGCTACCACCACCGACTGCTCTGACAGGGACCACAACAGAGGGCCCTGGACAGAGCTGGAGAAAAATGTATAACAAGAGTCTAACTCACCAAAAAAAAAAAAAAAAAAAAGACCAGACTTACTGGTTTGACAGAGACTGGAGAAACCACATGAATATGGCCGTTGGTCACTTTTATAGCTCAGTAATGAAGTCACTCCTGAGGTTCACCCTTCAGTCAAAGATTAGACAGGCCCATAAAACAAAATAAAAGGGAAGGACAAGAAGGCAGGAGGGGATAGGAAAGCTGGTAGTGGAGAGCCCAAGGTCGAGAAGGGGAGAATGTTGACATATTGTGGGGTTGGCAACCAATGTCACAAAACAATATGTGTACTAAATGTTTAATGAGAAACTAGTTTGCTCAGTAAACCTTCATCTAAAGTACAATAAAAAAAAAAAAAATTAAAAAAAGCATATTCACAAAATTTAACAAAAATTCTAAAAATAAAGGTGACACTACCACTAACAAGATGTAAAGGTGATTTTTTTCTAAACTAGCAATAATAAAAAAAATAAATGTGATCAACAAAAAAAAAAAGAATGTGATGCTATCCTGGTACAGAAACTTCTGCTTTTATCCATCCAATCCATCCAAGAAATGAAACATATCTGCCTTTGACCAAACTCAAAACCCATGTCTTCTAATACCTGAATAAAATTGTTAGAGGGATTATTTCAACACTTCCCTTGGGGTCTGCTGTCTTGAATGGAAATCAACCAATCATCCAATCAATCAATCTTTGTCACTCACAGGGCACTATGACTTCTAATGTCCAAGGCTAGGCACTCCAGCCTTGAATTCTGGCTTCTCTCAAAAATGACGTGCTTTCCTGTTTGTGAACTGTAAGACTTGTTCACAGCTGACTGTTTTCTTGTACTAATTAAGGAGGGACCAGTCGCTACAGAAGGACATCATGCTTTGTAAAGTCGAGGGCCAGCGAAAAAGAGGAAGCCCCTCGATGAGATGGATTGACACAGTGGCTGCAAAAATGGGCTCAAGCATAACAACGATTGTGAGGATGGCACAGGACCGGACAGTGTTTTGTTCTGTTGTACATGGGGTCCCTAACAACAACAACAACGACAATTAAGGCCACCAGGTAAAAATTTAAAGACTACTCATACAGTTTTGTTCAATTTTTTTGAACAAAAAATAATTTTTTCTCTTTTTCTCTCCTGGGAATACCTTCAAAGCCAAATGTTCACTTTAGTCTTACAGTTTCCAGTTACTGATTAAACTTGTTCTTCCTAAGGATGAAAAGGGTAATTCGCCACCCCTCACTCCCAGTCACTCACAACTTCCAAATAATTTTGGGGCCTGGAAAATATGTCTGCTGCTCATGAGAAAGAAAACAGTTGCCCAATTCAGCTCAGGCCAAAGACAGCAAACATTTCACACCCTGCCATAGGCTGCAATATCATTCCCCACGTGGTGCTCTGCATAGTAATTTGGAAGAGGGTGGCACAGCTGCCTTGATGGTTTCCCAAATCACTTTCCAGATGTGAATTAAATTTGCATAATTACCACTTTCATCAGTCTTGATGATTTAAATGCCAAGAATGGCAAAAGAATAAAAATGTGTGTTTTAAAGGTCTTTTCTGCCATCCCTGAAAATGAATCTGCCATACACCAATCAAATGGAAGCAGTGAACCACGTGATAATTTTTCCTTATCTACCTAAAACCCATGCTTTTTCTGGACTATCTGGCAACCTTTGCATTATTTTTATCCAACTTGTTCTTCCTGGAGACAGCTAGGGACCTGATGTTCCTGTTGTTGTGAGCTCCTTCAAGTCAGCCCTGCCTTATGACTTCTGAAACACTGCCCGATCCCGCAACATCCCCATGATCAGCTGCAGATCAGACCGTTGATTCACAGGGTTTTCAACGGTTGATTTTCAGAAGTAGGTCACGAGGCCTTTCTTCCTAGTTTTAGTCTAGAAGCTCTGCTAACACCTGTTTAGCATGACAGCAACACCCAAGCCTCCACTGATAGATCGGTGGTAGCTGTGAATGCAATGCACTGGTTGGGAATCAAACCCAGGTTTCCAGCATGGAGGGAAGAATTTTACCAGTCAACCACCAATGTCCTCAGTGAAAATATTTACTTCCACTAAAAATATTTGCAACATTCATCTGTAGTTTACTTAAACAATGCAGGTAAGGTTTCCATAGCACCACATCTAGGGATCCTTCTTCTAGGGAATGTGAAGTCTGTATCTGATTCAATACCCCACTACGTTATGAAATAAACTCCGAACTACAATGTGACTTTAAACCATCTCTAGTATAATCAAGATGATTATGAAAACACTGAAGCAAATTTCCTTTTAACGGGTTTGCGGTTTCTGGTCCAGACTTTATTACTTAATCTGTTTCACTTCTTTCTTATTATCCCTCTTTGGTTCTCATGCTTTAGGCTAAAACAGTGTTAGTTCAAGTTTACATACGGGAAAACCTTATTTTCCTCAAAATAATTTTTTTAAGTAAGTTGTGAAATTTTTGAGTCACGTTATGTTTTTACAAGAATTTTCCCATGCCTGTCTTTAAGAAAAAGGAAAAGAGATATTACCTGCAAGTTCAAGGTCTCGTTGCTTCTTTTCTCACCATAGAACCAGGACACAGCATCTTTCCTCAGGACCATCTATCTATTCCACTTGGCACAGATTTATAGTAAATCTGTGGTCACACTACCCGTGTCAGCTTGATGATGGGAGACAAGTAATCTTCCCACAAAGCCACAGGGCACATTTATACTAAACACCCATTCATTATGCAACCAATTAAAAATACAGACAGAATGGGCATTGCACCGAACAATTCAGATAGGGCTGCAGTTGAAATTAAGGAGAAAAAGACACAGAGCACAGTTCTCTCCACAACTGGTTTAACACAATTTATAATATTTATCCCAATTCACTTCTAGCCCTGGAAAGTATAAAAACTAAAAGTACTGTGAAAATATAGGGTATTTGTATCATTGCTTTTGCTATTTTTACTGTCTTCTTTCCCTAGATGTCGTTTATGGTTTCGAATATCTTAATGAAATTAAGGGGAAAAAATGAAAAAACCTATCCTGAAAACATCAGGAAACACAATGCAATCAGTGCTGCTGTATGCAAATGAATGCAAATGAACTTGTGGTCTTCCTACTTTATGTTATCTATAAAGACAGAGCCCCAAGGGAAAACTTGAATGTGTTGCTCCAGACTCCCCAAAGTTGAAGTAAGGAAAGAAAACAGACTCCTGGTTCATTTATTCACAACAGTTAAGTCTTCAGCTGCTAACCAAAAGGTCAGCAGTTCGAATCCACCAGCCGCTCCTTGGTAACCCCATGGGGCAGTTCTACTCTGTCCTATAGGGTCGCTATGAGTTGGAATCGACTCGACGGCAAGACCTTCCCTGAGCATAATAATAAACACATATATGGTATATTTTATATAATACAAACTACATGATATATAATTTTTTTTTTTTTTAAATATTTTATTGTACTTCAGGTGAAGGCTTACAGAACAGATAGTTTCTCATGTAACAGTAACACACATGCTGTTTTATGACATTGGTTAACAACCCCACAACAATTTAACCCTCTAAATACTCAACTTTTTTTTTTTTTTGGTGAAAATACACATAGCCAAAGATACGCCATTTCAAAAATTTTTTTTACATACACATTTAAGTGACATTGACTACTCTCTTCTAATTATGCTGTTATTCTCACTTAAGATGAAGGCTTACAGGACAAAATAGTCTCCCATTTGACAGTTACTACAAATGTTGCCCTATGACAATGGTTAACAATCTCACAACACATCAACAATATCCTTACTCTATTTTGTGTTCCCTATCATCAGCTTCCTACTCCCCTTCTGCCTTCTGGGCCTTGTCACTGGACTCCTGTACCTCGTTACTCTCATGGTTTTACTGGGCTGTCCACTCGCAGGCTGATCAGTGAACCTCGAAGGTAACTTTACCACTGAGCTAAAAGGGTGTCTGGGGGCCATACTCTCGGGGTTTCTCCAGTCTCCTTTAGGCCAGTAAATCTGGTCTTTTGTTTTTTTTTTTTTTTTCTTTTGTGAGTTAGAATTATGCTCTACATCCTTCTCCAGCTCTGTCCAGAACCCTCTGTTGTGATCCTGGTCAGAGCAGTCAGCGGTGGTAGCCGGGCACCATCTAGCTGTACTGGACTCAGTCCGGTGAAGGTCTTGGTAGCTGTGGACAATTAGTCCTTTGGACTAATCTTTTCGTTGTAAACATGATATATAATTTAACATATATAATATATACTGGTGGCACAAGGGTTAAATGCTCCACTGCTGACTGATAGGTTGGAGGTCTGAACCCACCCAGTGGCTCTGGGGGAGAAAGACCTGGTGATCTGCTCCTGTAAAGACTACAACCTAGAAAACCCTATGGGGCAGTTCTACTCTGTCACATGGGGTCAATAAAAGTTGAATCCACGCAAAGGCCTACTACAACAACAACAACATATATATGTGTATGGATATAAAGATATAGCCCTGTTGCTGTCAAGTCAATTCTGACCCATAGTGACCCTATAGGACTGAGTAAAACAGCCCCATAGGATTTCCAAAGAGCAGCTGGTGGATTCGAACTGGTGACTTTCTGGTTAGCAGCCAAGCTCTTTAACCACTGCACCACCAGGGCTCCATATAGATATATAGGCATATAGATATAGACACTGGTATTTATACAGATATATCTCCAAAACAGAGAACAGTAGTATCAGTTCCCCTAGCTATGAGTCAGAATTGACTTGACAGCAATGGATTTTTTTTTTTTTTTAGTGGTGCAAAGGTTATGCACTCGGCTACTAACCAAAACGTTGCTGGTCTGAATCCACCAAATGGGTCCTCAGGTGAAAGATCTAGCAATCTGCTTCCATAAGATTACAGCCTAGAAAACTCTGTGGGGCAGTTCTTTTTTATTACATGGGGTCACTATGAGTCGAAAGCTATTTGATAGCACCTAATAACCACATAAGCTAAATCCACTAACACAAATCACTACAATACAATAAGACTAACTGATTTCTTAAATGACTTCATAATGTGTTTTTAGTCTTAATTAGCTTGTTTAAAGATATGGAGGCGATACACACTTTTGGCAACCATTCAGATGAAATTGCTACCACCATAAAACAGACTTTAACTCGGGGTTCGTTGCTCAGTCTCACTGAATCAGTGCGATACCACACTCAGAGCTACGGGCTCCATCATCCCATCCTGCCCTGTCATTCCGGAGAAATTACAGCAATCTATGTGAAGTACTTTTCTTCAAGGTGTGATCACTCCCAGCATTTCCACAGAAGGTTTAAGCTGGCATACGGTTTGTCTCAAGAAAAAGTTTTTAACAAATAACAACCAAAACCATACACGAAAGAGACATTAGATAGTGTGGGTGGGTGATGGTGGGTCACATGGTAGGTGGTAAGAGGAGGGCAGATTTCACACTTACCACTCCCCTCTCTCCAAAAGCACCCCCAGAAGTTGCCAGAGCCTGTTCCTAATTCTTGCTTTGCTAAATATGGTAAAGGTGTCCACGGCCCCCGCTACTGTGCATCAGTGGTCCCTGTTAACACAAATGTCCTCCTAAAGAATCAATGGCTGGGCAGCAGACAGTGTCGGTCACATCCTCCTTCCAAGCCTCTCTCAGTTTCTGCTTCTAGACTTCCAAATTTCTGAGAAAAAGTATCAGGAAACAAAAAATTGGAGAATGTGCCCTCCTCAATATACATATATTTATTTATGAGTATACATGATATCTACTTATAACTACAGTGAAACCTGTGAGAGCCGGCACTCGATGGGACTGGCCCGCCTTGTTTTTCTACCTTTCACACGGTGCAGTCTCACCACTTTCCTATCACCCGTTTTAGTGGAAAATAAAGTTTTCCTTCTCTGACGGGTTTCTGCCTTACACGGGTTCTGGCATTCACAGGTTTTACTGTATAAGAGTTTGTTTATGAAATATAAATTATACCTATTTGCAACTACAACTATTTACATTAAAACGCAAAAATTAGATGTTTTAAATTAGATAAAAATAAGTATAAATAAAAAGTTCTTTTTTTATTGTGCTTTAGATGAAGGTTTACAGAGCAAATTAGTTTCTCATTAAACGATTAATACACATATTGTTTTGTGACATTGGCTAACAACCCCACAACGTGTCAACACTCTCCCCTTCTCGACCTTGGGTTCCCCATTTCCATTCATCCAGCTTGCCTGTGCCCTCCTGCCCTCTCGTCCTTGCCTCTGAGCTGGTGTGTCCATTTAGCCTCCTACGTGGTTGAGCTACGTGCATTACTGTTTGTTTTATGGGCCTATCTAATCTTTGGCTGAAGGGTGAACCTCAGGAATGACTTCAGTACTGAGTAAATAAAAAGTTTTAAGTTCTCTCCTGATCCCAAATGAATAAGCAAATGCAGTGTTATCCAGCATGCAGATCATGACCCATTAGAGGCTGTCTGGGTTAGGCTTGGATCAGAGAAGTAAAAGTGCTACGGGTGATGAGGGAAATGGTGACACAGTCCCTACAGTCTGTGGCCTGGATGTCTGCTTTTAAGCCCAAAGTCACTCTGGGTCAGCCAGGCTGGCAGTCAAAAAGAGAAGCTGTATGGGGACAAGACCAAGGACAAAAGAGAACCCATGAGAACAGCAGAATCACAAAGACAACTGGAATCCACAACTATTTATTTCTCCTCAACTGCAACCTTGATGCCAGGGGTGACCTAGAAGAGAAGCTGGATCTTCCCAATGGATGTGCACATACACACTTGGCAGAGGACTTGAGGAGACAGAGATCTGACAGGACCTGGAGTTGCTATGGGGTCCAAGCACCTTCTTATGCCAACAAGGTAAGCTAGCAGATCAGCGACACCTTGTGCAAGCCACCACAATGCCTAGCATCCTTTAGCATCTAAAAAGTATGGTAGCTGCTGATTCACTTCCAGCTTCCAAATCTCACAAAAGGTATTTTTTATGGCCATTGTTAACTCAGAACCACATAGGAAAGAGCTGTCACAGTACGAAAGCACTGCAGGGTCTTAAGAAAAAGTTAGCCATTTGAGACCATTGTTAATATCATCTGTTTAAATGACTTAGCATAGCATAGACAAGAACAGCACGCAATAGAATAGAAAACGTTGGAGCATATCCCATGAAGAAAGGATATTGTTTCCTACAACATTTGTTTCAGTTACATATATGAATTACTATACTTGATCACATGTAAAATATATTTCTTCCCCGGAATGGGTGACAAAATGTTTGCAAGTCACCGATAGAGCCTGCCCCCCAGGATGCACCCCTGTGGTTCTCTCACTTTGGCATCTCTACTCTAGAGCCGCACAGCCTTGTGGGTCTCCTCCTGACTCTGAACCCCTGCTCCCTTAAATGTAGATGCTCCACAGGCTCTCCCTTGCACTGTTCTCTTCTAATGTCCCCTACTCTCTTGGGGAAATGTCCTCTGTGGTTAAATGGAGTTAAAACCCCAGGAGAAGCATTTTTCCTCTACCTTCTCAGGGCCAGTGCAGCCTTGTTTGACCCCAGGATGCAAAAAGTTTGAGATTTTAAGCAAAAATGTTATTACAAAAACTAACACAAGAACTTATGTAAGAAGCTTATATATGAAAAGCAAAGATGTCACTTTAATGATTAAGGTGTGCCTGACATATGCTGTGGTCTTTTCAATCACCTCATATGCACGCAAAAGCTGAACAATGAAAATGGAAGATAGAAGAATTAACATATTCGAATTATGGTGTTGGCAAAGAATTACTGAATATATTATGGACTGCCAGAAGAAAGAACAAATCAGTCTTAGAAGAAATACAACTGGAATGCTCCTTTGAAGCAAGGATGGTGTGACTTCATCTTGCTTACTTTGGACATGTCATCAAGAAAGACCAGTGTCTAGAAAAGGACATCATGTTTGGTGAAGTAGAGAGTCGGCGAAAATGGGGAAGACCCTCAATGACATGGATTGATACAATAGCCACAAAAACGGGCTCAAATATATCAAAGATTCTGAAGACGGCACAGGACCAGCAACGTTTTGTTCTGTCATACCTAAGGTTGCCATGAGTTGCAGCTGACTGGACAGCAACTAACAAAAACAACAATTACCTCTTGGAAAGGAATTTGCAAAGCTTAGACCAAGTATTACCAAAGACAATTTAGTGGCCCTTAAGAAGAGTAGCTACAAGAAAATGGGAGGAAAAGGTCCTCCTTTGGAGTCTTCACTTGGAGAGTGAGCACTGCACCTCTGTGCATCAAGCTGATTGTCAGGTATGAGGAAGGAAGTGATCAAGGCTATAAAATTCATTTGCATTTATACTCTTCAGTCATCAATATTTTACAGGATATTTCATTAATTCAAATAATATTTATTGAACACCTACCCTACTATGTTCCAGGGGCTGTGCTAGGTGCTCAGTATAAAATAGAAAATCCAGACACTTCACCAAAGAAGACATTCAGGCAGCTAACAGACACATGAGGAAATGCTCGCGATCATTAGCCATTAGAGAAATGCAAATCAAAACTACAATGAGATGCCATCTCACCTCTACAAGGCTGGCACTAACCCAAAAAACACAAAATAACAAATGTTGGAGAGGTTGTAGAGAGACTGGAACACTCATGCACTGCTGGTAGAAATATAAAATGGTGCAGCCACTTTGGAAAATGATTTGGTGCTTCCTTAAAAAGCTAGAAATACAAACACCATATGATCCAGCAATCTTATTCTTAGGAATATACTAAGAGAAATAAGAGCTGTCACACGAATAGACACATGCAGACTCATGTTCACTGCAGAACTACTCACAACAGCAAAAAGATGGAAACAACCTAAATGCCCATCAACAGACGAATGGATAAACAAATTATGGTACGTACACACAATGGAATACTGTGCAACAATAAAGAACAACGATAAATCCGTGAAACATCTCACGACATGGATGATTCTGGAGGGTATTATGCTGAGTGAAATAAGTCAGTCACAAAAGGACAAATATTGTATGATACCACTATCATAAAAACTCAAGAGAAGGTTTACACACAGAAGAAAGCATTCTTTGATGTTTACAAGGATGGGGAGGGAAAATCACAAACTAGGTAGTAGACAAGGATCAACTTCAGTGAAGGGAAAGACAACACACAATACAGGGCAAGTCAGCACAACTGGAGCAAAGCAAAAGCTAAGAAGTTTCCTGGACATATCCAAACACTTTGAGGGACAGAGTAGCTGGGGCTGGGGCCAGGGGATCATAGTTTCAGGGGAAATCTAGATCAATTGGCATAATAAAGTTTATTAAGAAAATGTTCTACATTCCACTTTAGAGAGTGGCATCTGGGGTCTTAAAAGCTTGTGAGCAGCCATCTAAGATACATCAATTGGTCCCATTCCACTTGGAGCAAAGGAGAATGAAGAAAACCAAAGTCACAAGTAAAATACTAGCACAAAGGACTGAAGGACCACATGAACCAGAGACTCCACCAGCCTGAGACCAGAAGAACCAGACAGTGCCCAGCTACAACCAATGACTGCCCTGACAGGGAACACAACAGAGAGACCTCGACAGAGAAGGAGAAAAATGTAGAACAGAATTCAAATTCATGTAAAAAGACTAAATTGTCTGACAGAGACTGGAGGAACCCCTGAAACTATGGCCCCTAGACATTCTGTTAACCCAGAACTGAAACCATTCCCGAAGCCCACTCTTCAGACGAAGATTAGACAGGACTATAAAACGAAAAATAATACACATGAGGAATGTGCTTTTTAGTTCAACCAGATATACAAGACCAAATGGGCAGCTCCTATCCAAAAGCAGGAAGACAAGGCAGGAAGGAAGAGGAACTGGCCAAATGGACACAGGGAACCTGGGGTGGAAGGAGGGAGTATGCTGTCACATTGTGGGGACTGCAACTAATGTCACAAAACAATATGTGTATAAATTTTTGTATGAGAAATTAACTTGAGCTGTAAACTTTCACCTAAAGCACAAAAGTGTGGCCTTTAGTTTATTTTGCAACTGAATAAAGTCACTCAACATAATGCCTTCCACATTCCTCCATGTTATAAGATGTTTCACAGATTCATAGTTGTTCTTTATCATTGCGTAGTATTCCATTCAGTGAATATACCATAATTCGTGAGTCCATGCGTCCATTGATGGGCACCTAGGTTGTTTCCATATTTTGCTATCGTGAACAGTGCTGCAATGAACATGACTGTGCACATATCTATCCATGTGACGGCCCTTATTTCTCTAGGATGTATTCCAAGGAGTGGGATTGCAGCATAGTATGGTACTTCCATTTATAGCTTTTTAAGAAAGGCCAAATCGATTTTCAAAGTGGTTGTACCACTTTACATCTTCATCAACAATGTATAAGTGTTCCAGTCTCTCCACAACCACTCCAACATTTATTATTTTGTGTTTTTTTTGGATTAATGCTAGCCTTGTTGGGGTGAGATGGTATCTCATTGTAGTTTTGATTTGCATTTCTCTAATGGCTAATGATTGTGAGCATTTCCTCATGTGTCTGTTAGCTACCTGAATGTCTTCTTTGGTGAAGTGCCTGTTCATACCCTTTGCCCATTTTTTAATTGGGTTATTTGTCTTTTTGTTATTTAGGTTTTGCAGTATCTTGTAGATTTTAGAGATTAGACAATGATCAGATTTGCCATAGCCAAAATTTTTTTTCCCAGTCTGTAGGTTGTCTTCTGACTCTTTTGGTGAAGTCTGTCAGTGAGCATAAGTGTTTGATTTTTAGGAGCTCACAGTTACCTAGTTTCTCTTCTGGTGTTTATGCATTGTTACTTATGGTTCGTAATCTGTTTATGCCATGTATTAGGGCATTGTCCCTATTTTTAATTCCATGATCTTTATGGTTTTCTATTTTATATTTAGGTCATTGATCCATTTTGAGTTAGTTTTTGTGCATGGTGTGAGGCGTGGGCCTTATTTCAGTTTTTTGCAGATGAATATCCAGTCATGCCAGCACCATTTGTTAAAAAGAGTATCTTTTCCCCAATTAATGGACTTTGGGCCTTTGTCAAATATCAGCTGCTCATAGGTGGATGAATTTATGTCTGGATTCTCAATTCTGTTCCATTTGTCTATGTCTCTGTTGTTATACCCATACCAGGCTGTTTTGACTTCTGTGGCAGAACTTTAGTTTATTTTGATGTGGTTATATGGTTAAGTTATGGAAACTTGTTGAAGTGATCTACTAAGCTTGCAGTTAGTACAAGGACTTTTTGGAATTCGAGGCTATGAAAGATCCAATTTGCTGGGCTATCAGTGGCTCAAAGGAATATTATACAAGAACTGTCAGAACTTGAAAATGCAAGGAAAAGACTAGACCATGGCTAATTTGTTCAAGACGGTACAAGTACAGATTCAGACTCAAAAAGGACATGTGCATTTCACAGATGGCAATTTTAAACTGAACTCATTTCCCATTTCTAAACTACCCTGAGCGTAACAGAAGAGCAGATTTGGGAAGAACAACAGAGCTAGCTGAGTGGGAATGAAGTCACAATTTCAGACCAGACTCATTTATTTTTGACATGTATGAATCACACTGCACTTTCTCTGGCTAGCTTTGGTGCACAAATCGGAGGGTATGGGCATTCTCAAGCATGTGACCCATCGATGGGTCCACTTTCAAAATCTGATTGAAAAAAGGCGATCTATGAGCCCTGGTCGTCAGTTTGAACCTACTAGCTACTCCGAAGGAGAAAAGACTTGGCGATCTGCTCCCATAAAGATTATAGCCTAGGAAACCCTATGGGGCAGTTCTACTCTGTCCTATAGGGTCATTATGAGTCGGAATCAACCACAACAATGATATCCCTAGAATTTTGGAAGAGAATAGACCATCCTGACATTTCTGGCTATGTGGTTAAATCCTGCACAATACTTTAGTTTGTTGTATTTTAGGAAAATTATATTCTATGCCAAAAATAATTGGTCAATGTTCAGCCATTTCAGGGGGTAGCATATGATCGAGAACTGATAGAATTGAAGGGAGAAGTCCAAGCTACACTGAAGACATTGGCGAAAAATACGGCTCCAGGAATTGACGGAATACCAACTGAGATGTTTCAACAAACAGATGCAGCACTGAAGGCACTCCTTCCTCTACGCCAAGAAATGTGGAAGACAGCTACCTGGACAACTAACTGGAAGAGATCCATATCTGTGCCCATTCCAGAGAAAGGTGATCCAACAGAATGTGGAAATTATCAAATAATAGCACACGCAAGTAAAATTTTGCCGAAGATCCTTCAAAAGCGGTTGCAGCAGTACATTAACAGGGACCTGGCAGAAATTCAAGCTGAATTCAGAAGAGGATGTGGAACAAGGGATATCATTGCTGATGTCAGATAGATCTTGGCTGAAAGCAGAGAATACCAGGAAGATGTTTACCTGTGTTTTATTGACTATGCCAAGGCATCCGACTGTGTGGTTCATAACAAATTATGGATGACACTGCAAAGAATAGGAATTCCAGAACACTTAACTGTGCTCGTGTGGAACCTGTAGTTAGACAAAGAGGCAGTCTTTGGAACAGAACAAGGGGATACCGCGTGATTTAAAATCAGGAAAGGTGTGTGTCAGGGTGTATCCTTTCACCACACTTGCTCAATCTGTATGCTGAGCAAATAATCCAAGAAGCTGGACTATATGAAGAAGAATGAGGTATCAGGATTGCAGGAAGACTCATTAACAACCTGCGTTATTCAGACGACACAGCCCTGTTTGTTGAAAGCAAAGAGGACTTGAAGCACGTACTGATGAAGATCAAAGACCACAGCCTTCAGTATAGATTACACTTCAACATAAAGAAAACAAAAATCCTCACAACTGGATCAATAAGCAACATCATGACAAAGGGAGAAAACACGGAAGTTGTCAAGGATTTCATTTTACTTGGACCCACAATCAACACCCATGGACGCAGCAGTCAAGAAATCAAACGACGCATTGCATTCGGTAAATCTGCTGCAAAAGACCTCTTTAAAGTGTTAAAAAGCAATGATTTAACTTTGAGGACCAAGGTGCACCTGACCCAAGCCATGGTATTTTTAATCACCTTGTATGTACTCGAAAGCTGGACAATGGATAAGGAAGATCGAAGAAGAATTGCCGCCTTTGAATTGTGGTATTGGCGAAGAATACTGAATATACCAGGGACTGCCAGAAGAAGGAACAAATCTATCTCGGAAGAAGTACAGACAGAATGCTCCTTAGAAGCAAGGATAAGGGGACTTTGTCTCACATACTTTGGACATGTGATCAGGAGGGACCAGTCCCTGGTGAAGGACATCATGCTTGGCAAAGTAGATGGTCAGTGAAAAAGAGGAAGATCCTGAACGAGATGGACTGACACAGTGGCTCCAACAATGGGCTCAAACATGGCAATGACTGTGAGGAAAACGCAGGACTGGGCTGTGTTTTGATCTTTTGTACACAGGGTTGCTCTGAGTTGGAACTGACTGGACGCCACCTAACAACAAACACCAACATATTTTGCCACAGCTTGAGCAGAGAGCCATGACGTGAAGTACATACAGGGAGTCAGAACTGAACCTGACTCTGGCTGATTAGCTTCATACCGCTCCCGAGGGTTGACCCTCTGCTAAGTGAGATTTGAAGTCTCATCGAGACCCGATCAATACTGAGCGACCACCGGCATCATGCTTGCAACCAATCACTGTTAACACAACTCGAGTCATTGAAACTTTCTTGGTGCTGTTGCCAAAAACCCACATTTTTAAGAATTGACAGGTAATACTTAAACAATGTTATCAATAAACATCCACATGGCTTACAAACATGGATGGTGAACTCATGGGCCAATACTGAAAAACCTGGATGGCCCTAACACATACATTGACAACTCTCAAAACTCTCTACCTCCTTACCAAAAACCAAATCAAACTTGTTGCCGTCTGACTCATAGCGACCCTACAGGACAGAGTAGAATTGCCCCATAGGGTTGCAGACAAATGCCTACTCTTTGTAGAAAAGGAGACCTGTTAGCACAATGGTTAAGCACTCAGCTGTTAACTAAAATGTCAGTGGTTCGAACCCACCAGCAGCTCTGTGGGAGAGAAGACCTGGCAATCTGCTCCTATAAAGATTACAGCCTTGGAAACCCTCTGGGACAGTTCTACTCTGCTTAAGGGTCGCTACGAGTCAGAACCAACTCGACAGCGCACAACAACAAGTCTTTGTAGATACTCAGTCTGAACTCTTTCATTCCCACCAAACCTTTAGTCAGGATGCCAGCACTGCAAAAGAGATTCCCTTAAACCCAATCTCATCCAAACTAGACCCTTGGGAGTCACTCATTTATCCCCAAAGAGATCGCTATGTCCTATCATTTCTTCTCCGATGTCTCCTCTCCACTTCAATCTTAGCAGTGCTTCAAGCCTTCAGAGCTTCCCAGTTATTCTCCCTCCCTCCAATCTCATCTTATTTACATTGGGTTCTATGCCCGCTGTAACTTTCGAAATATAAATCCTGACAACCATGAAAGTCTCCTCTGTGAAGATTTGACAGAGTCGGTCTGTTGCCTGGAACACAACAGCCTTTTTATCCAACCTCTGTCTGCCTTTCTAGACTTGCTCCCATCATGCCCACTCCCTACTCTTGCCCAGTTTGGCCAGACGAAACCATCTGCAGTTCCCTGACTACACCATGCCTCCCTGCTCCCCCCAGACCCCCTGCTATGTTTGTACCTTTGCCCAGGCTGTTTCTTCTGCCTGGACCACCTTTGTTTCTCCCTCCTGACCCTGCAGACAGCTGCTCATCCTTTACAATGGGACTTTTTGTGACGCCTGACCCTCCCACTCCATCAGTGTAAATTGTACACTCTCCATCTCACATCCAAAAGGCATGGTGTGATGTCTGGAATTTGCTTTAAAATCACAAGGAGGGGGGAAGAGGAGGGAAGTGGATGCAGATATAGATGAAACACAGCTTCATTTTCCTCATCTGTAAAATGGTAATAATAACGCAACTACCTCACAGGCTGTAATATAATTGAGTATAATAATACCTGTAAATGCTTAGCAGAGTACCTGACACTCAATAAGCACTCCTCAAATGGGGGCCCTCATTCCACTGAAAGGAAGGCTAAGGAGATTTCCCCTATAATTTGACAGAACTGGGTTATATCACACGATGGGGCACAGGGTTCCAATTTATTGTAAACACCGAGACCTAGAACTTCAATACAAAAAAAGGTCTTACATATAATCTCATTTGATGACTTCATTTTAAAGGTGAATAAATAGCAATGAAGACCACAGAGTTTGAGTGGCTTGTCCCAGAAGACAAGAAACCAAGCCTTCTAAGTCACCGTACAGAAATTATTGATTTCTAATTATTTTCATCTATCGCTAATAATTCTTAACATGTTGAGGGCCAAAGATCTTGTTTGAATCCAATGGAAGTTTCTTACACCCAACGGGTTAAAGGGAAAGTTCCTTGGTGAGATGGGGTTAAGGTCATGTTCTTCTCACATCCTGACCAATTAAAAAAAACAAAACAGAAAAACAAGAGCTTGGAAACAAAGACAGACTATACACAAAGGCACTGAACACACCAGGAACTTATCGTTGGCATTCAACTCGAAACCAGTAAGAAAACACACCTGGAACGCCACACTACTCTGGCTCAGACCTTGTAAGAGATCAAATACGATACAGGAATGCTGTGGTCACAAAAATCATGCTGATTCCCTTTACACTAGAGAGCTACAATATGTCCCATCCTGAGGCCGAAGGGAAACCTGTTTGTTCCCATTTACGCAGACTTTATTTTAAGAGACCTTCCTTCATGTGACACCAATTGAGTGTTTCTTTCCAAAGTCAGGGAGAAACCAGTTCGCCCACTGCTCTGGAAAAACTCCAGGCAATCCAAAAACAACTCCTTATTGCACACCTAACCCTCTTTAAGCATATATATGACTTAGCTTCTGACATTTGCTCTTCTGACCAAGTCCTTGATCTCTAAGACACAAACTACAACAATGAGTGCACTAGGATTCTATTCAGTGACTCAAAGGCCCAATGTGAATGTTGGGAAAGTCTAGTGATTTCCTCCTGTATCACATCCTAGCCTGTAACATACAGGAAAGATCTAATTTAGAGAATGTCATTGTTGCTGCTGTTAGCTGTCATCAAGTTGGCCCCTGACTCATAGTGTGTCAGAGTAGATCTGTGCTCCACAGGGTTTTCAAAGGCTGATTTTTCAGAAGTAGATCACCAGGCCTTTCTTCTGAGGCACCTCTGGGTGGACCTGAACCACCAACCTTTCAGTTAGCTGCTGAGCACATTAACCATTTGCACCATCCAGGGACTCCTCTAGGCACATATGTGAGTATTATCTGTATGCATACCTATGTATCTGCCCATCTATCAATGTAAAGATATACAATACCACATATGACATGATGACCATAATGTCATCTCAGTTTCTTTGGGGAGAAAAGTTCTTTTCTAACTACATCATTTCCCCTCAAGATGATATCAATTTTCACCATAAAAAACTTTTACTTTTGCCAAGAACATAACGTGACAGGGCTCTGAGAACGCATCCTAAACACATGGATCTGTTCTTACTCGCAGATTAAAAACATCTTGGAAGTTGAAAGTGGGGGCTATTTGCTTTGCACGGCATTCCATACAGGGCTACAATGTAAACTTGACAGTCATGCCTAAGAGAACAAAATAATCTAAGATGAACGCACATCATTCAAACAACCCAATTATCAGGAGAATGAGAATATTCATTTTTACAATTTGCTCACAAACTGAGAATTCACTAGCATCACTTCACCGGCTTTTCTGTGACATCTAACGTTCAAATACCTCATGTGCACTTTTGTCGACAGAGTAATTCATTTCATTGAAAAAATGACGTTTTTATCAGCTATCAACCAAATCTTGTTCCCTTTCACAGCTGGACCAGCTAGTGTTTTCTTGGACATCTTCCTCTCCTTCCCATCCATGCTCATGAATTTATAATGAAACAATCTCATAAAAGGAAATGAACTGGTTAAAACATGACTGCCACCTACCCAAACTTTTGTATGCCTCTCAATCACTCTATAAAAAGGACAGTTTCACTTTTTTCCTCTGTGTCATGGATAAAACAAATTTTTTTATTTTTAATTGTTTGCTACCTCGTTGGGGGCGGGAGGAATCTACAAATAAAATTAAATGTACCTAGCAAGCCTCTCAAAAGATCACCTAACTAAAAAAAAAATTAGAAGTAGCTGATTCTGTAGGACTGGCTGTATTTTTCCATTCACAACACACAGCACTTCAACAACCGCACTATATGCTGGGGACTCAAATACTGGTCTCCCTCCTTTCACCCTTGCACACCTTTCAGTTGGAGAGATGGAGAGATCCTGTTAGAACCAAAGTCAGATCCTGTTGTTCCACTCGCAAGCCTTACTCTGGCCCCCACGTCATTCGTAGTAGAGGCCCCAGTCCTCATGGTGGCCCCAAAAGGCCCTTCACGTCACGCCCCCACCCCCAGCTCTCTCCTGCCTCATCTTGCACCTCTCCTGGCCTCATCACCCTCAGCCACAGTGGCCACGTTATTTATTCCTCCAACATTCCAAGTCCTCTAAGCCTTGGCTGGGCCTTTGAACTTGCTCTTCCCTCTGCCGGTACTGCTCTTCCCAATTATCCAGCCAGCTGAATCCTCACTTCCTGCAGATGTTATTCAAACATCATGTTCTCAGGGGCCATTCTACTCAAAATCACAACACACACATACACATTCTAACTCCATGCGTTGCCTTATATTTCTTCTTAGAACGTTTCACCATCTAAAACGGTTTACATATTACTTGCTCATCTTTTTTTTTTTAATTGTTCCCCTTTTCCAATTAAAATGTAAAATCCACGAGAGTAAAGAATGTTTTAAGTTTTGTTCACTGTTCATTGCTCAGAACAGAGCCTAGCAGGCTCTCAAGATGAATTCACTGAATGAATGGATGCATGAATGAATGAAAGGAATAAATAAACTCATAAATCAACAAACATTGTGCCAGGTATTATGCTCAGGCCCTTAAGAAGATGAAAATAAACAACTTATATGTTGCTTTACACTTTAATTTTTTTCTTTAAGTAACATATCTACTTTTCAGTCCTCGGACTTAAAAGTAACTGGCATGTTTTAAAAAACACTCATGGATTTAATCATGATTTTAAAAAGCCAACATTAATTATGCTGGTGCCCTTTGTATGTGTATCATCCTGCTCGCTTTGTATGGTTTCAAAAGAAACAAGTGGAATATAGTCCAAGGTGTTAATTACATAAGCTAATTAAAAACAAACCTCTAAGAGGTGTCTGTTCTAACACTTAGCACTTTTAAGTTTATGTTGTTTATTAGTTTTATAAGTGTGAGAAAGGCAAATGTAGAAAGCAATAATATTGCAAAACAGCCACTACCGAAGGGAAATCATTTCACTACATAGAACTGGCTCTGGTCTGTCAGTCTGAACGTGGGGAAACAGGCTGTCACATGCAAGTGTTTGTGAACTCATGGTAGGGTGGTGGTGTGCTTCCGTATGTAACTGTAATTTAAATGTAATCAGAAAAGAAGGGTTTGCAGTATTCCACTTTGCAAAAATGAGTGAAGACTATTTGAAGGCATCTGTATCCACTTTATAAATGATTTAGATTCATAATTCCAGAGCGTTCTTTGTATTACATTTAGAGAGAAAGTTGTATGATCAACTGTTAATGGGGAGTGGGGAGGGGTTCTGTTAATGAATATCAAGATCTTTCAACCTCCAAGGGCAAACCAGGACTTTAAATGCAGGAAATAAAGATTTTCAAAAGGCCATTAAGGTAATTAAATCTCTGACTGAATGCTCAGAACCTCTGGTACTTCAACTACTGGATTAGAAAAGGCAAGTCAGTTGGGAAGCCTGGTGGGGAAAGGCACCTTGTGCCCATTGCTGTCTTTCCTTGCTTTGCCAGCAGCCTGGATCCAGAGAGTACCATGATTCTAGGACTAGAATGACCTCAAGTCTTCTATCTACCTCCCTACAGACAAGAATGGCACTGGGGGCTTGACATGACTCCCAAGCTACAATGCTGAAGAGTCAACTCCTTTTTCCAATTCAGAAAATGCCTAAAAAGACATTAGTCAATTAACTTCAACCTCACTTCATCTTCTGCTCAACACTAGACTAGTGACTTAACGCCCCTTTCTCGCCACACCACCCCTCTGTGGCAACAACGCTACTAGAAGGTAAAGCAAGAGGAAGGAGGAAGGTTGGCAACTCCTGAAAAATACAGTTCCATGAGGTTGGTGTTCTGACAGTAACACTCAAAAAGATAACCAAGAGGAAGATACTAAGCATGCAGCATTTGGTAATGCTGTTGCTGTTGTTAGGTGCCAATGAGTCTGCTCCAACTCAAAGCAACCCTACGTACAAAAGAATGAGACACTGTCCAGTCCTGCATTATCCTCACAATCACTGCTATGTTTGAACACATTGCTACAGCACACTGTTGTGTCAATCCATCTCATTGAAGGTCTTCCTCTTTTTTACTGATCCTCTGTCTTATCAAGCATGATGTCCTTCTCCAGGGACTGATCCCTCCGGATAACATGTCCAAAGTATGTGAGACAAACTCTTGCCATCCTTGCTTCCAAGGAACACTCTGGCTGTACTACTTCCAAGACAGATTTGTTCCTTCTTCTGGCAGTCCACGGTATATTCAATACTCTTTGCCAACACCATAATTCAAGTGCATCCACTCTTCTTCAGTTTTCCTTATTCATTGTCCAGTTTTCACACGCATATGAAGCGATTGAAAATATCATGGCTTGGGTCAGCTGCACCTTAGTCCTCAAAGTGACATCTTTGCTTTTTAAAACTTTAAAGAGGGTCTTTCACAGCAGATTTACCCATGCAATACGTTGTTTGATTTCTTGACTGCTGTTTGCACGGGCATTGATTGTGGATCCAAGAAAAATGAAATTCTTGACAATTTCAATCTTTTCTCCATTTATCATGATGTTGCTTATGTGTCATTTGTTGTCTTTATATTGAGATGTAACCCATACTCAAAGCTGTAATCTTTGATCTTCATCAGTAAGTGCTTCAAGTCATCTTCACTTTCAGCAAGCAAGGTTGTGTCATCTGCATATCACAGGTTGTTAATGAGTCTTCCTCCAATCCTGACGCTGAGTTCTTCTTCATACAGTCCAGCTTCTTGGATTATTTGCTCAGCGTACAGACTAAATAAATATGGTAAAGGATACAACCCTGATGCATACCTTTCCTGATTTTAAACTATGCAGTATCCCCTTGTTCTGTTTAAACGACTGCTTCTTGGTCTATGTACAGGTTCCACATGAGCACAATTAAGAGTTCTCAAATTCCCATTCTTCGTAATGTTATCCACAATTTGTTATGATCCACACAGTCAAATGCCTTTGTGCACGCACACATGCACACACACACACCTATATATCTCCACTCCTCACTTATAGATATGGTCATGTTCTGAAGGCCAGGCCATTATGTGAAAATCGGCATTATGGGAAAATGGAGGATGACCACATCAGATCACAAAATATTATGTGGGACACATATGTCCCTCTGGACTGAAGACATTGAAAATGTAGGTGGGTGCTCTATATCCCACTGGTCATGAAAGGATTACTGCCAAACATACGTCGTTAATGTGCAAAATAGTAGAATAGTAGATTTTTTACTATTGTAAATGCGAAATGTTTGATCATGAGACAGTAGATAAGTGAGAAGTGTATGTATATATATACTTGGCAATATACTTGACCAATTGTTTCTTCATTATAAAATCTCATTTATTATATAAAATGTGTTTCAGTCCTCATTTGAGAATACCTTATTAAGTTGCAACATATTTTTTAAAAGACAAGAGACCCTAAATAATTCCAAAGCAGAGAAAGCATTTAAAAGAGAAAACCAAGATGGCGCTGTTGAAAGATAAGAAAAGGAAAAGCCAAAGATCCAAACATCTGAACCCACTCTGCTCAAATATGGATAATTCAAGGAATAGACTGCTGGGACTAAAACTTAAAAACTTCCCAGACTACTTCCCTGTAAATTTCCTCCCAGTCTTTAAATCTTGCCAACTGTCTCTCAGTCTCTAATGATAATCACCTACTTGTTTCTGAGAATTGGATTGTATTTTGTCCATATCCCACAATTTGTTTTTTTAATAAAAGATGTACAGATAGACTTAAAGGGCCACTGAATACTTTGTCTAGAAGGGGACCTACCATCCATTTACAAGACAGAAAACTGTTATGATTTATTATTAACTATTATTATTTATCTATTGATTGTGGATTTTTTCCTTTGTTTGGCATTGAGTTTTATTCCTTTTTTTGTCAAAGAAAGAGAAGAAGCAATATAGTGCAATGGTTAAGATCTCAGGTTCTGACCTCAAACCTTAAGCAAGTTAATAAATTTCTTTGTGCCTTGGAGAAAGAGGTCCCTACCTCAGAGAACACTCCTGTTGAATAAATGAGATAATCCATGTAGTGTACCCAGAACTCAACAAATAACTCCTTTTATCATTAATAATTGCTATTGTTGCTTATAATTTTTGGAATATCATGACCAACCCTAGATTAACCAAAAAGACCAAACTCGTTGCTGTCAAGTTGATTCAACTCATAGCCATCCTATGGGACAGGGTAGAAGTGCCCCATAGGGTTTCCCAAGCTGTAATCTTTACAGAAGCAGACTGCCACATCTTTCTCCCCCAGAGCAGCTGGTGGGTTTGAACTGCTGATATTTAGGTTAGCAGCCGAGAACTTAAACGTTGAGCTGCGCCACCAGGGCTCCTTAACGCTAGATTACCTATCCTCAAAAATTTTCCTGCATCATAATGAAATCCTCTTTGTCAAGGTAGAAATAGCTTCAATGTGTTAAGCAGGTAAGACTACAGACAAAAACAGAATATAACAGTTACCAGAGATCCATGATAAACCCAACTTCCAAAATGGCCCTTTCCCTATTCATAAAAACATCCGTTGCCGTCAATTCGATTCTGACTCTTAGCGACCCTATAGCAACCTATTATGTTCTCTACTCCCTGAGCTCATAGACCTTGGATGTGTTTGTTTTTAGCTCTCTTTCACACCGGCACGCACAGTTATTCTCCCTAAAATGTATTAGCTCTGCCAGGCCAATGCTCATGTCTTCTTCCTCTGTAACTTTTTGCAAGCCTAATACAACGTAGGAGCATTGGTGGTGCAGTGGTTAAGAGCTCGGCTGCCAACCAAAAAGGTCAGCAGTTCGAATCTACCAGCCGCTCTCTGGAAACCCTATGGCGCAGTTTCACCCTGTCCTATAGGGTCACTATGAATCAGAATTGACTCAGTGGCAACCAATTTGGTTTGGAATACAAGGTAGCATGAGATAGGCAAATAACACACACTTAACAAATGAGGAAATTTTTATTTTCCAGGCTAAGGGGCAGCATGTAGCTTTCATACATCATAGGGATGCCTTTAAAATTATTTGCTTTTGTTCTATTTGATAAAGTTTGTAAAACGAAATGAATACTTTCTGTTGACTTTCTTGCACTTATGGCTTCATAGGCCAGAAAGAAAGATTCCTCTATCTGTGTCAGACACACAAAAGTGTGTGTGTGTACAAAAAGTAACAATCTTTGTTGGTTACGAGGGATGGGAGGGTTGGGGGAGAAATACTAAATAGGCAATAGATAAGTGGTATCTTCGGTGAAGGGTGAGACAGTACACAATACAGGGGAAACCAGTACAACTTGTACAAGGAAAGGTCATGGAAGCTCCATTGACATATCCAAATTCCCTGAGGAACTGAATTGCTGGGCGGAGGGCTGTGGGGACCATGGTCTCGGGGAACATCTAGCTCAATTGGCATAACACAGTTTATAAAGACAATATTCTAC
>NW_004443938.1:23324876-23402420 GCF_000243295.1 Trichechus manatus latirostris
GGGTTGACATATCATGGAGTTGTTAACCAATGTCATAAAACAATATGTGTACTGACTGTTTAATGAGAAACTATTTGTTCTGTAAACCTTCCCCTAAAGTACAATTAAAAACAACAAAAAAACAGTGTGCGTGCGTGCGTGTGTGTGTGTGTGTGTGTGTGTGTGTGTTTTGGAGAGGGTGAGAGAATGAGAGTTAGGGAAGAAACTAACATCTATTAAGTATCTATACGCTGACATCATGTTTGGTAAAGCAGGGGGTCAGCGAAAACAAGGGAAACAGTCAACGAGATGGACTGACACAGTAGCCACAACAATGGACTCAAACATATCAAAGATCACGAAGATGGCGCAGGACCAAGCAATGTTTCACTCGGTTACATATAAGGTTGCCATGAGTTGGAGCTGACAAGATGGCAACTAACAACAACAACATACTGTATGTCAGGTATTCTTGTGTGTTAATCTACTTGAAACATACAAGATTTCACGTAGGTTTTACTAACCCTACAATGCTCTACAATGAAAGTGTGGACACGTTTACAGAACGTGTCACAGGGCTAATAAATGGTAGATCCAGGGTTCAAACACGCCCATCTACTCTACTCCAAAACCTGACTTCACCACCCCAGAATTACAGCAGCTGGGTGTATAACACACCTAAGCTAACCTGACTGCTTGTTTAAATTATAAACCATCTACTGAGGCCTTGCACACAGGAGGGGTCCGCCACCCTTTTATTTTTAAATAAAACTTGGTGTTAACAGTACTCCTGAGCTGCATAAAGCCTACGGTTGAATAATTCACTTGACCACAGATGAGGAAACATATGCCTGGGTGCTTGGCCAGGCCAAACAAACTTTCACATCATCCAATCCAACATTTCTTCCTGGGGCCACCGCACAGCTGACGCAGCAGCCTCTAGTGACCCCGCCCCCGGTCCTGCGGGAAAAGCTGGAACTCCAAAATGCTGACACAGCTGGTGCCGCCCACAAATCTGAGGGCCTCTGATGGGTGCACTGCTGCCCGGCTCCTCACTCCAGCATGAAGTGGGAAAAGGAGCCCCAGTGGAAGGGGGCAGAAACCCAGTCCGTCCCTCCCCCACCAACTCCCCTACTTTCCAGCAGGGGCAGGAGAACTGGCCTTGAAACTTGAAACTTCTAGGCTGAAAGGGTGGGCCCAGATAAGCATCTAAGCTTGACCTCAATGCTGGCTCCCTGAGGGCAAAGGGGACTGTGTGTTGTCACATCCTGGCTAAGCCTGGTCCACCCTCCACCAGGAAAGCTTCCTGAGGAAATCCTGACTGCTCTGGAGAAATGGGTGGCTCTGGCTGAGGATGTAAACAGAAGCAGTTTGTTTTCTTCTGTGTCCCTGCAGGCCCGAGCTGGGCCTCTGCTAAATAATTTTTTGGCAGCTGCACAACAAAGTTGGGTTGAGTGATAGCTCAGACAAGCAGAACTGGTGAGTGAGAATGTGCTGGCCATTCAACCGAGGTTAGCTGGAAGGACTGAGGTGTTCCCTCGCACGTCTTTAGTTTAAGAAATAATAATTACAATAAATAACAGAAAGAAATATAGCACTTTTAAGGGTGTACTCCAGCCACAAAGGTCAAAATGCTTTACAACCTAGAACTAGTCTAGCTCCTGGGCGGACTCATCTGGCTAGAGATAAAATTCCACACAGTGAGGACCACGGTCCCTGGTGTAAACTCTCAGACTTATCAGGGTGCCTGACACATGGCATATGCTTAATAAATATTTGTTGAGTGTATAGTTTCTTTCTCAGGGATAACAAAACCTCACAGGGTTTGCCGCACACCCACACATAAGAGCATGCACACAACAACAGGACTGTGCTAACCGAGGGGGAAAGAAATGACGGAAGAGAAAGAAAATGAGGAGAAAGGATACTGCCCTTCTCCACCCCTCCCACCCCCCATTCCTTTTACTGACACCAACTCCATCCATCCCATCCCATTTTGTGCTTCTCCTTGGGGTCAAGCAGTGTCCATGGCCCCTGAGGTGCAGCCTTTTCTCAGGACAAAATACCATCAGTTGCCGACGAGTTGCTTCCAAATCATGGTAATCCCCGTGTATGTCAGGGCAGAACTGTGCTCCAAAGGATTTTCAATGGCTGATGTTTTGGAAATAGATCTCCAGGCCTTTCTTCTGAGGTACCTCTGGGTGGACATGAGCCTCCAACCTTTCAAGCAGCCAAGCACTTTAACTCTGTGCACAATCCAGAAACTCCCAGTGTAATATGGTACCTGCCTTTCTTGTAACACAAAATGTCAAAACACAGGACTTTGATATACATTCTCTCCTATGGTGTCTTAATAAATTCAGGCTCCAGGGAGCCTGATGGAATTTTTGTTCATTACACTCCAGCATAGACAGCTGTCTCCCCTTCCTACTTCGCTGCCCACTTTCTACCCATCCATCTCACCAACCACAGTGACTCAGCAGGAAGGCAATGCTCTGATGCTGCCAAAATGTACAGTGAGCTGGCACATGGTCATCACAGACCTCACCTCCAGGGTGGCAAGGACTCATAAACTTCTTAGGAAAAGGGGGAATATCAATAACACAGTAAAGTTTCATGTATATAGTAGAGTATACTAGAAATGAACATGGGCTATGAAGCCAGAATTCCTGGCTTCAGCACTGTGTGACCTGTGGACAAATATTTAACCTCACTAAGTCTGATCCCTGGTGGTTCCATGGTTAAGTGTGTGGCTGTTATCCAAAAGGTGAGCAGTTCAAATACAGAAGCCGCTCCTTGGAAACGCTAGGGGGCAGTTCTATTCTGTTCTATAGGGTCGCTATAAGTTGGAATCAACTTGACGGCAACGGGTTTGGTTTGGGTTTGGTAAGTCTGATCTGTCCATCACCTGTCTGTCCCTTTGTTGTACTGTGGTGACTTGCATGTTGTTATGATGCTAGAAGTTATGCCACCAGTATTTCAAATACCTGCAGGGTCACTCACAGTAGACAGATTTCAGCAGATCTTCCAGACTAAGACAGACTAGGAAGAAAGGTCTGGTGATCTACTTCGGAAAACTAGCCAATGAAAACCTTATGGATCACAACAGAACACTGTATGGCTAGTTTGCTTCGGACATGTCATTAGCAGGAATCAATCACCAGAGGAGGACACCATGTTTGGTGAAGCAGAGGGCCAGCAAGGGCGTGGGAGACCCTCAGTGAGATGAATTGTCACAACAGCCACAATGATGGACTTGAACATGCTGGTGATTGTGAGGATGATGCAAGACTGGGCAATATTTTGTTCTGTTGTACACAAGGTTGCCATAAGTTGGAGTTGACTTGAGGGCAGCTAACAAGTCTGAAGTGTAAATGGAGGAGATAATAATAGGCTCTATATCTCATCTCATAGGACTGTTATGAAGAGTAAAAGAGATAACTCACGGACAGCATTTAGCACAGTTCCTGCACACAGTAAGCACTCAATAAATCATAGCTAGTATTATTAAGTACCAAAATTAGAGAGTTAATTGTCTAAACAAAGCCCTAGGCTGCCTCTATCTGTAAAGTATTTTATTTTTAGGAACAGTAACACAGAGGTATGAGAGATTTTTGAGTCACTTAATTAAGTCTGACACAAGTATTCCCCCAGTGAGATTTTTAAATACAAGCGTTCATTTAAATAATATTTGGAATCATATTTTTAAGTACCAGAAACTGCATGAGTGTTATTATTTATATCAACTAGAGATATCAACTCAGAACAAGAAAAAACTCTTCCCTTTTGTCATTTAACAATCATTTGGACTGTGGGATTTATCACCCTATCCATGCAGTGGATTCTACTAACACCACAGGGTCTGATATTAAGGTCTGTGGCTTATCTCTTTTATTCTTCACAACAGTCCTATGAGATGAGATATAGAGACTACTATTATCTCCTCTATTTACACGTCAGACTTGTTAGCTGCCCGAGTCAACTCTGACGTTAGAAACTGGTAGGATCTGATGTTGGGGGCCTCGTAAGATCTGATGTTCAGCTTGGTGGGATGTGATCTTAGGGCCTGGTGGGATCTGGTATTAAAGCCTGGTGGGGTCTGCCATTAGGGACTGGTGGGATCTGGTATTAGGGCCTGGTGGGACATGATGTTAGGGCTGATGGAACGTGATGTTAGGGCTCGTGGGATGTGATGTTAGGCCTGGTGGGATGTGATATGAGGGCTGGTGGAATGTGATGTTAGGGTCTGGTGGGACGCAATGTTATGGCTTGTGGGATGTGATGTTAGGTCTGGTGGGACGTGATGTTGGGGATCTCAGACAGGTGAGGACAGTCGTGTTTGTGACCACCGGGGACTCCAGCCAAATGATTGCATCTTACCAGGGAATAGGATTATACAGCCTTTTGTCACCCCATTTCCTGAGAGGAGCAATGAGATTAACCTGAACATACATCTTATTTTAGAAGAAAGCATATGGTCATGCAATACAAGAAGGGCAGAGAGAACAATGAAAATCTTTTCTAATTGGTCAAATGCCCTTGAAAATCTCAAGAAAACAGAGCAGACTAATTTGGGCAGTAAGTTAAAAATAAAAAGTTAGCTGAAGAGCGTATTCACATTAAGGCCACTCATCTTTTTTGCCCCCCCTAGAGTACACCCACCATCCCTCTTCCCTAGTGTGCCTCAGGCTCTGAAGCATAGTTAAGGAGATGTAAGGACTAAGGAGTCACTCTTTTTCCTCTCTCTTATCCCATCCCACCATGAATCACTTAGCAAACCCCCTCGTTTATCTCTGAACCATCTCTCAGATCCATTCACTCCATTACCTTAGCTCCTCCTTACCATCCTTTGTGTGGACAACTGCATCGCTGTATTGAGATGCGTCTGAGCCCTGTACCTCTGCTCTACCATACAAGTCACATTGCCACTTACCGAAGGAGCAAAAAATGAGTGATGGGGCCTCTAATGTTGTCCAAGAGAGGTACGTATCCTGGTCCACTCAGCTGGTCTAGCTGTAGAGGGGATATGGGCAGCGTGATCAAGATGGCCTAATTCTATGCACCCTTCTAGTATCGTTAAATTCCCCAAGCCAACTTTCTTACAGGAAAGAGAATGTCACAGTACTTCAGTCAGCTTGGCAGTCTTACATTCTTACTGTAAATTAATACAATGGTATTGGGGGTATCTTGATTCCTCTACTCAATCCTCACAACCTGCAACAGTCCACCTGGATAATTAGGCTAAAAAATCTAAGTGTCATCTCAATTCTTCTCTTTCCCTTACATCCCTCCCCACTAACACCTAGTCCAATCCAGAGGTTCTACCTCCAAAACTACATCTGTCCATTTCTCTCCAACTCCAGGACTATAACCTGGTCCATGCCAGTATCATCTCTCACTTGCAGGTAAGTTAAAATTCATTTTCCACAACACTGTGAATGACCTTTTAAAAATGTTTAAGTTAACTTAAACCCTCTGGCTTCCAGTCATGCTTAAAATAAAACTCTTACTATGGTCTATGCCATCTGACCTGTCATTTTGGCCTAATCTCTCATATCTCACTCTCACTAAATAAGTCATATTGGCACACTTCTGTTCCTAGAATTCACCAAGTTCATTCCCATCTTGGGGACTTTGGGGCTATGTTCCCTCTGCCTTGAAAGTGTTCTCCCTTAAGTATTCATTTTTCTAGCCCATTTTCAGCTCCTTCCCTGACCACTCTATTTAAACCCAGCCCCTGAGGAAACTTAACCACATTACTCAAACTTCGAGGAGTTTATAGCGTAGTATTGAAGAGACCACAAGAATATAAATTATATAACATAAATTTATATCCTGCCCCGTTTCACAGTGAATTTGAGGTGGCAACTCGAAGTCATAAGTAATGAACACTTTTTAAAGAGGTGCAGGTAAAGAAAAAGCCACCCTTCACCCATGTTCTTTACCCGTGTTTTCAAATGTTAAAAAGCAGAGATGTCACTTTAAGGACTAAGATGTGCCTGACCCAAGCCCTGGTGCTTTCAGTTGCCTCATATGCATGTGGAAGCTAGACAATGAATAAGGAAGACATCGATGCCTTTGACTTATAGTATTAGCAAAGAATATTGAATATGCCGTGGACTGCCAGAAGAATGGACAAATCTTCGTTCGTACAGCCAGAATGCTCATTAGAAGCAAGCATGGCGAGACTTCACCTCACATACTTTGGACATGGTATCAGGAGGGACCAGTCCCTGGAGAAGGGCATCATGCTTGGTAAAGTAGAGGGTCAGCGAAAAAGAGGAAGACCCTCAACAAGATGGGCTGACACAGTGGCTGCAAAAGTGGGCTCAAGTGTAACAAGGATTCTGAGGATGATGCAGGACCTGGCACTGTTTTGTTCTGTTGTTCATAGGGTCGCTATGAGTCAGAACCAACTCAATAGCACTTAACAACAAAAACATAGTCTAGTTCAAAAGAATTCTACCCCAACATGGTCATCTCCCTAAGGATACACAGTTCTGAACACTGTGAAAGACGTTCTCTCCCAGGGAATTCACAATCTTAAGTGGAAAGGGAAGCCATCAACAAAAATAAGGCAGTATAAGAAATCCTAAACATCAAAGATTAGGATTAAAAACCACTCAATAGTTACAGAACCCATTACAAAGATGAAGAAGAAGCAAGGATGGGAACTTCCGGGAGAAGAGTATCCTAAGTGGAGGCCTCATTTTCTTTTTTTTTTTTTTTTTTTTACTGTAGTAAACGTACAGGAAACAAAACATTTGCCATTTCAAGAATCTTCACATGTATTACTTCAGTGACATTAAACATGTTCATCATGTTCCACCATCACCATTCCCAGATTTTTCTATCACCCATTTTGTTTTCAATTTACAAATGATGCAATTCAGCCTCAACCCAAAATACTGGTCAAGCTTTTCTTCTGAGGCCGGACATTCCAATCAGACCTAGAAACCTACCATCATCTCACTAGGTTCTGACAAAATTTCTTAATAAATGAAGTTCTTCTTGGTCCATTTTATGGTTCTTTCCTTCCATGTATCCAACACCTTATGCCTGAATCTTACAACTACCATGGTATAGCCTCTTCCTTTCTGGAACTTCTCTTCCTGAAAAATGATCTCTGTCTTCCTAATCCCATCTCTCCTTCAATGAAAGCTTCATTTAACTGAGCCCTGTCTTAATTGAGCCCTTATCAGTAGGGGCAACAAGACAAAAAAAAGTGCTTAAGGATAGTGGAAGATATATCATTTGAATTCCTAAAGAGAAATGTAGCCATGAGGTTGAGGGGATGGGGAAGTACCTCAGGTGGCCTCCCTCCTCATATCCTTTACTAGAAGAACCAACAGCATCTTCGTAGAAACTCAACAGGTCTTGGTATAAAATAAAAAGTTAATAAGAGTTCAACGCAACAAAAAACAAAATGGTGAACAGGCCTCATAATACTGTAAATGTCAAATGAATGATTCAAATAGTAGGTTCTGAAAAATATCACAAATTGGAATCAACTCGACTGCAACTAACAAAAACAACAAACAATATGTTGAGAAGAAAATACAGATTCTGCAATGTCAAGAGACCATACTAGAAAAAAACGGTCCAAAGTTCTGAACTACATGACAGTGAAGCATGACAGCCAGGAAGTTAACCTGGTCATAACGGGACCTAGTAAAATACTTCAGGAAAAAGATCTTGCTAATCATAGAATGTTCTTTATTTTGTAATATTGATATCGTTGACTTCATATTTCATTTTTACTCTTTTATAATTATTCCTGTTTTCAGAGCTCTTGGGAATGGTGCTAATGCTACCCTTGTGCCTCCCCCAACCCACCAGCTCCCTTGGCAGCTAGCCTGTCTATCTAAGGCTCAGCCACCCACCCAGAACTTATTCTCACCTTGACCCTGTATCTACTGCTATCTTCCTTTTGGCCTTCAGTCATTTCTTGCCACAAGTATAGAAATTGCTAGTTTTATGTTCTCCTTAAATGTTTAACCATAAACTCTAAAACTGCTCAGGACAGGCGATTTTTTTTTTTTTTTAACTTCTACACTACACTCATTTCTGAGCCTGATCCCAAATTATAGATTCCTCTGTCATTCTTTTAAGTGATGGGGTCCCACATGCTCCATTAACTTTCCATGGCTACTTGGTGAGCGAGCTCGTCTCCAATAGGAAGGAGCACCAGCTGTGGGTAATCTCCTAAAACTTCTGGGGCACTTTTCCTTTGGGACAATGAATCACCTTCCTTTTCAATGTCAACCTTAAAACTTTCCTTTTCCTCTGCAAATCAGAAGGTTCTTAATAGGATGTCTGCTGGGCTGTGTAACAGTCTCCAAAGGGAAGTGAGAAAGGGTTTGGTTGAGTTACTGAACTTGAGTTGGAAAAAGTAATCGGCAGTAATATACTGTGGGGAGCAGTTCTTTACTAACAGGATGGGCTACTGATGATCTAGTAAATTTCATTGTTCTATCTATTTGTATTTGACTGTATGAAGACATTTCTCTGAAAGCATTTTCTCTGAACAAATGATTGGGAAGGAAATTAACTTATTCAAAGGTCTGAACTTTTTAGAATGAATGTCCCACAAGACTTTATTTAAGATGCCCAGTATAGAATTCACAGAGAAAAAGACATAACATGCTATAATTATTTCCATTTTCTCCACATCCTCTCCTGCTCTCAATCCTAACCCTCAGCAACCCAGTAAGGAGTGATTTCTGACTTCCCAAATACTGCATTACAGCTGGATTCTACATAGCCTCTAAGAATCAGGCGGTAAAATGGTACCAAAAGTGGTCTCAAGCAGAGGTTAACATTTTCATCCAGAAACCTCTATCATTCTTTTCCTAACTCAGTCCTCACAGAATGATGTGATTCTTCTCCCTCTTGCTGGATTTGAAGGACTGAGAACAGGGAAGTCAAAGGGTGAGCCCAAGAGGTGAAGCAAAGCAGCCCTGGGTTTAATGATATCACCACCGACATTCCTTTGAAGTCAAGTAGCCGCATCCCCCAAAACCCTTTTGCCAGAGTCCCTGATCCCCTTTCAGCTTATCTGCCCCACCCTAGGAGGTCAGTTAAAGAACTCTAGCAGCAATGGGACTTTGATCTCTATTGAGCTAAGACTCTTCCTTCCACACCCTCTCCCAACTCTGTCAAAGCTGGTGGCTGAGACAGGGAGGAGAAAGCAAAGAAGGATTGTTCTCTTTGAGGACTTTAATTCAATTCTACCACTTCAGCATTCTTAAATAAAGCATTCTTAAGTCTCCATTTCCTCATCATACCCACCCCACCATCTCCCATCTTCATCTATAAACATATGTAAAACAGTAATATAATGGGAGCATGAAAGAAGGGGAAGTCATAAGCACTGAGGTGGGAAGATAGAACACATTGTAATTGCTTCCATTTTCCTAAATCTACTTCATTCCTTCATCTTCTCTAACTTAGTAAAAAATTCCATATACAATAGGACCTTTATCAAGGAAACTGTACTTGACTGTACTTCCCTCTACCTTTGTCTCTCTTGTTAATCTCTAAGCACCTTGAGGAAGGAATCCATCTCCTACAGACTTGGTGGTACCCACTCATATCCAACAAAGGTTTGTTGACTAGGTTTCTATGCCACCATAACTGGGTTCATGGTTTTCACTGTGACTCCCTGGTTATCTATCTTCTCAATTTTTTTTTTTTTTCCTGCTAGTCAAGGTGTTGGCCCATGCAAGGTGCTAAAACTGGAAAAAGCTTCTCTCTTTATACTTTCCTCCTTCTTCAACAGTCCAAAGCTGTTCCCCCATAGAAAGGAGATAATAAAGTATCTAGCTCACAGGGACATTGGGAAGATTACAAGAAATAATGCATGGAAAGAGTTTAGTACAGTGTTTGGCACATAGTATATGCTTACTAGATACTAACTGCTATAAGGAGCCCTGGTGGTGTACCAGTTAAGTGCTCAGCTGCTAACCAAAAGGTTGGTAGTTAGAATCCACCCCATGGCTCCATGGGAGAAAGACCTGACGATCTCCTTCTGTAAAGATTATAGTCAAGAAAATCCTATGGGGCAGTCAACTCCACGGTACCCAACAACAACATTAATATTACTCTTGTTGCTATTATTACTAGGTCATCTAGTCTTCTCTTCCATATCATCTCAGTCAAAAAGCCTTTAGAAGCAAGTCTTTGTGGCAGTCATATTTCAATAAGGAATATTCCAACTATCAAACAAACAAAAATATAACCTCCAACTAAAATCCTTGGGTAAAAAAAAAAAAAATTAAAATGGCTGACTGGGTAGTTAATTGTAGGATGTTCTTTGTTCTAGTCACTAAGCTGCAGAGCACCAAGGAAGTGTGGAATGTGGAGTTGTATGTTGTTGTTGTTAGCTGACGTGGAGCTGACCTTTCCCTCAACTCACGAAGACCCCATGCACAACAGAAGGAAATGTTTCCCAGTCCTGTGCTAGCCCCATGATCGGATCGCTGTGATCCACAGGGTTTTCACTGGCTGATTTTCAGAAGTCGATCACCAGGCCTTTCTTCCTAGTTTGTCTTAGTCTGGAAGCACCACTGAAACCTATTCTACATCATAACAACACACAAGCCTCCAGTGACAGGCAGGTGGTGGCTGTACATGAGGTGGATTGGCTGGGAACTGAACCCAGGTCTCTCCACGTGGAAGGCAAGAATTCTCCCACTGAACCACCACTGCCCTCACTGGTCATACAGGAACCAATAAAGGAAGTCCTCTGAAGAATCTGCTGACAACTGAATTTTCAAGTTCCTCTAGTCTGTAGAAAAAATTTTCAATTCTACCCTGCACCAAACCAAAACCAAACCTCTTGCCATCGAGTCAATTCCGACTCATAGCGACCCTATAGGACAGAGTAGAACTGGGTTTCCAAGGAGCGCCTGGTGGATTCACACTGCCGATCTTTTGGTTAGCAGTCAAGCTCTTAACCACTGTGCCACCAGGGCATGGTCTCCCTTATTACCCAAAAGAATATATGCTTACTTTTTAAAAAAAATTAGAAGTCCATGAAGAATAGCCGATGCTTAAACACAGCATTATAAAACCAGAAGCCAAAGAACCAACTGACTGTTTTGGAAAGAGCAACTTAAATAAAAGAAAAAAAAAAAAAAAAGTGATCACTCCTAGTTTTAAAAGATATTTAGAAAGGGGGAGTCATTGCTTAGGGGGTACAGAGTTTCTGTTAATGGTGGTAGAATAACTTGGAAAAGGATAGTGGCAAGGTTGCACAACATGATGAACATAATCAATGTCACTGAGTTGTACATGTAAAAATACTGAACTGGGAACTGTTTTGTTATATATATTTTTACCACAATTAAGAAAAAAAAAATGATATTTAAGAGTCTGACTGTATCACCAGTGGTGGTGCAAGCAGTTAAGCACGGGACTACTAGCTGAGATGCTGGTGGTTCGAACCCATCCAGAAGCATCTTGAAAGACAGGCCTGGTGATCTGCTTCCGAAAAGGTCACAGCCTTGAAAATCCTATGGAGCAGTTCTGCTCTGCACACAGGAGGTCGCCATGAGTCTGAATCGACTCCACGGCAACAAACAGCAACAACAACGAGTAGCATTCACAACCAGAGCTCTGCTGCACTATACAGGCATGCTTCTCTTGGCACTAATAAAGCTTGTTTTGATCTGGACCTTCATGGACAACGGAGTGTCACTACCCTCCCCCAATCCCCATTCATTTTGCCAAGTCATTTTTCTACCAAAACAACACTCAGGGCCTCATCAATCCTTTCTGCCAACTACATTGCATAATTCAGTTCTTACTTATCTTAACCCGACTAGCAAAATCAAGAGTCAAGCAGTCTTGCTTTGGCTTGTTCACTTGGTCTTTGACTGATCTTCAGGAATCATCTGTAACCTAGGGCCCTTGAGCAACTCTTGTCCTGGATTTTCTTCTTTGTATGTAAGGACTTGAAACAGAACATCCTCAAACTTGTCAGCAGTAAGTCTGCAGGTATACAAACAATAGGTTTACATGTCTTAAAATCTTGATTTTTTTTTTTTTTTTGAGCCAAACCTAATGTTATAAAACCAAACTGCTTTGCATCTTGAAATGTTTTTTGGCTGACAAGAAGAGACTTTGTCTTTTGCGGTGTCGTGGACGTGCGCCCTCCTGTTTTCCACAATAGAGGAAATAACTGGAAGTCATGGGAACTGAAGTTGGGCTGGTCTAGACCCTGTCACAAGAGGGTGACAAGGAGGCACCAGTTTGTGCTTCTCTCTGCCTCCTTGGAATAGATAAGCCTCCAAAGCACTGAGCGGTTGCCACACTGACCTGCATTACGGCATCCAAGACCCTACGAGCCAGGTATGCTGGGAGGGAACTGGGAAACAACAGACTGCGGGTCACTTTGTGGCTTCACCCCTAAAACTCTGCTGAAAGCCTAGTAGAGTCCGCATCCATGCAGACTCAGGAAAAGGTTTCAACACAGAAAAAAACATTCTTTGATGGTTACGAGGGTAGGGAGAGAAACGGAGGGGAAATTACTAACTAGATAGTAGACAAGGGTCAACTTCGGTGAAGGGAAGGACAACACACAATACAGCAGAAGTCAGCAGAACTAGACCAAAGCAAAAGCAAAGCAGTTTCCTAGATACATCCAAACTCTCTGAGGGTCAGAGTAGCTGGGACTGGGGTCTGGGGACCATAGTTTCAGGGAACATCTAAGTCAATTGGCATAACATAGTTTAAAAGAAAATGTTCTACATCCCACTTTCGTGCATAGTGTTTGGTGAAGAGCTCTGGTAATGCAGTGGTTAAGAACTTGGCTGTGAACCAAAAGGTCACCAGTTCGAATCCACCAGCTGCTCATTGGAAACCCTATGGGGCAGTTCTACTCTGTCCTATAGATCACTATGAGTCGGAATTGACTCAATGGCAACGGGTTTGGTTTTTGGTTTTTTATCTGGGGTCTTAAAAGCTTGCAAGTGGCCATCTAAGATACATCTTTTGGTTCCATTCCACTTGAAGCAAAGGAGAATGAAGAAAACCAAAGACACAAGGAAAATACCAGCCCAAAGGACTAAAGGACCACATGAACCAGAGACTCCACCAGCCTGAGACCAGAAGAACTAGATGGTGCCTGGCTACTACCAATGACCGCCCTGACAGGAACACAACACAGAGTCCCGGACAGAGCAGGAGAAAAATGTAGAACAGAACTCAAATTCATGTAAAAAGACCAGGCTTAATGGTCTGACAGAGACTGGAGGAACCTTCGAAACTATGGTCCCCGGACACTCTGTTAACCCAGAACTGAAACCATTCCTGAAGCCTACTCTTCAGACAAAGATTAGACAGAACTATAAAACAAAAAATAATATACATGAGGAACATGCTTCTTAGTTCATTCAGATATACAAGACCAAATGAGCAGCTCCTCTTCAAAAGCAGGATGAGAAGGCAGGAAGGGACAGAACTGGTCGAATGGACATAGGGAACCCGAGGTAGAAAGGAGGAGTGTAGTGTCACATTGTGGGGATTGCAACCAACGTCACAAAACAATATATGTGTAAATTTTTTAATGAGAAATTAACTTGAGCTGTAAACTTTCACCTAAAGCACAATAAAAATTTTTTTTTAAATATTATATATATGTATAATATATATATGAGCACTCAAATATGGGCATGCTTGAAAACGGAACAACAACAACAAAAAACTACTTACATAGCCAAAGAACAGGAGCTACCAATGAAAGTGGATTTCTGGTAGTTACGAGAGTATTAAATAAGTCAACGTATGCTTGAACTGACATACCATGGGTGTCATTGTAAGAAATTACACAATTGTAAATATTATCATTCTAATCTACCTAGAAGCCCTGGTGGCACAATAGTTAAGTGCTTGCCTGCTAACCAAAAGGTTTACGGTTTCATAGGGTCACTAAGAGTCGGAACCGACCCGACGGCGGCGGGTTTTTGGTTTAGTGGCTCCACGGGAGAAAGACCTAGCGAGCTGCTTCCTAAAGATTACTGTTGTTGTTGTGTGCCACTGAGTCGATTCTAACTCATAGTGACTCTACAGGACAGAGCAGAACTGCCCCACAGGGTTGCCGAGGCTGTAATCTTTACAGGAGCAAATTGACAGATCTTTTCTCCTGTGGAGCCGCTGGTGGGTTTGAAGCACTGACCTTTTGGTTAGCAGCCAAGTGCTTTAACGACCACCAGGGCCTCTTTTGAGGATAGTGCAGGGCAAGGAAACTTTTTTTTCTGTTATTCATAGGGTCACTGTGAGTCAGAACCAACTGGACGCCACCAAACAACAACAAGGCTCCTTAGGAAACCCGATGGGGCAGATCTACTCTCTACTCTGTCACATGAGATCACATGGGAATCAACTTGATGTCACTAAAGAACCACAATCTCTACCTTAGGTTTCTTAGAGTAAAAAATGTGACCTGGTAAAAAATTTCTCGATATGTAAGGAGTGTATTAGTCCTATTTGTCTCTTCTCCTGGTTTTTATGGAGACTCTTCCACTACAGAAGGCATCCTGACTCCTAATGACACAAACTCGGAATGCGCGTCCATTTCAGACCAAACAAGCTGACAAGGCTGGAGTGCTCTTTGACATAGAACGTTTATGTGTGGGATACTAGCTGACATTTTAAACAGTGGATAGTTCTTGCTAGTGCTGAAGTTACATCACATGGAGTTTACTAATCTTTCGTGCGTCATTTATGAATCATAAGACATCTATTTACTTTAATGCTCATCATAAAGCCTCAATTTTGTAATATTCTAATGAAAGCACATCGTACTACACATCAGTGTTACGAGGCTCTTTCATTAAAAGTTATCACCTGGACACCACATGTTATGTAAGCCAGATCCACATGCACAAGGCAGTAATGGCCATAGCCTAGCTGACTACGTCCTAAACTACTATACTTCCTTAGAAAGTTTTTAATAAAATTGTAATTCAAAATAAAATATGCTTTTAGAATAAAATGTTTTATCTTCCCACATAAAATGTCCATGGTCTTTACAGACTTTCCCAAATATTTCAAAATCCTTCCAGTTTTCCTTACAAGTATAATTAAGTTACCAAGCCCCCACCCAACAAAAAAATGATGTAAGTGGCAAATTTATTCATTCCAGACTTATGATTCTTCTTCAAACCACAATGAATTTCACATTCTGCCATATTCACACTGAAATGTGTTATCAGGTTGCTTTTTGCTCTGGTAGGAATTCTACCAGGAGCCCTGGCTGCGCAATGGTTAAGCACTCGGATGCTAACCAAAAGGTCAGCAATCCAAACCCACTAGCCACTCCATGGGAGAAAAGACCTGGCAATCTGCTGCCATAAAGATTAAAAAAAACAAGAAACAAGACCATTGCCATTGAGTTGATTCTGACTCATGGTGAACCTATAGGACAGAGCAGAACTGTCCCATAGGGTTTCCAAGGCTGTGATTTTTACAGAAGCAAACTTCAACATCTTTTTCTCGTGGAGTGGATGGTGGGTTCAAGCTGCTGCCCTCTTGGTTAGCAGGTGAGTGCTTAATCACTGCTTTAGCAGGGTCCCTTCCGTAAAGACTGCAGCCTAGGAAACCCTATGGGGGCACTTCTACTCTATCATACGGGGTCACTAAGAGTTGGGATCAACTCAATGGCACACAGCAACAACAGGACCTCTACCATGTGATTGTTGTTAATTGTAGTTGAGTAGATTCCGACTCATGGTGACCCCATGTGTGC
Organism: Trichechus manatus latirostris; assembly: GCF_000243295.1. Lineage (NCBI taxonomy): Eukaryota > Metazoa > Chordata > Mammalia > Sirenia > Trichechidae > Trichechus > Trichechus manatus. The sequence goes on from NW_004443938.1 coordinate 23,340,607, forward strand.
TGAGTAGAACTAGTCCACAGGGTTTTCAAGGTTGTGACCTTTCAAAAGCAAACTTCCAGGCCTGTCTTCCGAGGCGCCTCTGGATGGGTTCAAATCACCAACCTTTCGGTTAAGCGCTTAACCGTTTGTTAACACCCAGTGCCTCAGCACGACACCATGTGACACCTTCATAAATTATTTGATTGGAGACTGAAGACTCCTAATTTAAAAGTCAAAGATCCAGAGTGAATGATTTGCAACCCTGACAGAAACAGCTGCTAATTCAATGAAACCCTGGGAAAACAGTCTTTAAAAAAAGAATCAGGATAATGAAAATAGATTTAGTGCATTCAGGAGTCCAGCACTCGAAATATGAAATCATTAGTTAAGCAGATGCTTTTAATATTTTACGTGTTTCTAATAAGTCACCTATTAAAAAGAGCTCTTATATTATTGTGCTACTTAGCCACAAAATGAACTGAAAATAGCAACCTGGGTATCATTTAAATAGAAAATACGATTTCATTACAAATATCTTGTCTCCAAAAAATCCTGGTTATTCAAAGGCATTCATACTTTTTCTTCCTTTCGAGTAACCAAAAAAAAAAAAACAAAAACCAAACCCATTGCCGTTGAGTCAATTCCGACTCATAGGAACCCTAGTGGGACAGAGCAGAACTGCCCCAGAGAGTTTCAAAGTCTGGGGAGCCCTGGTGGCTCAGTGGTTAAACGCTCGGCTGATAACCAAAAGGCTGGCAGTTCAAACCCACCAGCTGCTCCACAGGAGAAAGATGTGGCAGTCTGCTTCCATAAAGATTACAGCCTTGGAAACCCTGTGGGGCAGTTCTACTCTCTCCTATAGAGTAGCTGTGAGTTGGAATCAACTCTAAGGCAACAGGAAAAAACATTTACGAAGGCGCTCTGGTGGCGCAACAGTTAACTACATGGCTGTTAACAAAAAGGTTGGTGATTCAAATTCACCCAGCAGCTCTGAGGAAGAAAGGCCTGGATATCTGCTTCTGTAAAGATTACAGCCAAGAAAACCCTATCGGGTAGTTTTACCCTATGGGGCAGTTCTACTCCATCACATGGGGTCACTATACCCAACAACACAATAAAACATTTACGAACTGTTTCCCTTACCTCATGCCCAGTTCTAGTGATTCAATTAATCTTCACAAAGAACCCAAAAGTGTGAGTGGCTATCATCCTCATTTCACAGATGAGGAAACTGAGGCGATGAATGGGAAAGCAACTCACCCAGGTTACGTGTCTACTGAAAGTTGAAACCGGGATTTGAAGTCAAACAATCTGAACTAGTTCCTGTGCTCTTAACCACCATACATACCGCCTTTCAATCTAGTAAGAAATGCTTAATTAAATTTTTGTCTCTAAATGTTTTAATTCAATAATTAAGGGTATCTTTTCTCTTTAAAAACTTTTTTTTTTTAACCCTGGTGCATTTCCAATCAAGGAAATCTGCAAATTTGGCTTACTTTACAAATGAAGTTTTTAAAATCCTCTAAAAATGTTGTAAGCCTATTGCAAAGATACATATTCTTGGGCTAGAATATACTTCATATAGAAACACAATATTTTTAAAAGCACACGCCCACACACAAATCATATAAACATTTTCTTTAGCTCTAGTGAAAAAATCTGTTGGCTGACAGCAAGCCTTAGGGAGAGGTACTAAAGTCAATAAAGTTGAGGGTGCCCAAGATAAATTTTAAAAGTAGCTAGGGCTCAGGACACATACCAAGGTTTTTTATTGTGTTCCTCAATAGCACTTTTAGTTAAAATTGTATGACTCTTTCCATGTATTTATTTTTCTTTCACTTTTATTTCCACTATTATTTGCATGCCAGGAGAAAGAATGAAGCCCCCACTAAGCACAGACATACTAGACCCTCCTTGCTCACTACTTGCAGCTAAATCAAACTAACGAACGAAACGCCAAAACTAACAACTGAATCTGCGTCAAAGACCCCCAAGGAGAACTGCAGTGTATCTCTATGGACGAACTGCCCACGTGGAACAATAGTTTGAAGAGCATTCATTATAAATACAAATATTTTAATGTTTTCACCAACCATCTTGGAAAGGTAAGACATAGAAAGAGATCTCTCCAGAAAAGAAAAAAATACTGATTACAGAGAGGAAAAACTATCCCATTATCAAGCTTTTGTCTTCTGCATCTCACAGACACCAGAGTGCCTTGATACCCAGGCCCCTTGATGGAGACATCTGTATTATGTGACCTGACATGCAAGAACAAAGAGACAAGATCGGTTATCTCCATGAGATGGTCTTTCCCATAAAGAATTCATGCTGTCAGTGAAACATTTTATGGAACAAAAGAAGGAAGACTAGACAGCTGGCTGGGGGCAAAGCTAATAAGGAACAAATCCACCATTCTTGGGTCTCATTACCAAAAGTAAATTACTGTAATAAATGAGCATTCTATTTGGAAAATTACAATTCTGTGTGGTAAAAAAAACACATTTTACCTCAAAATGAGTCTGAAGATTTGGTTAATTCTTACAGTCTTAGCCTCTATCCATTTTAATTCACTATTTTTAGATCAATTTCATGTCTACTATGAGAAGGATATGTGTAAACCATGGTGAGTACATCATCTATCACACTTGGGATTATGATGGTGAAGTCTTCAACCCAAGACAAATTTGTAGTACCACAGCATTCTTAAAAAGAATACATTAGATTGTATTGTATCAACGTCAATTTCCTAAGTTAGACAATTGTACTACAGTTATGGAAGCTGTTAACATTTATTGGGGAAACTGGATGAAAGACATATGGAATCTTTGTACATAATCCATGGAACTTTTTTGAAAGTCTAAAGTTATTTCAAAATTAATAGCTGAGAATATATTTTAAAAATTAAAACGACCTAAAATACACATTCCTATCATCTAAAATAGTCTTTCCAAATTAAAGAAAATAAACAAAAAAGAATATATGACAGCTTCTAATGTCAGGTTCTCCTCTTATGCCCTGTGTAAAATTAAGCTACAGATTTCTCTGTGAATTTTGTAGAACTGAATCTTTTTCTCTACTTCACTGTCTAGTATTAGCTTTTAAAAGATGGATTTAAAACATCATTTAGCTATAGCTTTGTGTGCATATTCTTACAAATAATAATTCTCCTCTTTAAGAAACCATAGCATTCAGTCAAACATAAGTAGGCAGAGATATGTGTACGTGTGTGTATGTGTGTGTATAAGAGAATGAGAGACATGGGAGAATCCTTAGGAAAAAAAAAATTACAAGACATACAACATCTCTAAGATTTTCTTACATTAACTCAGCCCACTCTAGAGCTTAAAAGAATTACAAAAGAAAGTTACCATGCAGCCATTCTTGTTAATTATAGAAAACCAAACCAACGCCCTGGAGTCGATTCCGACTTACAGTGACACTGTAGGAAAGAGCAGAACTACCCCACAGGGTTTCCAAGGCAGGCCCTGACGGCACAGTGGTTAAGAGGTTAAGAGATTGCTGCTATCTGAAAGGTCAGTAGTTTGAATCTACCAGCTGCTCCTTGGAAACTCTACAGGGTAGTTCTACTCTGTTCTATAGGGTTGCTGTGAGTCAGAATTGACTTGATAGCAATGGATTAATCTTTATGGAAGCAGACTACCAGGTCTTTCTCCGGTGGAGTGGCTGGTGGGTTCGAACTGCTGACCCTTCAGTTAGCAGCCGAGCGCTTAACCATTACAACATTATAGATACGGAGTAAAATACTGGGCCTGAGGGAAGCTAGGTGAGAGAACTGATGCGATTAACAAACATGGCGACCAGGCTCTCACCAGCTCTTGCCTGGATCACTAAAGTAGCTTTCTTCCTGCAAACTCTTGTAACTCCAAATCATCGCCCACACCAGCCTAACTTACTTTTCTAAAACACAGGAGCGATCCCATCATGTGCTAGTTTTAAAAAATATGCAGTATTGGAGCCACAGTGGGTGTGATCCAGCACTCATCCCCGTCCTCTATGCTCCCACACCTTTGTTTGGCCTCGCTCTGCCCAGAATACCCTTCCTCCCACCTTTCCTCCCTAATCCTCCACTGGGGCCAAAATGGAAAGGAATTTCTGGAAACTGGACTCCTCTGCACCTATGGGACGCTGCCCTCCTAACTTCTGGCCCACGCCCTGTGAGGTTGTGTATTATAGGGGGCGGGGAGAGGAGGGGAAGAAGAGACTGGTTTTCCTGCAAAACTGTACCTTTCTAGAAGTCAGGGGCATGAACTGCTAATCCTTCCCTCAGTAGTTTACACCAAAAAAGTGAGAGCCAAAAAATGTCTCAACAGATGTGTAAATGAATGAACTATAAAATTCCAACTAGGAGTTCATTTTAGGGAAATAACAGGAGATCCAAAGCCTAACTCCTCCGTTTACCATTGGTGTAATTTAGGCTATGACTAAATTACAGTTTACCTCTCAACTGTAAAACAGGGACGCTAATACTAGTCATACTGCTGGAGAGAACCGGGGAAGTTAAGGCACTGACCAGGGCCCTGAACCTGGTCTCAGTACTTGTGAGCATGCCTCCTCCTCCCCGTCCCCAGAGAGCTGCACTTTTTATGGTTAGGTGCTGTGGAGTCGATTGCGACTCACAGCAACCCTATGCACAACAGAACAAAACACTGTTTGGTCCCGTGCCACCCTCACAATCATTGTTATGTTTGAGCCCATTGTTGCAGCCATTGTGTCAATCCAATTCATCAATGGTCTTCTTTTTTGCTGACCCTCTACTTTACCAAGCATGATGTCCTAAATTGGAGTAAGTACATCCCTGGGTGTCCAAAACGGTTTGTGCTCCTCTGCTAACCTAAAGGTGGTCGGTCTGGACCCACCCAGCAGAGCCTTGGAAGAAAGGCCTGGCAGTCTGCTTCTGCAAAGATTACAGCCAAGAAAACCCCTATGAAGCAGCTGTACTCTGACACACATGGGGTTGCCATCAGTAGAAATTGACTGTCGACAATGGGTTTGGTTCTTTGTTTTTTTTAACTGGAGTAAAAGATGAAAAACCAGGATATCAGTAACAAGCCAAGAAGAAGAGGGAAGGGTTATAATTCTGAGCAAACGGAAGAAGACAGAGCACGGGAAACGGAGGCAGAAAGGGAGTAGGGGAGGAGGGGAGCATGAAAGCATGAAAGAAAGGTCAATGATAGCATTACTCTTCATTGAGCACAGGGGTCTCCTTTCCCAGGAAAAGACTTAGCCACCCGAGCCAAAATTATGAGAGAAATTAACTTTGTCTTTAGCAAAGAATTGAAAATCAGGATGCCTGGGTTCTGGTCTCCTCTCTGCTACCTTGAATTAAGTCATTAAACTCTGGGGCCCTTCCATTCCTCCTCTCTAAATGAGGGTGCTGAGAGGTTGTTTCCAAGGTCCCTTCCGCCCCTCACACTACATCACTCGGCCAGTGTCTCCACTTATAAAAGCCATAAGGCTTTCAGCTGGCCAAAAGAAACATAAAATTAAGATGAAGTCAGAATATTTGAAACTGTGGTTGGCTCTCAAATTCTAGGACTTAAAATTAATTAAGTCATTAGCTGATGGGCTTAATGTAAGACACCTTCCAAGAGAACATGTAAATTAACTGCTTTCAAAGGAGTTTGCCTTTTAAAAGTCCCCTAAGGTCGCTATGAGTCAGAATTGACTGGACAGCAACGGGTTTTGTTTGGTTTTAAGGGCCTCAACTACACCTCCTCTCCCCTACACTTTGCCCAAAACAACAAAACAACAAACCAAACCCTCTGCCATAGAGTTGATTCTGACTCATAGAGCTTCTGTAGGACAGAGTAGAAGGGCCCCATAAGGTTTCCAAGGCTGTAAATCTTTATGAAAGCAGACTGCCACATCTTTCTCCTGCGGAGCAGCTGATGGGGTTTGAACCGCCGACCTTTCGGTTGCAGCCAAGCACTTTAACCACTGCACCACCAGGGCGCCTTAAAACAACAAAAGGAGGGTTAAAAAAAAAAAAAAAAGATGAGTAAATAGCAAGACAGGATAAACTCAACAGTTTTGTGGACAGAAGACAGCTACATACTTTTCTGTAACTTGTATAGGACCTGGAGTGGGGTGGGGGGTGGGGGTGTGTACACAATGGATATTTACTAAGCACTGTAGAGAAATGGGCGTAAATTGTAGGAACAGAGCAGGGAACAGAGGAAATTTAAGGCTTGGGGGAGGTGCACATTGCAGGATCCTGCAAACAACAGGCACTGACTAACCCCCATCCCCTCCCTCTACAGTTAACAGTTAACAAAACCAAAACTAAGCCCATTGCCCTCAAGCCGACTCGGACTCATAGCAACCCTACAGGACAGAGTTGAACTGCCTCAGGGTTTCCAAGGCTGGAATCTTTACGGAAGCCAACTGCCACATCTTTTTCCCAAAGAGCTGCTGGTGGGTTCGAATCGCCGACCTATCAGTTAGCAGCCGAGCACTTCACCACTGTGCCACCAGGGCTCCTTTGTTAATAGTTAAGTAGCTTTAAAGACCAAGTGCCCCCGTAGACCAGGCTCAGTTTTACTGATCATCAAATTCTGGAGGCTAAAGCTAAAGAACCATCACAATTTACTAAATGAATAATCAGAAAAATTAACAATCTACCATATCTAGTAACCTTGGCAATTGCTACTCTTCAAAACAACCAACACCAACAGCTCCCCCCAGAAAGGAATGTTATGTCTGCAACCATGGAGTGATAAAAAAGCGTAAAATCCCACAGGATTCTAACTCATTTTACACCTCCCAGCAGACGCCTAAGCCTGTCATACTGAAAGGTGATATGCTCAGAAAACCTCTTAGAAAGCCCACAGGTTGCAGATTTAGTGAATAAAATACATTTCACAAGAACGCCATGGTGTGATTGCTCGGCGCTTACCAACTGTTGCAATTTACCATTACCATTTCCACTGGAAGGGCCAGGATTTTAGTCTGCATGATGGAAATGCCCAAATAGTAGCTTCAGCATGAGCAGAATTTACTAACATCTTCATAAATGCACCCCATTAGAGTGGGTTCATGAGTCTTTACAGAATTGTGCTTTGATGTCACACCTACATTTAAGAAGTACATACTTTTTCCCTTTTTCATTAACAGAACCACGTTCTCCAGTAAGTCCCAAGCACTTACTGGAGATAAAAAAAGTGTAAGATACTGACCCTGCCCTCCAAGCACTCACAATCTAGTGTTTTGGTAAAGCTCATCGTCTCTTAATTCTGTGTCTATTTAAATATTCCCCTATTAGCATTCCTTCTGAGAACCAAGGTTCATCCTAGCACTAGTCAAACATTTTCATGCCATATAGTATTATTTCTTCTCTAAAATGAGCACTTTGTTAAAAATTATCTAAAAGCAACTATTTGGTGCTGAACTGTGCATTGATTGAATTAATTTAAATGCAAAAATGTGTCCTAATGAACTCAAACAACCATCCCGAATTTACTGAGATCTACAACTCTTAGAAGCAGCCCTGGTGGCACAGTGGTCAAGCTCTGCTGCTAACCGAAAGGTTGGCGTTCAAACCCACCAGCTGCTTCAGGGGAGAAAGACCCGGCAGTCTGCTTCCTTAAAGATTACAGCCTTGGAAACCCTATGGGGAAGTTCTACTCTGTCCTACAGGGTCGCTAGGAGTCAGAATCAACTAGAAGGCAGTGGGTTTTGGTTTACGACTCCTGGGCAACACCCTCCACTGGTTTAAAACCAACAAAATCCCTGGGCAGACAGATGCCTCTCTATACTGTCAGAAAAGGGTTACTGTGCTCATTCACCCAAAAAATATTTTTATCCAATAAGCTATGAGGTTTGATTTTTACACACAGAAGAATCTAAGAAAGTAAAGTTGCAACTGTGGTTGAAATCAGTTAAGTACGACGTTTAGATGTGTAATTCTTCGACCACCTCTGATCCCCTCTCCTCAACTTCTGTATTGAAAAAGAATCATTCAAGCAGCATTGTACTTAAAATACTGGACAAAGTTACATTTCTATTATGTTGATCTGAGGCAGTTAACTCTGGAGTATTAAAATGTCCAGCTCCTGATGGTAAGGGTCAGAGAGCTGGGCTCCAGCCTGACATTGTCACTAACAAGGTATGTGCCACCCGTCAAGTCACTGCACACGCCTAGGCTTAAGTTGATGGCTAAAATCCCATATTTTAAATACAAAATGGAGTTCATGGTGTCTTTTATTTCAGTAAGAACTGGGAACATCAACCATCAGTGTTATGTCTTGATATATTCCCCTAAAGATGTGTTTACTTATAAATACTTGGGTGACAGCTTTTTACTAGTAGAACGAAGATCCTCCCCCTTTAACCTGGTGTCTTCCTACCCGCATGTACAAAGGAGAAGTAAAGTAGCCTTCATTTAAGTTTTACTAAGGAACAACCCTAACACCCAAGCTTACCCCTAAGGAAAATAAGGCTGTATAAAAGTATGCAAAAACATAAGTGAGCATAACCTGTTTGGGACGAGCTTTACATTCTTTCCAGCCTCACACTGAACCATTAGCTCTGTAAGAAGTACATATTTTCTTTTCTCTTGCATCTGCCCTTTGAATAACAGGTTTGAGCTCCTTGAGCCCCACCCCATCTTTTAAGTCAGCCAAAGAACACTCTGCCACAACCGACCAAGCAGCGCTGGAATCTGCCAGAGAAGGCAAAGACAATCTTCAGAAAGTACCACCTGCTAAACCCCAAAACAACCCTGAGCCTACACTTCAATATAAGTCCCCCCAGCCCACACGCTCATAAGGGATGAAATGTGTAAAATCCCACACAATTATCGAATGCATTTTCCCAGTGACTGAAGATTTGCAGAGCAGGATCTAATCAAAAAACAAGATAGGCTTCCTGATTGATGAACTTTAAAAAAGCAATCTTTCAACATAACTTTAACACACTCAGTGGTTTTTCTGGAATTTCAGTGAAGAGTCATATCCATCTGTAATGTTCACATATTGTAAAAGAGCTTTTAAATTCAAACAATATATACATTTTAAATACCAGCAAGTGAAAAGATGACAGAAATCTTTGACCAACCTTCCTGGTTCTATGAACAATAATAATCATAAATGTCAACGACACCTGAAATGGAACAGTAACTGGAACTTTGACTAGGAATGTCTGGAAAGATGAGACATGAGACTCCACTTGCAGGGGAAAAAAAAATACAGCTACCATTTACTGAGCACCTACTATATGTCAAGCCCTATGCTGAGCACTGATACACATCAACTTGGCTAAATCTCAGAAAACCCAAGAAGCAACTCTTCCTTTCCTCATTGCTCAGATGATGAAACCGCGAATCAGAGGGGTTAAATTCCTTGGCCCAAATCATGCAGGCCGTCCACTGAAGACCTGGCATTTGACCCAAGCTAACTCACTCCAAAGCTCAAGAACTTAATTACTGTGCTAAAACATTGTACACTGTGTCTCATCTCCAAAGAGGAGTTTCTTTCTAAAAACTATACCTCCTCCTGTTAGAAAAATAAAAGATTTCAGAGTAAATCTAGAGCCTTGTTTGATGATCTACACAACTGGCAATTTCAAACTCTTTTGACTAAAACTAACCTTTTATATATAGATTAAAATGTCTTACTGTAAAAACCTCTGATCCCAATCTACCTGTCTACTTACAGCCCCACCAAAGCAAATCTACTAATTCTTAAAGGCATGAAACCCTGAGTAGGTTAAAGCTTCATCCTCCATCTAGAAGAACTATTTTCAGAAATTATGCCAAATCCAAGGGCATTTTTAGTTACTGGACATTTCAAAATACATGACAGTACAGTTTTAGCAAAATAAGTCCCATTGTTTCTAGTCCCAAACACTTAATAAATATCCTGTAATTCTAAGCGTTGAAAAACTGCAAACACACACAGTCAGTAAGCTTTGGGGGTCCCGAGTAAGGAAATGGTACTTTTCCTCTCTTGGTCAAGCAAATGGTGAAGAGATAAACATCAGTAACATCAGCCTCCTCCCAAATCCAACTATGAAAGTACATGGCCAAATTCTCTCTATTTACATCCTCTCTTCGAAAAAATCTTTTGTCTTTTCCAAGTCAACTACTCAGCAGGTGTCCCAGATTAAACTATTGACTACAATACCCAATCTTTTTAAAAAAAAAAAAATCCTTGATGTGTCCTGTGGCTGGTTATTTTTTAATTAGGGTTTGAAATCCTATAGCGTGGGTAATTTAACCCCAGAAGAGCCAGAGCAAGAGAAGAACTCTGATGAGTAGAGTGGCCAAGTCAGGCAGCGAGAAGGGGGCTCCCCCTTTCAGAAGGGTGCCCTGTTCTGCGGGCTCCGATGCCACCTTCCCCGTACCTCCCGCCTCCCCAGGTAACTCACCAGGATCCCCATCACATCCGTCCAGAGTCGGGAGAACGCCTCGGACATGCCAGTGCCGGCCTCGGGCTCGGACACGGGCTCCTCCTCGGGCCCGGGGCCAGCTGCTCCCGCGTCCTCCATGGCCGCGTCGCGCGCACGGGCCGGGCGTCCAGGTCCCCGGGGCGCCCTCGCCCGCACCAGACGACGGCCGGCTGCCCCTACCGGGTCCCGGCGTCAACGAGCCGCGCCCCCGCGCCGCATCCCCCGGCGGCCCGCCCACCCTGCGGGGTCCCTCACAGGCGCCCGCACCGCGGATCTTGGTGGCCGCGGGCTGCGCGCGCGACTGACAACTCCAGAAACTTTCCCACCCCAACTCAGCCCGGCCACAGGGTAGCCGAAGGCAAAGTCCGCACCACTAGGCTTTACAGCGGGGAACTCTGTCCGCCCAGGAAGAATTCAACCCACTGCCAAGGCGGCTCTTCCTGTGACGGGGACCCACTGACTACGGCACGCGACTCGTTGCTTCAGCAAGCCTGGGCAGCGCCCTGCAGAGGTGACTGTGGTGCCTCGGGGACATGGGAGCAACTCCCTGGGACCCCTCTCTTCAAAATGAGCTCTTCCAGCTCCACATGACTCTCTCCCCTCGACGCTAAAGAAAGCGTTTAGCAACAAAAGGTGCTCTGATGTCAGGCTCTTTGCATGGAAATGAGCCCCAGACAGGAGAACAAATCGCCTGTTGAAAGAGCAGCCGCGCCGCAGCCTCCGGCCTGCGCGTTTCCAATCAAACTCTTCGCTGCCACAGATTGGGTCGCTGAAACTCGAGAAAGTTAATCTTTAAACTACTACTGCCGAAAGAGTTCATAAGTAGTGTCGTTATCATCCACGCCTCTCCTCTCGTAAAGTCGCGCCACCTAAGGAATTACAACGCTGCCTCAGTCAGCCGAGACTTTGCTGGAAGACACGGATTGAAACCTTGGGCTCGAGCCATTGTTTGTATCATTTTTATTCGTGGGGGACACATTTTGGCTACTGAGCGCCCACAATGCAGAGCATTGCTGGGGGGTTCAACTACTTAGAGCAAATGCGCTTTAGGTTTCAATGGTCCGTTTACATGAAGGCAGTAGGGAAGGACAATTTTCAAAACGAAATGTTATGTTTGTAGCCATTCTTCCAATCCACACTTGGGGCTCTGTGTTTGTTTTTCCAAGGGGAAGACTCCATGACGGATTTATTTTAAGAGGGAAATAGCCCTGTAGAGGTATTTCTCCTCTTGGGATTCATTCTTTAAGAACCACTCAGAGGATACGTGCCCCATTTGATTTTGTGATTGGTCACTGTGTGAAACAGTTAGGAAACCACACAGAATCTGCCCCTCTCTTAAAGGGCAGTGTGGTACCAAGAACCAGGTGAGGCGCCCCGGGCAGAGAGGCCTTGCTTGTTTTAGAGGCTTCTCCTGTTTTTTCTTTCTTTCCTTCTTGAGCCCACGTAAAAGGAAGGGGATCAGGGGACATACTTGAAATTCCCTTACTAAAGCATTAATTACTGGGAGTACCAATCAATGCAAATGAATAACCCTTATAGGAAAGTTCAAAAGTAAAATACTTTCTCAAAAGGAATTACATTTGTAGGCATAATTCCTGCTGATAACATTTTTTGAAATGGAAAGAAAAACAATGAGAAAGTTCTCCCTGCAAGTAGTGAGGTATTGTGTTGAACAGCAAGGAACACTGGACTAAGAGTCAACGTAGCCCAGGCCAGGTGCTTTTCTAGGACAGTGCAGAAGGTAGACCAGATGGATTCCAACGCTCCCTTATGCTCTATAATATTATGATTTCAAGTAAATTTAGTTGAAGTACTGGTGGTTTGGTTGTTGTCATTGGGTTTTTTGTTTTTTTAATTGTCGCATCTATAAAGATATTAAAATAAGTAAATGATGGTGTTATGGACTGAATTGTCTTCCCCCAAAATATGTGCTGGGATCCTAACCCCTGTACCTATGGATGTAATCCCGTTTGGGAATAAAGTCTACTTTGTTATGTTAATGAGGTCATATCAGTGTGGGTGTGTTTAAAACCTAATGACTTTTTTAAAATTTTTTTTATTGTACTTTAGATGAAGGTTTACAGAGCAAACTAGTTTCTCACTAAACAATTAATACACATATTGTTTTGTGACATTGGTTGCCCATCTCATGACGTGTCAACACTCTCCCCTTCTCGACCTTGGGTTCTCCATTACCAGCTTTCTTGTCCCCCTCCCCCCGGCTTCCTTACCCTTGGACTGGTATGCCCATTTAGTCTCGTTTTGTTTTATGGGCCTGTCATGGACTGAATTGTTTCCCCCGAAAATATCTGTCAACTTGGCTGGGTCATGATTCCAGTATTTTATAATTGTGTACCGTTTTGTAATCTGATGTGATTTCCTTATGTATTGTAAATTCAATGACTATGATCTAATAAGATGGATTATCGGCGTTGTACTGATGAGGTATATAAGATTAGATAGTGTCTTAAGCCAATCTCTTTTGAGATATAAAAGAGAGAAGCAAGCGAGACACATGGAAACCTCATGCCACCAAGACAGCAGTGCCGGGAGCAGAGCGCATCCTTTGGTCCTAAGGTTCCTGTGCTGAGGTGCTCCCAGACCAAGGGAAGACTGATGCATCACAAGGACCTTCCTCCAGAACCAACAGAGAGAGCAAGCCTTCTCCTGAATTTGATGCCCTGAAATTGGACTCATAGCCTACTGGACTGTGAGAGAATAAATTTCTCTTTGTTAAAACCGTCCACTTGTGGTATTTCTGTTATAGCAGCCCTAGATGACTAAGAAGGGCCTGTCTGATCTTTGGCTGAATGGTGAACCTCAGGAGTGACTTCATTACTGAGCTAGAAGAGTGTCCTGGGGCCATACTTTTGGGGTTTCCCCAGTCTCTGTAAGGCCAGTAAGTCTGTTCTTTTTAGATGCAAAAAGAGCAGATTCGACACAGGAAAACCAAAAAGAAACCAAACCCGTTGCCCTCGAGTTGATTCCGACTCATAGCGACCCTAAAGACAGGGTAGAACTGTCCCATAGGGTTTCCAAGGAGCGCCTGGTGGTTTTAAACTGCCAACTTTTTGGTCAGCAGCTGTAGCTCTTAACCAGTACACCAGATGTTGTTGTTAGGTGCCTTGGAGTTAACTTTTGACTCGTAGAGACCACATGTGACAGAGGAGAACTGTCCCATAGGGTTTTCTTGGCTGTAATCTTTATAGAAGCAGATCACCCGGTCTTTCTCCTGAGGAGCTGCTGGGTGCGATTGAACTGCCAACCTTTCAATTAGCAGCAGCCTAGCTTTTAACCGTTGTGCCAACCAGGGCTACTTGGGATAAAGATAGATGCCCCTGTTTACTCCACACATATACACACCCACAGACCACGAAAAGTGTAATCAATGTCATTGAATTGTAAATGTAGAAGTTGTTGTGTTGTCGAATGTTTTGGTTTCTATGTTTTCATCATAATAAAAAAAAAAAAAAAAGATGTCATGTGGAGATCACCAAGGCACGGAAGAGCCAGTGCCCTGAATTTGGACTTGTATCCTCCTGAATTGTGAAAGAGGAGCCCTGGTGGCACAGTGGTTAATCGCTCAGCTGTAACCAAAAGGTGGGGAGTTTGAACCCCCAAGCCGCTCCATGGGAGAAAGATATGGCAGTCTGCTTCCGTAAAGATTACAGCCTAAGAAGCCCTATGGGGCAGTTCTACTGTGTCCTATGGGTTTGCTATGAGTCGGAATTGACTGGAAGGCAACAGCGTTAAACTGTGAGAAAATAAATTTCTGTTCTTTAAAACCACTCAGTGGTAGTTTTGTTATAGCAGCACTAGACATCTAAGACAGATGGGAAAAGGTAAAATAGCCTTTTAGAGTTGATATGACTGGTATGTGTAAGAATTTCCATTTATTAGCCCTGTGGTACTTTTATAAATTCAAGAAAATACCGAGAACTCATGCTGCTTCCACCAAAGAGCAGTTTGTTCTGTGTATGAACACTTTCTGGCAAGTGACTGGGCAAGAAGCCATAGAAACAGGGCAGTGTGGGCCAGGGTGAGGGTACGGCTGACTCTCCGGTACCAATCACAGGTCTTTTTCTTCTTGATTCATCAGGAGACCCGGGGCAAAGCATTTAACCTTTTGGTGTGCTGCAGTTTCCCCATCCAAGATGAGGCAAAGCCACACTAATTGCCACCCACCTCCTCAGAGGTGATACTTTGGGGTCATCTAAAGAGAGGCACTATTTAGCAACAACACATACATACACATCAATATAACTAAACCTTCGCCAGCATTTTGGCACTTAAAAAAATCAATCTAACCTAGATATTTAAGCTCATTTTCCTGGTGCTCCCTAATAAATGGTTAGGGAAATGAAATAAATTATCTATTTTGGAAATGTTGCTGCCTATGATTTTGCTGTCTGTATGTAAATGTGAAATTTTACGTTTGAAGTTCTTTTTCTACTTCTGGAACGTGAATAATTTTGCTGGCTAGTTTCAAAATGAAGCTGAATCTCTTTACTTATTAACTCCATGAGCTTTAGCTCAAAGGGAGTCTGATTACTGCTCTCAAGATTGAATCTTTTCTTCTTTAGTCAATGGCAATCCTTATCTCCAAAAATTTCTGCAGGGGCTCTTTTACAAAATTTCTCTTCCCTCGTATAAGAATCATCATCACCACCACCATCACCACCACCATCACCATCACCACCACCATCACCACCACCATCACCATCACCATCACACTATCCTGGAGTTCCGTAGGCTAGCATTTACAAAGGGCTTTTTATAATGGAATATTGCCCGTAAGGATTGAAAGGGGCCCTGGAGGTGATCTGGGTCAAATCCCTCATTGTATAGATGAAGAAATGGGCTCCAGAGAATTTGAATGGTCAGTCCAAATGAACACAGCTACAGGGGGAAGAATCATGGTCAGAATGATCTTATTGCTTGTAAAAGCCCTTTCATCTAATTAGTTTGATTCTCACAAAGCTCTGCAAGGTAGGCAAGTGTAGACACTCCACTGAAGATGTTTATGCAGAAAATATACAGGAATCGGACTCTCACTTTTTCACCTTTCCACCAGCTCTCACTGAACTCATTGGAAGTGCCGTGATGTTGGTGAGTGAGCTCAGAAAGGGATCTAGAGGAAGTTTTTCCAGCCTTTCAGTACAGACCCAATAGTTGGTTGTGAAATCAATTCTGTGGGGAACCAATAAGCATTTATATTGCAATGAATGAAAAGAAAAGAATCCGAGTGCAGCTCTGAGAGTAAATACTGATAATGCAGCTATCCCAGTAAGGAGTATTTCTTGAAAATTTTGTTTCATTTGTGTTGTTGTACATATGTACATATATGTGTATATGTCTATATATTCACACATAGACATGTGGATACTGACTTGCTTTGTAAAAAGTGGTTCTTACTGTGGGTCAAGATTACAAAAGTTTAAAAGCCAATAGTCTAGAAGTTGTAGGGTGTTGCCTGCAGCCTATTGCAGTGGTCGTTCCAGTATAAGAAAAGGTAACCGATCCATTGCTGAGCAGTAATGGTCCAAGTTAGTAGTAGAAAGCACAAGTACAGTGAGGTCAAGACAGAGCTCGGTTTGAATCTTTACTCAAGTGTCTATAAGACATTGGGCAAGTTACTTATCTCATCTATAAAATGGAATGACTCTGCCTATTTAATATGGTTGTTGGGAAGTTGTCTGTGATAATGAAGACATCCCAATGAATTTGAACCACCCCCCCTTGCTTTTTTCCTCCCTTGCTTTCTCCAACCCTACTCACTCATCACTCTCATAAACAGGAAATTTCCTCATTCATACCTAGATGTTGTGGGTTACACAAAGGAATTCTCCAGCCCGAAATGCACTTGCGGAGTAATGGAGGTAGAAGGTTACCACCTAAATATTTTATTTACTCTTTAACATTTCCAAAATGAAATTTATAATGTCCCACCATCGTCACAGCCTCCTGCCCTGCTCCTTTCCCATTTGAGTATTCTGTTATAGCCATACATTTACTCAAGCTACCAACATCAGAGACATTCCTGATTTCTTCCCTCCCCCTCACCATCACTCTCATCCAAAGCATGGATCAATCTGTTCATTCCACTTCTTAAATACATGCCAGATTCATCCCCTTCTCTCCATTTCCACTACACCACCTTCGTCCATGCAACCATTATCTCTTCCAATATTTTATCTTGAGCACTGTGGGGCTGAGAACCTAATCATTACCACCATCTGGGACCTTGTTAGAACTATAAATCCTGGGCCACAGCCCAGACCTACTGAATCAGAAACTCTGGGGGTGGCCCCAGCAGTCTGTGTTGTAACAGTCCCCGCTGCCCCAGGCGACTGCGAGCATGCTGAAGTTTGAGAACCGTGTTTCTAGCGGAACTATGGATGTATCAGTAAGAAACAGGAGCACACTGCTAAGGATATATGAACTTTTAAACTAGAATATATTGAAAAAGTATACCAATAGATTTTTAAAAATTAATTGGTAAAACAAGTTGTAATGAGACAATCAAATGGAGATTCTAAGATCAGATACTCAGATACATTTGGTTTTAAAGGGCAGACAATTAAATACAGGAATTAAAATGTATTACCAATAGGAATAGCACATGCTTTGGGAACACAGCTACAAAATACCTGTTAGTTTTAAAAGACAAGAATGCATTTTCTGCTTACAGCATAGATGAAATCTAAAAGATTATAAAGAGTCCAATTTATTTTTTTACCACACTGCCTAGCACTGAAATTGAGCAATGAAAATAGATAATAAGCTCATTTCATTTTTGCCTACCGTCAGCAACACTCTCTGGGCACTCCTACGTGCATTCCACTATGCCTTGAGGGAACGAACTTCAAGGAAAGGCTGAAATCCTAAAACAGTTTTCCTAAACAAATTTTTTTCACAGGTGCCTTAAAGGCGAGCCAAGCCCAATGCTAAAGGTTCACCTGGTTAAAAGCCTCTCCATCACAGAACATTTGATAAAAAGGATGGGAAAAGAGCTCAATGCAAACAAAAAAGAAACTAAAAGAAAGCTAAGATGTCATAACAGGCTAGGGAGAAAAGGTAAATAAGCGAAATGAGGATGTGCAGGGCTATAAATAGTTTTCTCTGAAATCTCTTCTTCCACTCTGATTAGAGATGCTGTTGTTGTTAGCTGCTGCTGAGTCTTTCCTTGACTCTTGGTCACCCCTTGTACAATGGGACAGGACCATTGTGATCCATAGGGTAGTCTTGGCTGAGTTTTTTGGAATTAGATTGCTAGGCCTTTCTTCCGAGTCTGCCTTAGTCTGCAAGCTCCACTAAAACCTGTTTAGTATCATAGTAACATGCAGGTCTCCACTGACGCATGAGTGGTGGCTGCACATGAAGTATGTTGATCCAGAATCAAACCCAGGTCTCCTGCATGGACGGTGAGAATTTTACCACTGAACTGCCACTGCCCCCATATGAGCTGCTGCTAATGCCTACCCAGTTAGAGGCTTTCATCTGTGTTGATGTTATGTAAGCCTGGTGTTCAGCCTGGGAATTAGTCCATCAGACATAATAGTACTACGATTGGTATTTCATTTTATATAGTAGGATCAGGCTAGATGATTTCTAAAGCAACTTGTACTTTAAAAATATTAGGATTCTGAACTATTTAGTAATCCACACTATAGACAGGAAGCAAAGTTCTGGGTGGGCTGTCTATAAGTGCCCATGAGGATCAAAAATGTGTGCTATGTGACTTGAATTCCATGATGTTTAAGGCAAAGGACCAAAAGACATCAACTCACCATCAAGGTACTTCTGCATTAAGATGAGAGCAACTGGACACTTATGAGAAGAACAAAAAGGAAGCATGGAGAGAGAATGATCTTTGCATCATATACCCTGTTATTTATCTTTTTAGCTAGGAAGCGTGTAAGCAGAAAAAAAAAGGAATGTGTTAATAAGAGACCAGAAGTTATGCTTACATACTTCCAAATTATGCAAGTACACGTTTAAAAGCACAGCTGGGAAGTATCATCCACAAACCAAATTGCTTCATCAATCCTGTCCATTTTATAAACTTTACATTATGACAACGCTTACTTAGCTGTCTCTATTCCTTCAACATGGTTGCGGTAAATACTTTTTTCCAATAAGTTTAAAAAGTCCAGTTAAAACTGTTGTTCTGCTATTTTGAGGTGCCATAATATTATGTACACAGGACAAAGATTCTCACTTGCATAATTAATGCAAATAAACAGAAGATCATTACAATCTTCTTCAGAGTTCAAGTAATATCCAGAATATTTTGGCTGACCAATAACAACAACAAAATTTTATGATTAATGACACTTTCATACAACTTAAAAAACAAGGTACTGAGGTGAGTGTAACATTCTAGGAAAAATACGTTGACTTATTAAAACAAAGAAAGATGTGACATCTTTTTTACCCTCAACCTTTTTTTTTCTTTAATTAATAACCCAGAAAACCAAACCTGTTGCTGTCCAGTCAGTTCCGACTCATAGCGACCCTACAAGGCAGAGGAGAACTGTCCTATAGGGTTTCCAAGGCTGTAATCTTTATGGAAGCAGACTGCCACATCTTTCTTCCGTGGAGCGGCTGGTGGGTTCGAAACGACAATCCATTGATCAGCAGCTGAGTGCTTTAACCACTGTGCCACGAGGGCTCCTTTTTTAATTAATAGACTTTATTTTTTAGAGCAGTTTTAGATTTACAGAAAAATTGAGTAGAAATCACAGGGAGTTTTCACATACTCCCTCTTCACACGCCCACAGTTTCCCCTGTTATTAACATCTTGCATTAATGTGATACATTTGTAGCAACTGATAAGCCAATATTGATACTTATTATTAACTAAAATCTACAGTTTACATTAGGGTTCACTTTGTGTTGTACAGTTCTGTGGGTTTTGACTGATGCTTGTTAGAGTATCATACAGAATAGTTTCACCACTCTAAAAATCCCCTGAGCTCCACCTACTTATTCAGCCCTCCCCACCCTCCACAATTCCTGGCAACCACCGATCTTTTTACTGTCTCTCCAGTTATGCCTTTTCGGAATGTCATATAGTTGGAATCATACAGTATGTAACCTTCTCAGACTGGCTTCTTTCACTTGGCAGTATGCATTTGAGATTCTTCTATGTCTTTTTGTGGCTTGACAGCTCATTTCTTTTTATTGATGAATGATACTTCATCATATGGATGTACCACAGTTTGTTTATCCACTCACCTTATTGAAGGACATCTTAGTTGCTTCCAATTATTGGCAATTAGGAACAGAGCTGCTATAGGTCTCTCCCTCTCTCTGCATATATCTCTACATAGATACAAGTCCTTGTGTTGTGTAAACAGTTATCATGCTTTACTGTTTACCAAAAGGTTGGAGGTTTGAGTCTACCCAGAGGCACCTTGGAAGAAAGGACTGGCGATCTGCTTCAGTAAAGATTACAGCCTAGAAAACCCTATAGAGCAGTTCTACTCTGTAACATGGGACAACCATGAGTTGGAATGGACTTGGAGGCAATGAATCTGGATGGTTTGGGCATATATATCTCTATCTCACAATCTATATATCATCCATTTACTATATAAACTGTGTGAGGAAGAACTGTGAGCTTTAGCTGCACTGTCCAGCCCTGGTGTTAACTCTGTGTAGGGTTCTGCTTTCCTCTACCCTACATTTCTCACAGAGGAGCCAACATTTTGGATCACAAAGAACAAGATGTTTTATGGTAGTAAAATTCCTCTGCCGACTATTAAAAAGAGACACTCTCATTCCTCTTCCTGAAAATAAGTAAATAAATAAATAAAGACACTTCCCCTGCACCCCCCCCCCGAAAAAAACTCTCAAATTTCCCTTTGGCTATAAAATTCTATAATTTTAGAATCTCAGAAACATACATCTTCCTGTCCTTGTCATGCAATCTAACTCCCCTCTTTTCCACATATAGAAAGCCCCCATACATTCAAGGCCATTTTCCTCTCCATGGCACGTTTTCTTTTAAATTACTCCTTTCCTGTTACATACACACACAGGTGTTCATTTACACTCACCCACACACATACACAAAAGCTTAGTTATCTCAGTTTTTTTTTCTCCCCCTGAGCTGCCTTATACAATTGAAGATATAAATAAATGAACTTGGGAAAGAATCATCAAAAGAGGTGGTGCCTCAGGAATGTCTCAAGGAGCTTATCACATATGCAGATAGAAGTTTCGAGTGGCAGGACATTGGGGTCATGGCTACTACTTTAAATAGTGCCTTGGTCAGGCTTCTTCAAACAATTCCCTGTTCAGGGAGGCATATAACAGGCTCGGCTCCTGTGGTTAGTGCTGGCCTGAATGAGGTCTGAAATCTACAAGAAATATTCATAGGAGAAAGCAGGCACCAGATTTTCTGCACCATTTCCCCCTCAATGAGCACAAATATTTTTAAAAGAAAAGAAATGGATAGTCTTAGGCAATTTTTTTTCCTATAGTCTAGAAATGAAGCAAGTAGGTGCTAGCTACCCTTTATCTAATGAATGTTCTCAAAAATCAGATGATGTTGACTCCAACTGCAAAAAGACACTTACAAAGGACGCTTGTTCTAGAAATGAGGTCATCTGGACAGTCTATCCATTAAGAAAAAGCCTATTTTGCTTGCAGAGGTCACCTATTGGGGCAGGAAATCCATCTTTTAGCCAGTGAACTAACATCTGGCCTAAGTCTTCTGGGTTGAAATGTCAATTTCCTGATCTAAATGGAACACACATGAAAGGGGCAAAAAAACTTAAGAAAATACAAATCTTCATTTGGTGAAAACATTTTCAACAGTAGCACAGGAGATAGGGATTCTTCAGAAAAGAACTACTCTTTAGGGATGAAAACAAACAAAAACACTGAAATACTTTTATGAAAATTGTAGTTCTTTCTGTAATAACTACTGACATGCAAAAATTAAGAGGCTATAGTTAAATTATAGCAAAGGGACAAATCACTTACTCACTGCTAAATCCATAAATAAATCTACTTTACACTAACTAATCACAGTTCATGATGATTCATTGTAGGCTAGCAAGAATTACTTTTATACAGAGAGGACGAGACAGAGAAAGAGTTTACTAACTAAGTTTAAAAGATAAAGCTTGAAGTGGAGAAATAGGGTGCTTAACCAATGTAAAAAAATAATCTTTTAAAGCTGGTTAAAAGTGCCATAAAACAATCCTTTTATACTGTTTCTAATTAGGCCATTCAACTTATACTAATTTTTGTACTCTTTGAAAATATTCCATAATTTTGTTGAGTCTTCTACTGGTTTAAATGATAGAGATTTTATTCATTCATTCATTCATCCACACAATAAATATTTACTGAGTGTCCATTATGTCTCAAACACAGTGGTAGGTACAGACCTGCTTTTTAGGAGCATTTAATCTAGTAGGGGAGATAGAAAAGTAAACAATAGGCATATATATGCAATACAGATGTGCTTGGAGAAAAGAGAGGGCATTGGTGGTTCTGGGGTAGAATTCCCACCTTCCAGGAGGGAGACCGAGTTTGATTGCTGGTCAATGCACCTCATACACAGCCACCGCTCCTCTGTTAATGGAGGTTTGTGTGTTGCCACGGTGCTGAACAGGTTTCAACGGAGCTTCTGCACTAAGACAGACTAAGAAGAAAAGCCTGGCCTACTTCTGAAAACCCTACGATCACAACAGTCTTATCCACAACTGGTCATGGGGTTGGCGTAGGACTGGGGTGCGTTTTGTTTAGTTGTGCATAGGGTCGCCATGAGTCGGGGACCAACTAAATGACACCTAACAACAACAACAGAGGAAAGAACAGAGGTAAGAATGGTCAACCTGGAGGCAGTGAGAAGAAATCACAAAGGAAGTGATCCCTATTATGGGTCTGAAGACCACAGGATCCATCAGTGAGTCAAGGAAGAATAGGACAGGTGTTCTTGGCAGAAGGAAAAGCGAGAGGAATTTAAAGACAGTATAAAGTCCAAGTGTGAAGGGTCTATCGGACGTTAGAAGGAAGACGTAAGAATGGATGGTTCTGCGCGCCAAGCTAAGCAGTGAGGATTTTGTTAAGTCCCTCCCAGTGCTATACTTACATGTAACTCCACCCTTTGTCTTCCAGTCCAAAAACCAGAGTAGAAACGCAAATATGTGATAAAATTTAATCCACTCTTATTCATAAATACACAAAATGAATGAATATATATTACCTACTATGATTTATAAGGTTCCTGGGTGGCGAAATGGTTTGTGCTCGATTACTAACTTAAAGGTTGGCTATTTGAACCACCCAGCAGTGGAAGAAAGGTCTGGTTCTGTAAAGATTACAGTCAAGAAAACCCTATGGAGCAGTTCTACTCTGCTGGCACTCTGAGATCACCATGAATCAGAAACGACAGCAGCAGGTAGGTAGGTAGTATGATTTATATACGATTTTATGTATGTATATATATATATGTATATGTATATAATCATGCACAAACATCAGTACCTTAATTATAATATGTGCCACTTTTTTTTATCATCTAATTCACAAACTACCTGACAACTGATTAAATCATACCACTTAAGTGTGTAATAAAAGCAATAGGAGCCATCTGAGGGTTTTGAGCCGGAAAGTGTTAACTGTTGCATTTAGGTTCATAATTGATGGCAATGAGGAGCTTGACCTAGAGGAGGCTGAAATTTGAGACAAAGCAACTTTTAAGTCAGGCTACTACTCTGGGCAGGAGGTTACTATGGCCCAACACCCCCATTCCAACTCCTTTCTAACATGCTGGAAAGCTAAAAGCCCCGTTTCTCAGGGTTCCCATGCAGCCTAGTGTGGTTAAGGACATAAGAATGCATTTGCTTAATAAGGCTTTGATTCATGACTGGGGGGAGGCTCAATGAAGAGCTTCCAGAGGCTGGTGCAGACGGAAGAACAGCATCAGGATTCTGCAGCAGGGGCTTCCGGATTTGGGGGCTGCCTGACGGTGGCAGGAGTCCCTGGTTGAGGGAGGCAAATGGTTAAGGGGCTCAGCTGCTAACAAAAAGGTTGGAGGTTCAAATCCACCCAGAGGTGCCTCAGAAAAAAGACCTGACAATCTACTTCTGAAAAACCAGCCTCTGAAAACCCTACGGAGTACAGCTCTAGCCCTGGCATTCCTCGGTTCCTTGGCGATCTCCACACGACACCTATTTTTTCCCTATTTGTGCTTGCCTGTCTCTGTGTCTGTGCTGCTCTTTATATCGCTCAGAAGTGGCAAGGTTTAGGGCACCCTACAGTGATACGGCCTCATTAACATAACAAAGAAAATCCTTTCCGCAGTGGATTCATATCCACAGGAATAGGGGTTAGGATTCCAACTCATATTTTGGGGGGACACAGTTCAATCCGGAACAACTGGTATCTTACTTTATTGTAATTACTTAATGACCTATTGTCTCTTACGTTTAACTGCAAGTTCTTTGAGGGCAGGGACCATGGATGTCTTGTTGTTACGTGCCGTCGAGTGGGTTCAGACTCATAGCGACCCTATGTATAACAGAATGAAACACTGTCCAGTCCTGCGCCATCCTTACAATCATTGCTATGCTTGAATCCACTGTTGCAGCCACTGTGTCAGTCCATCACATTGAGGGTCTTCCTCTTTTTTTGCTGACCCTCTACTTTACCAAGCATGTCTTACTCACTGTTAATCCTCCAGTGACTAGCACAATACCTAGCATAGAGTAGGAATTCAAAAATTACTCGATAAATGAAATCACCTACCAAAATGACACACAGCAGTGAATATCAAAAGTGGCTACCCATCAGAATCACTATGAGACTTTAAAAAATGACAGTTGCCCAGGCCCCACCTAGAACTCCTAAAACAGAAGCACTGAAGATGGGGCCCAGGTATCGGTATTTTTTGAAAGAGTCACAGGTGACTCTGATGGGTAGACAGTGATGAAATCCACCAGTGTACGTGAGCATGGAAAAGCAGGAAAGGCCAAACTCGGGGAACACCGGCATGGAAGAGAACCCCACAGGAAAATGACACAATGTGTTAAAGAAGGTGGTCCCAGAGGTAGGAGGAGACTCATGAAGGCATGATGTCAAGGAAGGCAAAAATTAGAAGAAGGAGCGAGAGATCGGCAGTGTCCAATGCCACAGAAAAGTAAAAGAAGGGAGAACTATCAATTGAATACGCACCTTGGAGGTCACGAGCAACCTTACTGAGTGTTGCACTGTCAGGCGAGGGAGTAGAAGCCGATTGCAGGGAACAGAAGAATGACTGGGAGAAAAATGAATGAAGAAAAGATGATTGTCAGAGAGGATCACATGACTGAAGAAAGGTTTGTAAGGACATAAAAGATGTGAGCAAATCTGTAAGTTAAGGAGAAAAGAACAAGCAGAGAAAGGCTGAAGATTTAAGAGAGGGCGCTGCTAGAACAAGATCTCAGACGATGGTGATAACGCTGATAATTATTTACATTTTTGGGAAATCATAGTTGTGAGGCTTTTCTTTTATAGAGGCCAAGTAGACTACCGAGTTCCCGTGAATACATTTTTCCCATTCCATAATACAACAGAATTGATCAGGTTAAGCATTCTAAGTAAGAATTGCATTCTAGGGACATTTCCCTGAAGCTATTCCCAGACCATCTTCAATGGATTTTAGGTTTTTCACATGATCCTTATTCAGGCGTTTCAGTTCAATGAATATTTACTGAATTTCTACTCTTTATTAACCATTGTTGTTGTTGTTAGGTGTCATGGAGTTGATTCCAACTCATAGCAACTCCATATGACAGAGCAGAACTCCCCCACAGGGTTTTCTAGGCTATAATCTTTACGGGAGCAAGTTGCCAGGTCTTTCTCCCATAGAACCGCTGGATGGATTCCAACTGCCAATCTTTCGGCTTAACTGTTGTGCCACCAGGGCTCCTTGTACGCAGCATTGGAAACATGAAAGTAAGTCACAGATCCTGGTCTTGGACAGACACAAAAAACAAGTACTATCAACCCAGTGTGCTAAAGGGATGCACCAGGTGCTTTATGAACAGACAGCCAGACAGTGCAGCCTGGAGGCAGCATGGAAGACTTCCTGTAAGAGGCTTTGCCTGAGTTAGTAAGTCTTGAAGAGTCAAATTAGCCAGCCACATGGGTGGCTAAACTGGTTTCAGTTGGGAACAGGAGCAAAGGCACAAACATGTAAAGTAACGTTTTGAGTTGGAGGAACTTGAAGTCCTCTGTTTAAAAAAAATTCAAGAGAGGGAATGCTGGATCTGAGGTTCAAGGTAGGCAGGTCCTCAATCACACTGCACCTTGTATGTTGTTAGCTAAGGAGGCTGGTCTTAATTTTCTGGAAGAGCTTCTCCCTTGTATTGTGATGCTCCCTAGTTTCCTTCCTGAGACGGTGACCTTCATTCTATTTGTGAAGTGCATCCGGTTATCACCTACAGTGGCTGAAGAGATACTGACAGAGCCACCATAACAGAGCGCACACGAAAAGCGATGGGCACATTAGGGAGGGAGGGAGTAAAATCTGGAACGTTTCAGTAATGTGCAGGTCATATCTGCCCAAAGGCCATGCTAAATTTTTCTTGTTCTTTCCAATATTAGTATATGGGGAACACCCTTGGTATTTTATAGCAGTAGTACCAATCAGAGTACAGCCGACAGGATCTCGTCCCAGCTCTCCCACTAGCTCTGTGATCTGAAGTAATTCACAAACTCCCTGGCTCTTGGTTTCCTTAACTCTAAAATGAAGGGGATGGAAAGAGATTTGAAGTTTCTTCCATTTCCAAAGTTCTGTAATGCTATGAGCAGGTGTTGAGGTGCAGGAATTGGCTTAAGGAATGAGGAAGTAAGAAGGCACCAAAAATTTGGGAACAGGAATGTCTTTCCTGCTTAATGAAATCTATCTGTCTGTCTGTCTGTCTACCTATCTATCTAACAGATGGGTTAAGCCATCTGGAGAATAATCCATATAAGAAATGGCTTATGCATGCGCTGTTGATGAGACTAGAGTATTCCTCAATTCTCCATCTAGAAATTAAGCAGTATCTTCACAAAGGCGCCAATGGAATGTGATTGATGTAAAGAAAATTTTAACTGTAAATTGGTACAAGATTCAGAAATTTGGCAGGATGCACCAGAAGCCATAAACATGTTCATATCCTCTGATCCAATATTTAGATTCCTGGGAATTTACCCTCGTCAATTACTAAAAAGAAATCAGTAGCTCTGTGATCAGATGCTTATTATTGCCAGTTTTATAATACTGAAAAATTTCAAAGAACCATAATATTCCACAACAGAGGAATGATCAAATAAATAATAGGAATAATAGACACTGATCAAAATGTTAATGGAAATTTAGAACATATAGCAACATGGAAAAATATTCTTTGTTTGAAAAACTTAACCCTGAGAAATTAGGAGTACGTCTGCACAAAGGAGAAGAAAACCTGCACACGTTCTATGCCTGTATTTGCAACATAGTTGTTGTTAGTTGACTGCCAATGAGTTGGTGCCCAGGTCATGGCAACCCTATGCACAACAGAACAAAACTCTGCCAGGTCCTGTGCCATTCTCATAACTGGTTGCAGATAGGGCCTTTGTGACCCACAGGGTTTTCACTGGCTGATTTTTGGAAATAGATTGCAGGTCATTCCTCCTACTCTGTCTTAGTCTGGAAGCTCTGCTAAAACCTGCAGAGGAGTGGTGACTGCGCATGAGGTGCATTGGCCAAGAATTGAATGGAGTCTCCCAAATGGAAGGAGAGAATTCTATCACTGAAGTATCACTGCCCCCTACGACGCGGTAGGAACTCAATAAATATTTTTTGAACAAATAAATAAATGTGAAATGAGAACTACTGATACATTAGGCTAGTAGGATTTTGAATTAAATTATCTTCAAGGAAGTTTTCTGTGCTGTTACTCTGCTGTTTAATGATAAACACTATTAAAATAATGCTAGTAGCCAACATTTATTGTCTACTGTCTACAGACACTCTCCAATATATGATATACTTTGTAATGCTACCTATTCATCAACTTACAAAACATGCCTGCTACTTTTCCACCTCCAGATTCAAGCCTTCATGGGGCCCAGCTCAATGCTAGCCAGGCACAGAATATCCCTAGAACGTAGTCTGATGGATGAATGAATACATCAACGAATGGGAGTGGCAGGGACTGAGGCCCTAACACTAGTGCCTTAGACCACAGGTCTCTGGTGTGATGGTTGGACATGAATTTTCAGTACTCAACTAGCCTACTTCTCAGACTTCTAGATTCTCTATGTAAATAATTGCTAGAATTGGAATAATTAAGCCCCTAAAGCCAAGAAACAAACAAAGAGTTCTTCTTAAAACATAGTCTCAGAAAGCATACATTTTTACATTACTTATGATAATTCTCAAGTGCCTCACTGTTAAACGATGGAATATGTTACTAAAGATTTATATATTGTATCATTTCCAAAAAGGAACAGGAATGCACGTCCAGTAAAAGCAAGCGGGAGCCATTGGGAGCTACCTTTTAAAAGTTTTCTCAGTATTTTCTTAAACTACCTTAATAATAATAAATATTCAGGCATCATCTTTTTTGGATCCACCCATGGTGTTTAACTTTCCTGGTTTTTCAGGCTTGATGATAAACGTGGTGTCATAGATTTACAAGAGCTCTTTATTGAACCAAATTTTGTCGTTGGCTTATGCATGTACAGGTTCTGTCAAGGTCACTGGGGTTGCTTTTCTGCATCCAAGAGAAGTACTTAGCCTTTGGTCACAAGCAATTTCACCCTTGATTTTTCTTGGATACAGATTCTACCTTCTTACTATTCATCTCTAGCTTTTCCACTGAGCAGCAGTACTTTTGAACTTGCTCTGTGCCGCTGGCTATTTCTCCTGATTCCTTCTCTTTCTAGCTGACTCAGGATGGAGTTCAAAGTCAGCCACATGCTGCGTATGATCACCATTATACTTCTTGAGGCAGTATTTTTCAGCACAGCTGTCTCAGGGCTTCTTCTATTTCAGTAGCTCATGTGACATAAAGAGTCTCGCTTTGATCCTTTCTGCGCACAGATACTCAAGATACACACCTTTTCCCATAATTCTACAATCCCCAGCTATACCACAGCTCAGGCACCTTGCTAAAGTAATAAGAAATACTACCTGAATCATATCAACATATGGTGACTGGTCTCCCTCAGAAATGTTTATAACCTATGAAGGAAAACCAGCAAAACATTTCATAAAGCACTGGTGTCAAAAGTCACTCAATCTCTTGGCCTATAAAACAAAATGGCCAACTTTCAGTGCCTAGGAGAAGAAAAATTGAGAGTCCAGACGCACACTGCCCAGCATGCCCTGAGGGCTTTGTTCTAATCATAGATGCATTCTCGGCAAGCCAATTAGTCTGGGCTCTGTGCCCTGCAGTGGGCTGTGTGTTGCTCCACGTCAACGGCCGCATGACATGTATCTATGCCCTGTACCCACTTAATTTGTCCCTGGCTGGGACACATGAACTTTTATTTGTGCTATTATCATCATATCCTGTCTAGACTGAAAACAGCTACAGAGTGGCTCCCGTCACATTCAGTGAATTAAACATAAAGAGGTTGGTCTGCCCACACTGCTTATACTGGACTCTGGCGGGTTTCCACTCAGCCCTAAGATTATACATCTCAAAGGGGAGATCCAGAGGGGAGGCCATGGAAACTGCCTCCAACTAGAAAAGTCTAGATAAGAGCACAACTTGACGTTAAATAGGAAACATGGTGACTTGACTCCCGTAATGCCATATTTTAAGTAAGTCATTTGGAGATACACTGAAAGTTTGTAAATCAAGTTAGGCAGAAGTAATGTTTGGACTATGTTTTGACTGCATTTTGAAAACGCTGATGCTCCAGGAAATCAGTGCACACAATGACTACTGTATCCTCATGGTTGTGAGCAGGAAGCCTCCACTGGTCCCTGGCACCAGTATTTGGACAGCTGATATGTTCACGGGTGAGGCAGGCTACTCTGATTTCTGAGATTTAGCTGCCATCAACTCAATTCCAACTTGTGGTGGCCCAATGTGTATCAGAGTACAACTGTGCTCCAGAGGGTTTTCAATGGTTGATTTTTCAAAAGTAGATCACCAGGCCTTTCTTCTGAGGCAACTCTGGGTGGACTCGAGCTACCAATTTTTCCATAAGCAGTCGAGTGCATTAACTGTTTGCACCACCAGGGACTCCAACGTAAGAAAAGCCCATTGCCGTCAAGTAGAAACTGATCAATTAGCAGAGTTACTTGCATCACAACAAAACAAGCAAACAAAAAAACACTATCCACTTAAGGCTTCATCAAAGGAACTAAGATAGTGGCTGAGCACTAAGGCTTTGACTTCAGACAGACCAAGTTCAACTCCCAGCTAGTTACTCTCTAAACCCCACTTTCTTCAATTATAAAACAGAGTTAATGATAGTGTGTATGACATATGTTGATGAAAGGAATAAATTGAGATAGTATACAAAGGACTTAACACTATGAGTGGCACATAGTAAATTGCTCAATAAGTATACATATACACATTAGCTGTTTTTGAAACCCTGGTGGCGTAGTGGTTAAGAGCTATGGCTACTAACCAAAATGTCAGCAGTTTGAATCCACCAGGCGCTCCTTGGAAACCCTATGGGGCAGCTCTATTCTGTCACATGCGGTCACTATGAGTTGGAATCAACGCGATGGCAACGGGTTTTTTTGTGTTTTTTTGTTATTATTGTATGAAAAGCATTTAACGCAGTATCTGCCTGGCACAAAGGGAGTGCTCAAAAAATGATAATGTTGTTGTTGGGCGTCATTGAGTTGATTCCGACTCATAGCAACCCTCTGACTCATAGCAACCCCATGTGACAGCGCAGAATTGCTTCATAGGCTTTCCTAGGCTGTAATCTTTACAGAAGCAGATTGACATGTCTTTCTCCCGAGGAGCCACTGGGTAGGTCAAACTACCAACTTTTCGGTTAGCAGCCAAGTGCTTAATCATTCTGCCACCAATTCTATTTAATCCTAATGATTAATAGTAGATCACTTAATTCCTTGGACGTTTGCAGATCATTAACCCTTTTTTTAAGCAATTATTTTATTTTTCCTTGCTAGACCTGGGGCTGGAAACGCTGGTGGTGTAGTGGTTAAGTGCTACGGCTGCTAACCAAAAGGTTGGCAGTTTGAATCCACCAGACGCTCCTCGGAATCTCTATGGGGCAGTTCTACTCTGTCCTATAGGGTCACTATGATTCTGAATCGACTCGATGGCAATGAGTTTTGGTTTTGGTCGGTTTAGACTTGGGGTTTAGAAGAGCGTTACGGATTGAATTGTGTTCCCCCCAAATATGTGTTGTAAATCCTAAACTCTATGCCTGTGGTTATAATACCATTTGGGAATGGGTTGTCTTTGTAATGTTAATGAGGCAGGATTCACACAGGGTGTGTCTTGAGTCAATCTCTTATAAAATATAAAAGGATCAGATTAAGCAAGCAGAGATGGGGGAAGAGAAATGCCAAGCCACATGAAGATTGTCCAGGAGCAGAAGCTCAGAAGAGACGAGGACCTTCCTCCAGAGCCTACAGAGAGAGAAAGCCTTTGCCTAAAGCAGGCACCCTACATTGGACTTCTAGCCTCCTAAACTGAGAGAAAATAATTTTCTGTTTGTTAAAGCCACCCACCTGTGATATTTCTGTTATAGCAGCCCTAAATAACTAAGAGAGCAAAAGGTATTCTAAGTCCACCCTATTTTTCTTGTCCCTCCTCCTGAGCTAAGGACACAGTAATGATGTTGGGTGGAGAAGAGAGAAAGCGTGAGCTATAAAGGATGTCTGTTTCCAAAATTCTGTTGAAGGCATAAGGTGAAAACGTATGTCATTGATTAAAGGGAAATGACCATGAATGTTGTAGAAATAACCCCTAGACTCAGGCACAAGATAATATGCTCCGTGGGATCAGTAAATTCCTCATTATCATATAAATTGCTTTCAAGTCTGGTCTTAGAAGCTATGATTCATAATTGGGATTTGATTGTCTTCCAAGAAGCTGAATGACTGAAGGGAACTCAATAAGGTTTAAAAGACCAGTCCTAAATTTATGTATTTTTTGGTTGTTATTGTTTTGTTTTGAAAGTATTATAATTAGTGTGCAGGGTCCTCAAGGATGCCGAGTGAGGAAGTACATGGCAGTAGCCTTGGCACTGCACGTGTTCATTACAGGAAGTGGGGCTGCATCTATCCACCATATGGCTTACAAAATGAAAATTGCAAAAATCCTGGCTGCTCAGGGTCAGGGCTTTGGACTCCATGTTGCTGCTCTGATGAGCATCCCTGGAAGTCTCCAAGGACGGCTTGAGCTTCTTCCCAGAACTTTTCACTTCCTCTTTGGACCGTTTCTGAGAAGCACAGGCTTGTTTCTGGTGTAAATTTAATGCAACCTGAGTTGCTTATAAAAATCTGGACAGGAAAACACTGAGCTTGTGCTAAGGGTAATTTCAGAGGAACAAGGTTTCCTTGTTCGAGTGGTCCAAAATTCAGAGCTATGCAAGGGGGAGGGAAGGGTTGGCAAGTTCAGGGAAATAAACCCAGCAAAGTAAGTCTTTGATGAGGAGTTAGCACAATGTGCTCAAGCCAGTGAACACGATTACAGCTCTCAGTTCTCCGCCAGAAGGAGGAGGTACCAGTTGCTAACCCCACTGCCCACCCTAAGCCAGGCATGCAGCGGCACGTGCCACAGCCACCTAGGCCCTTGTCAATTAGGGACAGCATTAAAATGACATCCCATATGCTCTACAAATGTCAACGAGCTCCTGCCACCTGTTGAGGGGCTGTGAGGACAGTAGAGGGTAAAGAGTCTCAGCACAGGTTTGTATATTTATATAAACAAAGAGCCTCTTGATTCTATGTTCTCCCTCTCCCACCACTCTCTCTCCTCCCCTTCTTTGCCAGAAATCTTTCGAATAGTTTTGCAGTGGTATTTTGCATTCAGAAGAGCGTCAGTTGTATTTAAATAGCATTCCCCAAGGAACACAAGACGTTGAAAAATATGCATTAGGCCTCAAATAATAGAAAAAATAATTCCTAAGTTACTCGTTTTCCTCCCTTAAAAACATTTTTAAAAAAAAATTTGGTGAAAATGTACACAGCCAAACATACACCCATTCAACGGTTCTACATGTACAATTCAGTAACACTGGTTACATTGTTCACGTTGTGTCATTATTCTTGCTGTCTCTACCCATATTGTTTCCCCACCATTGACTTAGACTCAAAAAACCAAAAAAATTAAACCCATTGTCCTGGTGGCTCAGTGGTTAAAAGCTAGGCTTCTAATCAAAA
Organism: Trichechus manatus latirostris; assembly: GCF_000243295.1. Classification (NCBI taxonomy): domain Eukaryota; kingdom Metazoa; phylum Chordata; class Mammalia; order Sirenia; family Trichechidae; genus Trichechus; species Trichechus manatus. The sequence goes on from NW_004443938.1 coordinate 23,373,359, forward strand.
GGTTGGTAGTTCAAATCCACCAGCTGCTCCTTGGAAACTTTATGGCGTAGTTCTACCTAGTGACCCTATAGGACAGGGTAGAAGTACTCCATAGTAGTTCTCTTAACCACTGCGCCACCAGGGCTCTGCTCACTATCCCTAAACTTTTAAGTTATTCTTGAACCATCCTCCACTTTGTTCTCACAAATGAACATGTAGAAAAACTGCAGCCTAGAGTATTTAAGTTTGACCTAAATATGAATTTTCTCAGAGTGAAGATTAAGACACTAGAATGGGCATGGGGGGGAATCCATGGAAGCTGTTTCCTAAATATCTGGAAATTACGATAGTATGTCGGCATCAAGATATCATGTCACCTCTGTGTGCTTCTGACTCAGCCTCTGCTGATGGAGTTTCCTCCCTGCTACAATATCTACGTCCATCTTCCATGGTGGACGTTCAACTCAATTGCTTTCTTCCTCCTCTGCCACCTAACTCTCATGTCCTGTTTATTTTTCCTGGTATCATTTGGTGTGTCTGTCTCCTCAGTCACCCCACAGCCCACTTGAACTTTGTCTGACTAACACTTCTACCTATCCCTCAAGACACAATTAGAGGCCACCTCCCAGGAAAGCTTTTCTTGCTTTCCCCATGTCTCCACTCAGTAAGAACCTTCCCTTTCTCCATGTTCCTGGAGCCACAAATTGCCTTCAAGTCCACTCTGACTCATGGGAACCCTATGTGTGTCAAAGTGGAACTGTGCTCTTTTTGGGAAGCAGATCACCAGGTCTTTCTTCTGAGGTGCTTCTGGGGGGACTCCTTTTGGTTAGCAGTAAAGCATGTTAACCATTTGCACCACCCAGGGACTCCATGTTCCCAGAGCAGTAACCTGCAAATCCTCCCTCATAGCACTTACCACACTGCATTTTCACTGTTAATTTGCCTGATTGTCTCCTCTATTAGACTGTGAGTTGCCTGAGGGCAGGAACGGCAAGGTGTTGTTTTGTTCCCTGTTATTCTTAGCACCTAGCACAGTACCTGGACAAAATAGAGTCTCAAGAAATAGTAATAATCATAGTCAACACTCAGGGAGTACTTACTATATGCCTGGCACTGTTTTTAGCATGTTTATAATAGAAACCTACCTCTAAGGTTGTTAGAACTGACTAAGATAATGAATATAAAGACACTTGAGTACATGGTTAATAAAATTTAGCTGATTTTGTTGTGTGCATTATGCCACTGAATTCTCAGAGCACATTTTCGTGCAGTGCTACTACAGTGAGACATGTAAGAGCTGGAACTCAATGGGACTGCCTTGTTTTTTCAGGTCTTGTCAGTTTTCCACCTTTGCCAGGGTGCAGTCTTACCACTTTTCTATCGCTCTCTATTAGTGACAGGTTTCTGTCTTACACAGGTTCTGGCCTTCACAGGTTTTACTGTACTATTTTTCTCACTTTAAAGATCATGAAATGGATATTTACAAAGATGAAGACACTTGCCTAAGGCCACTCACTCAACTTTAAGGGGCAGAGCAGAATTTTTTTTTTTTTTTAATATGACCTTCATGATTTTTGACAATGACTAAGTCCTGCCTATAATACTACTACTTTTTCTTTCAAGTCAGGTTTATGGTGGTATAATTGACACTCAGTAAAATTCATGCTTTTTACTGTACAGTGCTATGAGTTTTACAGTCACGTAACCACCTCCACAATCGAGATATAGAACAGTTTCATCAACCCAAAGGCTTCCCTCATACTGCTTAGTCAACCCCTTTGTCCAATCCCAGCCTTAGAGAATGCTGATCTGATTTCTGTCCTTTTCCGAAACATCATATAAGTGGAATTACACTGCATGTAGCCCTTTGAGTCTGGATCCTTTCACTGAGCGTGAAGCATTTGAGGGTCGTTTGTATTGTTCTGTGTATCAGGAGTTTGTTCCTTCTTATTGCTGAGTAGTACTCCATTACAACGAATAAGGAAGATCGAAGAATTGACGCCTTTGAACTGTGGTGTTGGTGAAGAATACTGAATATACCATGGACTGCCAGAAGAACAAATAAATCTGTCTTGGAAGAAGTACAACCAGAATGCTCCTTAGAAGCAAAGATGGCGAGACTACGTCTCACATACTTTGGACACGTCATCAGGAGGGATCAGTCCCTGAGAAGGACATCATGTTTGGTAAAGTAGAGGGTCAGCAAAAAAGAGGAAGACCCTCAATAAGATGGATTGACACAGTGGCTACAACAATGGGCTCAAGCATAACGATGATTGTGAGGATGGTGGAAGACTGGTGAGTGTTTCGTTCTGTTGTACACAGAACTAACTAGAGGGCACCTAACAACAAAGGTAGTCCATTGTATGCGTGCACCATGGTTTATCCATTCCCCTGTTGAAGTACGTTTGGGGATTTTCCTGTTTTTGTTGATTATGAACAAAGCCACTATAAATATTCACGGACGGGTTTTTGTATGAACATGGGTTTCATTTCACTTGGGTAAATACCTAGGAGTGGGATTGCTGTGACATACAGTAAGTATATATTTAATTTTGTAAGAAATGGCCAAACTGTTTTTCCAAAGTGGTTGAACCATTCTGCATTCCCAAAAGCAGTGTGAGAGAGTCTCCTTTGCTCCACATCCTTCCCAGTACTTGGTATTACCAGGTTGGTTTTTTTTAAATTAAGTCATTCTAATAGGTATATAAAATAGTTTTAATTTGCATTTCCCAAATTAATAATGTTGAGTATATTTTCATGTGTTTATTTGCCATGCTTACATCTTCTGCAGTGAAGTTTCTGTTTATTCATTAGTGCATTTTTTAAATTGGGCTGTTTGTTTTCTTACTATTGAGTTTTGAGAGTTCTGTATGCATATTCTGGATACAAGCCCTTTATCAGACATGTGTTTTGCAAATATTCTCTCCCAGTCTGTGGTTATCTTTTCATTCCCTAGTGTCTTCTGAGAAGTAGAATTTTTAATTTTGATGAAGTCAAATTTACCCATTTTTTTTCTTTTTATGGGTTGTGTTTCGTTGTTTCATAAAATAAATCTTTACATAACGAAGTCACAAAAATTTCCTCCTATGTGTTCTTCTAGAACTTTTATAGGTTTAGGTTTTACATTCAGGTGTTTGACCTATTTTCATAATTTTTGTATATGGTATAAGGTGTGACTCTAGGTTGCTTTTTTTTTGGCATATGGATGTCTAATTGTTCTAGCACCATTTGTAGAAAAGACAGCAGAGATTTGAACTCAGGATTCTCTGATTCTAGATGCCAAGTTCTTACCATGTACTTCCTTGTACTGTTTGTACATATTTTTTAATTCTCTACTTGATCTTAAACTCTTTGACAGACTTCTTTATATCTCCAACACACAGTGCTTTGAACATAGTACACCGTCACTAAATACCCCTGATTGACGGTTTCAGTGAAGGATGGAATAGTAATAATTACTCAAAGCTAGCCAACCTTTGTTCTCCCTTGCCCAAGAAAGGAACAGGATCTTAGTATATGGCGCCTGTGTGTTTAGAGGTCTGGCTCACCTAGCAGGCAGGGAAAGGTCACTTGGAGGTCTCAGTATTTACAGTTGACCTCCATACCCTAAGCCATTTAATTCAAGGATAGAGGAACTAGTTCTTTACTATAATAACATGAGAACATAACATGAGTCCTAGTCTGTCAATGGCATGAGGACGGTTGTGTTTCTCTGACAGCATTTCAGCCCCATGTACAAGCCTTGGCTGTCCTAAGGAATGATCATTTACCGGTCTGTTCTGACCAGTGGGCAGGGTCACTCAGGAGCAATTTGGGGCCAGAACTAGGTGGCGGATGTGGGTGGAGGTGGGAAGGAGGCAACACTAGTATAACTGAGATTAACTGAGGTCTTGATTCTGATCATAGAGTAAATAAGCCAGTGTGGGCAAGCCCTTTGCATGACCTTCAGCTCTGTGGATTTAGAAGCAAAGGCCTTTCCATAATTTCACAGAGGGCAAGGCCAGCAGACCATTGCTTAGCGTTTGCCACGGAAAAGCCAAGAAGGCCTTACAAAGCCTACTTTAGATGATATTACATGTATACCCCATTACTGGTTTTAAATTATAATAACCTTTAAGTCTCATCAGTAATAGACACTTTCTTTTCCAAGGCAACATAACTACAGGTACCAACCCACTCCTGATGGGGCCATTAGAGGAAGAGAATCTCACAGACTGAAAGGGAAAAAATTCCATTTTCCAGCTATCACAAACAGGAAAGCAAGAAGGAAAAGCAGAAAATACTTTAAAAACCTACGAAGTTTTTGATGAACAGCTGATATAATAATGAAAGGTTTTTGGGTTTTTTTTTGCCCAGGACCCAGTACAGAGTAAGTTCTCAGAAATGTTCTCAACAACAACATTATGGGCCAATATTATACTTTGGGCACAAGGTGCAACACACACACACACACACACACACACACACGACACTAGAAAGAGAGAAATATAGGCGGACGTATAGATTAAGAATCTGGAGGAAAAGTTGCTCCAGACATAGCAAAGAAAGAGATAAAAAATAGCGAGAACGTTGTGGTTGGTTATCCATCTTGCTTATGCCCTTGTTAAATCCCTGAGTGTTCAGACTATGTCTCTTTCATGTTTTCCGTCCTCATGTTATCATAGAATTCATTCTGGGACCATAACTCCTCTTTAATACTCTGCACATCTTGAACATTCAGGGCCAGGGTCAGCTGGGCTATTTCAGGGAGGAATATATTTGTTGTATAAACATTAATGGAAAAGTCATCAAATTCTGAGCCAAGTGGTCAATTAAACAAAATTCTACTAACCAAGTGATTTGTTTTCCACCAAAATAAAATAGAGCCAAGTTAAATTGACTAAGAGACTGAGCAGAACTTTTAATGACATAATTCAACAAGCAGCTGCCCATTAGCAGCCTGAGGGAGATGAAGGCCATTCTGGTAGGACTGGATTCTCAAGAAAAGTCTCTCATCATTCGTTGAAACCTAAGATCAGCAAGGGATGGAAGAAGAGCAAATATAATAGGATGCATGAAGCACCGGGGCAGTCATGGAACCTGGTTCATAAATATCCTGTTCCAGGAAGGTACCATCATTTCATTGGTTTGGCATCTCATTATGCTGTTGGTGCTTTTAGCGCAGGGCTCACAGCTTCCTCTCCAGTTGCCTATGAGGGTTATGCTAAGGCTATGGCAAGAGGCATTTGTCTGGGGCCACACAAGCAAGACTATGAGGAACTGTCCCCATATACGTTTAAAAATGCCAAGGCCTGGTCACCTGCCCCACATCTACAACTTGAGCACATTGCACACAGTGAGTCCCTAGAAGTACTGGCCAAGTCCTGTACCAGGATGAAGTTCTCCCAGTCCTCTAGAAAGAGTGTCCTGACTTCCTGATTGTCTGACTTCCTTTGGGTTTGGTCAATGGAGGGGATTAGAGAGTGGAAGGAAAGAGAGATGGGGTAGGGTATTTATGTCCACCCTAACTGTGTCCCACTCCTGCCAGCCTTTGACACTTTGGTTCAGTGGTAGATTTCGCCTTCCATGCAGGAGACCCAGGTTCGATTCCTGGTCAATGCACCTCATGTGCAGCTACTACCCATCTGTCAGTGGAAGCTTGTGTGTTGCCATGATGCTGAGCAGGTTTCAACATAGCTTCCAGGCTAAGATGGACCAGTAAGAAAGCCCTGGAGATTTAGTTAGTGAAAACAGCCAATGAAAACCCTATAAATCACAATAGTCCGATCCACAACCAATCATGGGGATGGTGCAGGACGGGGCAGTGTTAGTTCCATTGTACACGAGTCTAACGCCTAAGCTCAGTAGGGGGAGCCCCACTTCCAAGGTTACAGTTTGCCTTGGTTATCTAGTGCTGCTGTAACAGAAATACCACCAGTGGATGGCTTTAACAAAGAGAAATTGATTCTCACAATCTAGGAGGCTAGAAGTCCGAATTCAGGGTGTCAGCTCCAGGGAAAGGCTTTCTCTCTCCGTCAGCTCTAGGGAAAGGTCCTTGTCATCCATCTTCCTCTAGACTAGGAGCTTCTTAATGCAGGGACCCCAGGTCCAAAGGACACGCTATTCTACTGGCTCTTGTTTCTTGGTGGTATAACGTTCCCCTGTCTCTCTGCTTGTGTCTCTCTTTTATGTCTCAAAAGAAATCGACTTAAAACACAACCTAATCTTGTAGATTGAGTCCTGCCCCATTAATATGACTGCTCTAATCCCACCTCATTAACATCATACAGGTAGAATTTACAACACATAGGAAAATCACATCAGATGACAAAATGGTGGACATTACACAATACTGGGAATCATATATTTTTGGGGGACACAATTCAATTCAATCCATGACACAGTTCTTGATTTAACAACTTTTTCCTCCAGTTTTCCCTTTAGGCCTAAGTAAAGGCTTCCTGCCCTTGCTAGTGTTTAGTGGTTCACCATCCTTAGCTGTTGTCTAATCCCGCCCACACCTCTGCTCAACAGTGCCCTCATTCAACTCTTGTCAAACCCTTTGAGTTTGCTGCCTGTTTACTGCCTGGGCCCTGACTGAAATAGGGATCAAGGTCAAAGTTTCCACAGATTGAGCCTGAGCTTTGGAACAAACAGCATGATCAACTTTCCTCCTTAATGATGCAGTAGTAGGTAATGGAGGTAAAAGACTTGAGGAAGTAAGCCTCAGTTTAGGAATGTCAAGGAGAAAATGAGGAAACAATTACCCAAAGTGTATAAATAGCGGTTAGACAACTGAATACATTTTCAGGAAATGTCTGTTCAGGAACTGATTACTATAGAATGTAGGAGCTATTTTTAAGAATGTTATCCAAAAACTATAAAGATCATAGCATAAAAAATAGGATCAATGCCAGAGGCCCTAATACACAGCATTAACAGGATACAAATCATAACTAACACACACAAACTCCAGAAGATAAGCTAGATAACTGGGATCTTCTAAAAATTAAACACTTCTGCTCATCAAAAGACTTCACCAAAAGAGTTAAAAGAGAACCTACAGACTGGGAAGAAATTTTTGGCTATTATAAATCTGACAAAGTTCTAATCTTTAAAATCTACAGGAAAATCCAACACCTCTACAACAAAAAGACAAATAATCCAATTAAAAAATGGGCAAAGGAAATGAACAGACATTTCACCAAAGAAGACATTCAAGTGGCTAATAGACAAATGTGGAAATGCTCGGCTAACAGACACATGAAGAAATGCTCGAGATCACTAGCCATCAGAGAAATGCAAATTGAAACAATGAGATACCGTCATGATTGAATTGTGTCCCCCAAAAATATCTGTCAACTTGGCTGGGTCATGATTCCAGTATTGTATGATTGTGTAATCTGATGTGATTTCCTTATGTGTTGTAAACTCTATCACTATGATGAGATTATATGTGATCTCCTTATGTGTTGTAAATTCTATCACTGTGATGAGGTTATATAGATGAGGTTGACAAGATTAGATAGTGTCTTAATGCAATCTCTTTTGAGATATAAAAGAGAAAAGTGAGCAGAGACACATGGGAACCTCATACCACCAAGAAAGCAGTGCCGGGAGAAGAGCGCATCCTTTGGACCTGAGGTTCCTGCGCTGAGATGCTCCCAGACCAAGGAAAGACTGATGACAAGGAGCTTCCTCCATAGCCGACAGAGAGACAGAGCATATTCCTGGAGCTGATGCTCTGAATTTGGACTTGTAGCCTACTGGACTATGGGAGAATGAACTTCTCTTTGTTGAAGCCATCCACTTGTGGTGTTTCTGTTGAAGCAGCACTAGATGACTAAGATAGATACCATCTCACCTCGGCATTACTAGCACTAATAAAAAAAAAAGACAAAATAATAAATGTTGGAGAGGATGCAGGGAGATTGGAACTCTTATGTACTGCTGGTAGGAATGCAAAATGGTACAATCATTTTGGAAAATGATATGATGCCTCCTTAAAAAGCTTGAAATAAAAATACCATATGATCGAGCAGTTCCAGTCCTAGGGATATATCCTAGAGAAATAAGAGCTGTCACATGAATAGACATATGCACACCCATATTCATTGCAGCATCATTCATGTGATGGTTAAGATTTGGGTCAACTTGACTGGGCCATGATTCTCAGTGTTTTAATGTAATCACTCCCATGATTGAATATACTGTGAGTAGCCAATCAGATGAAAGGGAGTCTCCTTGTGCGTGTGGCCCACATCTGAATATAAGCAGACATTCTGGCTTTTTGCTCTCTCTGGAACCTGCAGCTGTTTCTTGTCATCTCATCTCCGGTTCTTGGGACTTGAGCTGTCAGCTTATCTGCCGAACCTGGGATTCGTCACTCTGCACAGCCTGTGAGCGGGAGCCTTGCTCTCCGACCTGCCGATCTTGGGCTTGCCAGCTTCTGCACCTGTGTGACTTGGGAGAGGCCTCAACCCTGATCCACGGACTTGGGACGTTCTAGCCTCTACAATCACGTGAGCTGTTTCCTTGATATAATCTCTCTCTATATATATATTTATAAACTTTACTGGTTTTGCTTCTCTAGAGAACCCATCCTAAGACAGTTCACAGCGGCAAAAAGATGGAAATAACCTAGATGTCCATCACAGATGAATGGATAAACAAATTATGGTACATACACACAATGGAGTACTACCCAACGATAAAGAACAATGATGAATCTGTGAAGCATCTCACAGCATGGACGAATCTGGAGAGCATTATGCTGAGTGAAATAAGTCAATCACAAAAGGACAAACATCATATGAGACCACTATTATAAAAACTAATGAAAAGATTTACACACAAAAAGAAAAACACCTTTGATGGTTACAAGGGAGGGGAGGGGTGGGGATGGAAAAACACTAAATAGACAATAGATAAGTGGTAACTTCGGTGAAGGGTAACACAGTACACAATACACAATACTGGGGAATCCAACACAACTTGACCAAGGCAAGGTCATGGAAGCTCCATAGACACATCCAAACTACCTGAGGGACTGAATTACTGGGCTGAGGGCTGTGGGGACCATGGTCTCGGGCAACATCTAGCTCAATTGGCATAACTCAATTTATAAAGAAAATGTTCTACATTCTACTTTAGTGAGAAGCATCTGGGATCTTAAAAGCTTGTGAGCGGCCATCTAAGATACTCCACTAGTCTCACCCTGTCTGGAGCAAGGGAGAAAGAAGAAAACCAAAGACACAAGGGAAAGATTAGTCCAAAGGACTAATGGACCACAATTGTCACGGTCTCCACCAGGCTGAGTCTGTACAACTAGATGGTGCCCGGCTACCACCACTGACTGCTCTGACAGGGATCACAATATAGGGTCCCGGACAGAGCTAGAGAAAAATGTAGAACAAAATTCTAACTCACAAAAAAAGACCAGACTTACTGGTCTGACAGAGACTGGAGAAACCCCAAGAGTATGGTCCCCAGACACCCTTTTAGCTCAGCAATGAAGTCACTCCTGAGGTTCACCCTTTAGCCAAAGATTAAACAGGCCCATAAAACAAAACGCGACTGAAGGGGCACACCAGCCCAGGGGCAAGGACTAGGACTAGAAGGCAGGAGGGGACAGGAAAGCTGGTAATAGGGAACCCAAATTCAAGAAAGGAGAGTGTTGACATGTCATGGGGTTGTTAACCAATGTCATAAAAAAGAAAAAGAAAAAAGAACATTTTCCAGAAATTGTGATTTTTTTAATTTTTTGTTTTATTGTACTTTAGATGAAGGTTTACAGAACAAATAGTTCTCATTAAACAGTACACATACTGTTTTATGACATTGGTTAACAACCCCATGACATGTCAACACTCTCCCTTTTCAACCCTGGAGGACTTTTTTTTGGTGAAAATATACATAGCCAAAGATACACCATTTCAAAAATTTCTACTTTACAATTCAGTGACATTGAGTACATTCTTCCAGTTGTGCTGCTATTCTCACTATCCTTTTCCAAATTATTCCATCACCATTATCTTCAACTCACTGTCCCCTAGGTTTCCCATCAAACCTTTTGAGTTGCTGTTATCAATTTGATCTCACATAGATAATTCTTTTTTTTTGTACTTTAGATGAAGGTTTACAGAACAAATAGTTTCTCATTTAACAGTTAGTACCCATATTGCCTTATGACAGTGGTTAACAACCCCACAACATGTCAACACTGTCCTTTCTCAACTTTGGGTTACCTATCACCAGCTTTGCTATCCCCTCCTACCTTCTAGTCCTTGTCCCCAGACTGCTGTGCCTCATTAGTCCCTTTTGGTTTTATGGGGCTGTCCAATCCCTGTCTGAACGGTGAGCCTCAGGAGTGACTTCACCACTGGGCTAAAAGGGTGTCTGGGGGTCATACTCTTGGGGTTTCTCCAGTCTCTGTCAGACCAGTAAGTCTGGTCTTTTTTTGTGAGTTAGAATTTTGTTCTACATCCTTCTCCAGCTCTGTCCAGGACCCTCTGTTGTGATCCCGGTCAGAGCAGTCAGTGGTGTAGCTGGACACCATCTAGCTGTACTGGACTCAGTCTGGTGGAGGCCTTGGTAGCTGTGGATCATTAGTCCTTTGGACTAATCTTTTCCTTGTATCCTGTTCTCTTCATTCTCCCTTGCTCCTGAAGGGGTGAGACCAGTACAGTATTTCAGATGGCTGCTCACAGGCTTTTAAGACCCCAGACACTACTCACTGAAGTAGAATGAAGAACATTGTCTTTATAAACTGTGTTATGACAATTGAGCTAGATGTTCCCCGAGACCATGGTCCCCACAGCCCTCCTCCCAGCAATTCAGTCCCTCAGGGAGTGTGGATGTGTCTATGGAGCTTCCATGACCTTTCCTTGTACAAGTTGTACTGGCTTCCCCAGTATTGTGTACTTTCTTACCCTTCACCAAAATTACCGCTTATCTATTGCCTATTTAGTTCCCCCACCCCACCCCTCCCATCCCTCATAACCAAAAAAGATTATTTCTTTTTGTGTGTGAACATTTTCATAAGTGTGATTTTTTTTTTTTAAGTTAGGTCTTGAGAGAGCCGTGATAAAATTGAGAAGATTTGAGAGAGAGCGTGAATACTAGTTGACCGAGAGGGGCATGTCCTTGTTTTCAAAAACTTTACTCAGACATAATTCACATAAAATAAAATTGACCCATTTAATGTGTATAATTCAATGTATTTTAGCATACTCACAGGGTTATGAAACCATCACCATAATCTAATTTTAGAACATTTTCCTGCTTCCTAAAAGAAATCTTGTATCTATTAGCAGTAATTCCCCATTTACCCCTTGCTCTTTTCCTCCAGCCCTAGGTACCACTACTCTGTTTTACGTCTTCATAAATTTGCCTATTCTGGATATTTTATATAAATGAATCATACATACGTGGTCTTCTGTGACTGACTTCTTTTACTTAATATAGTGTGTTCAAGATTCATCCATGTTATGTTGTTGTCGTTAGGTGCCGTCAAGTCGGTTCTGACTCATAGCAACCCTAAGCACCACAGAACGAAACACTGCCTGTGCCATGCTCAAAATCGTTGTTATGCTTGAGACCATTGTTGCAGCCACTGTGTCAATCCATCTCGTTGAGGGTCTTCCTTTTTTTTCTCTGACCTTGTCCTTTACCAAGCATGATGTCCTTCTCCAGTGACTGATCCCTCCTGACAACATCCACGTTATAGCATGTATCAATATGTCATTTCTTTTTATTATTGAATATTTCATTGTATGGATATGCAACATTTTATTTATCCATTCATCAGTTGATGAACATTTGAGTTATTTCCATTTTTTAGCTGTTATGAATAATGCTGCTATGAACATTCATGTACAAGTTTTTATGTGGGTATATGATTTCACTTCTCTTGGGTATATACTTAGGAGTAGAATTGCTGAGTCATGTGGTAGCTCTATGCTTAACCTTAGCATGACTGTCAAAATGTTTTCCAAAGCAGCTGCATGATTCTACATTCTCACCAGCAATGAATGAGGGTTCTCATTTCTCCACATCCTCAGCAACACTTGTTATTGTTGCTCTTTTGCATTATAGCCATCGTAGTGGGTATGAAATGGCATCTCATTATGGTTTATATTTGCATTTCCTTAATATCTAATGACGCTGAACATCTTTTTATGTGCTTATTGGCCATTTGGATATCTTTTTTTGATAAATGTCTTTTCAAATCCTTACTCTATTTTTAAATTGAGTTATCTTTGTATAATTGAATTGCAATAGCTCTTTGTGTATTCTGGATAGAAGTCCCTTATCAGATATATGATTTGCAAATATTTTCTCACATTCTGTGCATTGTCTTTTTACTTCTTGATGACTTTTTTTGCACCATGAAAGGTTTTAATTTTGAGGTAGTTCAATTTATATTTTCTTTTGTCACATATGCTTTTGGAATCACATCTAAGAAACTACTGCCTAACCCAAGATCTCAAAGATGGAGGCCTATATTTTCTTCTAAGAGTTTTACAGTTAGCTCTTATGTGAATGCCTATGATCCATTTTGAGTTAATTTTTGTGTATGGTGTGAGGAAGTGGTTCAACTTCATTCCTTTGCATGTGGATATCCAGTTGTCCCGGCACCATTTGTTAAGAAGACTATCCTTTTCCCTTGTCTTGGCATCTTTGTCAAAAAAATCAGCTAACCACACACGTTAGGTTTATTTCCGGACTCTCAATTCTATTCCATTGGTCTCTATGCCTATCCTCATACTAGTACTACATTGTCTTGATAACTGTCGCTTTGTAGCAAGTTTTCAAATCACAAAGTATGAGTCTCCCATCTTTGTTCTTCTTTTACAGAATTGTTTTGGCTATTCTGGGTCCCTTGTAATTCCATATGAATTTTAAGATCAGCTTGTCAATTTTTGCAAAAAAGTATCTGGGATTTCGTAGGGATTGTGTTGTATCTGTAGATCAATTTGGGGAGTACTGCCTCTTGCAAATATTAAGTCTTCCAATTCATGAATATACGATGTCTTTCCATCTAATTAGACTTCTTTAATTTCTTTAAACAGTGTTTTATAGTTTCAGTGTACAAGTCTTACACTCTTTTAAAATTTATACTTAAGTATTTTATTCTTTTTGATGCTATTATAAATGGAATTATTTAATTTCATTTCCAGAATGTTCATTACTAATTTATAGATATATATTGATCTTATATCCTGCAACTTTGCTGAATTCATTTATTAATACTAACCGTTTTTAACTATAGGAGCCCTGGTGGTGCAGTGGTTAAGCACTCAGCTGCTAACCAAAATGTTGGCAGTTTGAACAAACGAACCGCTATACAGGAGAAAGATGTGGCAGTCTGCTCCCATGAAGATTACAGCCTTGGAAACCCTATGGGACAGTTCTATTCTGTCCTGTAGGGCATTATGAGTTGGAATCAACTCAAAGGCAATAGATTTGGTTTAATCATTTTAGTGGATTCCTTAAGATTTTCTATATATAAAATAATGTCATTTATAAGTAGAAATAGTTTTACTTTTTCTCTTCCAATTTGGATGCTTTTATTTCATTTTCTTGTACAATTGCCCTGTCTAGAGCTTCCACTATAATGTTAATAGAAGTGGCAAGAAGGGACATCCTTGTCTTGTTCCTGATTTAAGGGGAAAAGCATTCAGTCTTTCAGCAATTAGTATGATTTTTTTAAATGCCTTTTTATCAGGTTGAGGAAGTTCTCCTCTATTTCTAGTTTGTTGAGTGTTTTTTATACAAAACGGGTTGAATTTTTGTCAAATGCTTCTTTATCTATTGAGAGGATCATATGGTTTTTGTCTTTTATTCTATTAATATGATATATTACACAAATTGATTTTTGGATGGTAAATCAACCTTGCGTTCCAGAGATAAATCCCACTTTCTCATTTCCTATAATCCTTTTTATATGTTGCTGGATTCAGTTTGCTAGTATTTTGTTGAGGATTTTTGTATCTGTTCTTATAAGGGATATTGTTCTGTACTTTTCTTTTAAAGTCTTCATCTGGTTTTAATATCAGGGTAATACTGCCCTCACAGAATGAGTTTAGAATGAGTTGGGAAGTGTCCCTTCTATTTTATGGAAGAGTTTGTGAAAGATTGGTATTCACTCTTTCAATGTTTGGTAGATTCACCAGTGAAACCATCTGGTCCTAGGTTTTTCTTTATGAGAAGTTTTAAAATGACTAATTCAATCTCTTTAATTGTTATAGACTTATTCATGTTTTCTATGTCTTCTTGAGTATGTTTACACAATTTGTGTCTTTCTAGGAATTTGTCAGTTTTATTTAAGTTATCTAATTTTTTACAGTTGTTCCTAGTATTGATTTTGTAATCCTTTTTATTTCTGTAAGGTTGGTAGTGATGTCATCTTTTTCACTCCTAATTTTAATCATTTGAGTCTTCTCTCTCTTTTTCTTGGTCAATCTAGCTAAAAATTTGTCATTTTTGTTGATCTTTACAAAGAAACAACTTTTAGTTTAATTGACTTTATTTCTTTTTTATTTTCTACTTCATTTATTTCTGCTCTAGTCTTTATTATTTCTTCCTTCTGATTGCTTTGGGTTTAGTTTGCCCTTTTTCTAGTTTCTTAAGACAGAAGATTAGGTTACTGATTTGAAATCTTTATTCTCTTTTAAATATAGGCATTTACAACTATAAATTTCCCTCTGTGCACTGACTGCTTTAGCTGTATCCGAAAAGTTTTGGTATGTTGTGCTTTTGTTGTACTTCATCTGAAAGCATTTTCTAATTTTTCTTGCTATTTCTTCTTTGAGCCCATTGGTTATTTAGGAGTATGTTGTTTACTTTTCACATATTTATGAACTTCTTAAATTTTCTTCTGTTATTGATTTCTAATTTAATTCCATTGTGATCAGAAAACTTACTTTGTATGATTTCAATCCTTTTACACTGAGCCTTGTTTTATGGCTTAGTATATGGTCCACCCTGGAGAATGTTCCATTTGCTTTGAGGTGAATCTGTATTCTGCTGCTGTTGGGTGGAGCCATGTCCTTATTTTTTAATCAAGTTTAAGGTACAAATTTCCTGCCATCAGATACATTCTCATCTCCTTCACCTTACTCATGGTCAAATTGGGAGAAGAAGAGATGTAATCACTTAACACTATAATAGATATTATATAGCTGTAGATGTAGATGGAGCCCTGATGGCATAGTGGTTAACAGTTCAGCTGCTAACCAAAAGGTCAGCAGTTCGAGTCCACCAGCCACTCCTTGGAAACCCATAGGGCAGTTCTACTTAATCCTATAATGAATCCTTAATCCTGTATGAACTGGAATCGACTAGATGGCAAGGGGTTTGCTTTGTTTTTTTTGGTAGCCGTAGATAAGGATAATTTCTGCAGCATGGGACCATGTTATATGAGGTTGGAAATAAGGCAGCATGAGGTAACAATATAAATCTAAGATTTCCATCTCTGATTCTCTGGCATAACTCTGATTCTCAAGGCAAATCCTAGAAAATTAGAAAGGTGGAGTCTATGATTCCAAAGGTCCCTTCTAACATTAAAGTGATTGTATTCTACTGTGTACACAGACAAATGCACGTAAATTTCTCTGTTCTAGAGTGAGAATGCCTGAGTTCAAATCCACCACTTAATGGCTACGTGACTTTGGTCAAATTACTTAACCTCTCTACCTGTCATTTTGATCATTTTTATTCACCAAGATCATAATAGTACTAAGGGGTCTTGTGAAAATTAAGTGATGAATTTGTGAATTAAATGAGAAATGATATGAAAAATAATTAGCATATTGTTCGGCACACAGTAATCAGTCACAGAGCCCTGGTAGTGAATGTTAGCTGTTTTTAGATACAGAACTGCTACTACTACTAATAAAGGGTTTTACCAGGTCATATTCCTCCCTCAAGTACAAGATCAAGGAATCCTTCTTTATAGTGCCTTAGGGTTTTTTGAAATTCTGGCCTAATCTTGTTTCCTTGATCTAAATAAAAGGACTGAAATGTTTTATTTCTGGAAGGCAGAGTTGCTTTTATTTTTTTCCTGGGATATTGTAGAGGGGAGTAAGCATCTGATGGTCACAGGACTAGATAACCTTTAACGTCCTTCTAACCTTGAGTTATCTCTACAGAGATAGACAATAGAAGCCATGAAAATGAGTATTAGCATAAAATCATCTTGTGAATCTGATCCTGTTAATCAAAAGAAGACACATTAATCAATTTATTTCTTGAAACGGCATTAAGGTTTTTAGCCTTCCAGATTCAGTTTACTAAATCACTTCTGACAGCACGTTATGGTATTGTAGTCATAGGAAAGAGTTAATTCATTTCTACCCAAAAGCAATTTACTACCTCTCAAGTGTTGAATGAGAACTACAATGTGTTGCTAAACTGATATCCATGCATCAATGGAAACAGGCTCTAGGAACTTAAAGTGCCTTTCCTCTCCAACATCTTGACTACATCCTCTGCTTGCTTTGAAAAAGAAAAAAAACCCACCCATACTGGGGCCAGAGTGGGGGAGCGGGCACCAGGTAGATTTATTCTGATTGAAGAGTTGAGACTTTGTAACTGAACATACTGAATACTGAATATACCATGGACTGCCAGAAGAAGAAACGAATCTATCTTAGAAAAGTACAACCAGAATGCTCCTCAGAAGTGAGGACATGTTACCAGGAGGGACCAATCCCTGGAGAAGGACATTTTGCTTGGTAAAGTAGAACGTCAGTGAAAGGGAGAAAGACACTCAACGAGACGGATTGACAGAGTGGCTGCAACAATGGGCTCAAACAGCAACAACGGTGAGGATGGGCAGGACGGGGCAACATTTCTTGTCTTATACATACATTTCCATGAGTCAGGGCCCACGTCAAGGCACTTAACAACAACAACTGAAAATAAAATCCTGAAATGATATTTTGCTTCTTTTGTCCTCCTGATTCAGTTTGACCATTCACCCCTCAAAATTCTTAAGTTTATATAATTCTCAGGCATAAAACTCCAGAGAATTTCAAAAAAAAAAAAAATTTACCAGGATGTATGATTCTTGCAGCACTAATAAATACCCATCTCCAAAGTCATAATGAAATAGAAATCTATATAATGTTAGATTGTCGCAGAAAATATTACTAAGTCTCCTGGAACTGTCTATAGCTTAAAATTCACACATGCTCATAACACCATTCCCTTGAATGTAAGCCTCATGACAGCAGAGAAGTTCACTTTCTTTCCTGATGTCCCACAAATACCTTCAACACTGTCTGGCATAGAGTGAGTGCTCTACAGGGGTTTGTTGAATAAATTTCCTCTTTTAACACTCGAATATTTACATACATTTATAAAATATTTTTAAATGCTTGTAAATTTTTTCTGCATACTTTTATTTATGAATTACTTAATGGTATTTCAACTCAAGAGGAAATATGATCACCTACTGTTTCCCTAATAGCACACTTACAGACTTATTTAGAGTGGGAAATTGTCACATGAAAAACTGCTAAAATTAGTTTCAAATCAACATTCCATTATATTTTCTTTTAATTGAATGTTATCCCTTAAAACATGTAAACTATAAACCAAAACGAAACCCACTGCCGTCAAGTAGAGTCTAACTCGTAGCAATCCTATTGGGCAGAGTAGAACTGTCCCACAGGGTTTCCAAGGAGTGGCTGATGGATTTGAACTGCCGACCTTCTGGTTAGCAGCTGAGTTCTTAACCACTGCATGACAAGGGCCCCTCGTAAACTATAACAAAAATAAACAAACAAATCCATTGCCATTGAGTAGATTTCAGCTCATAGCAACCCCATAGGGTTTCCAAGGCTATCAATCTCTACAGAAGCAGACTGCCAGATCTTTCTCCCTCAGAGCTGCTTGTGGTTTCGAACATGTGCTAATTATTACCTAAAGGGGTAGCATTTTGTTAATACTGATACTTCAAGAGGGTTGCTAGGTAAAATACAATTTTTTTTTTTTAGTCTGTCTCCAATATTGCACGGGATATACTTATACTAAGAAATTTTTCATTGTTTATCTGAAATTCAAATTTAACTGGTGTCCTGTATTTTTTTTTTTCTTTGTTGCTAACTCTGGCAACCCTAGATTCAAAGCAAATGTCATCGCTCTTATCTTAAAGTGTTGTCACAATCAAACAAAGGTTGCTAATACATAAACTCCTAACTGACTGTCTTCAAATAGGATGTCATTAGGCTAAGCTAGTTTGTCATCATTTTTCTTCAGGAGAATAAACAAACTGAGGAAGAAAATGGCCTCCCGAGTGACAGCAGTGGTGTGACTCTCCACAGGTCCTCTCCTTTGAAGTTCTGTAAGGTCACGCCTCCCCAGGGCACCATGGCCCAGAGTTTGACTCTGAGGAAGAAGTCCTGTTTTCCTATTACAGACTCTCATTGGCATACTCTTCCAGAAAATACTCCCCACTTCTGGAGAAGCTCCCCAGTTCATGTGGAAATGCTAGACATTTTAAGAATGTAGTAACAAAGAAATTCTCTCCCCGCAGAACTTCGTTCCCTCAGGTTAACCCCTCACAGAGGTGAAAGCATGCACAGCCACAGGCCTTTGGCTCTTGGCCTTGGCCTTTGCCTTTGCAAGGATGGAAATATGCACCTTCACTAGTTTCCTTTCAGGAACAGACAACAACGGGAAACTTCTTTGTATTTTAATACCCTCCATGCAAGAGCCCTGGTGGCAGAAATGGTTACTAGCTCAGCTGCTAACTGAAAGGTTGATGGGTTGAACTCACCCAATGGCTCCACAGGAGAAAGACCTGGCAATCTACTCCCATAAAGATTACAGCCTAGGAAACTATATGGGGCAGTTCTACTCAGTCACATGGGGTCTTTATGAGTTAGAATTGACTCGATGGTACCCAACAACAACACCCTCCATGCAAGCTCCTTCTCACCAAGTGCTCCATGGTGAAGAAAATCTTGTCTCCTCCGACTCCTGTTCTCATCACCCTTCTTTCTCCCTGCCCTTGCTTGCTTTCTTCCAAACTGCCAACACCAGCAAAGAAGGGGGCAGCCAGTGAACATGTGCGCACTGTACATGAGGCTCTCTGCAGATCCCAGCAGCTAAATGTGCTCCTTTACAGCCTGACAGAGCAGAGTTTGAAACCATCGCTGGGTCACTTACTCAACCCCGTTGGGTCTCGGTTTCCCGTCTATCAAATGGGGCTAAGAATAGCATCTACCCCATGGAGTTACGTGTAAAACACCTAGGGACATAATAAGTGCGAAGTAAATGTTACTATTATTAACATAAAAATAAAATATATTTAAGAATATGCAAATATCCATAGAAATTTGCTTTTTAATAAATATTCTCTTCTTTAAAATAAAAAGGATTTTCAACACATTTTAAAGTTGACTAAGAAAAGGCTTAATACAAATCAATACACATAAGAAGTGGTATAAGAATACTAAGAAAATGTAAATTTTCTTACTGGAAGAATTCTAGGCAGTTGGTTTCCCAACACTTTCAAGAAAATTATAAGAACTGCAGTGTCACCATAGGACCAGGGTAAAGTATGGAACACAGACTATGGGGATTTCTGAAATTAGTGACATGTGGCATAAATCATTTCACTGAGGGGCAAGGTATGATCCCTCAGCCCTCGCCTGTGCTGGGGTCCAAGGGAGAGAGCCATGCTGGGAACAATTTTGTACTGTTCTCCAGGTGACCATGCTTCTTCAAACAGGAGAGAAGTTTCACCAAAGAAGACATTCAGATGGCCAACAGACACACGAGGAAATGCTCGTGATCACTAGCCATTAGAGGAACACAAATCAAAACCACAGTGAGTTACCATCTCACTCCGACATTCCTGGCATGAATCAAAAAAACAGGTAATAACAAATGTTGGAGAGGCTGCGGGGAGACTGAAACACTTATGCACTGCTGGTGGGAATGCAAAATGGTTACAACCATTTTGGAAAACCATACGATGCTTCCTTATAAAGCTAGAAATAAAAATACCATATGATCCAGCAATCCCACCCCTAGGAATATATCCTAGAGAAATAAGAGCCTTCACACGAATAGATATAGGCACACCCATGTTTACTGCAGCATTATTCACAATAACAAAAAGATGGAAACAACCTAAGTGCTCATCAACAGATGAATGGATAAACAAACTATGGTACATACACACAATGCAATACTACACAACGATAAAGAACGATGATGAATCTGCAAAACTTCTCACAACATCGATACATCTGGAGGGCATTATGCTGAGTGAAACAAGTCAATCACAAAAGGACAAATATTGTATGAGACCACTATTATAAGAACTCACGGAAAGGTTTATACACAGAAAGAAATAATCTTGATGGTTACTAGGGAGGGGAGGGGTGGAGAGGGAAAAACACTAACTAGACAATAGATATGTGGTAACTTTGGTGTAGGGTAAGACAGTACACGATACCAAGGAAGCCAGCACAACCTGTCCAAGGCAAGGTCATGGAAGCTTCATAGACACATCCAAACTCCCTGAGGGACCAAATTACTGGGCTGAAGGCTGTAGGGACCATGGTCTCCGGGAACATCTAGCTCCATTGGCATAACATAGTTTATAAAGAAAATGTTCTACATTCTACTTTGGTGACTAGTGTCTGGTGTCTTCAAAGCTTATGAGTGGCCATCTAAGGTACTCCACTGATCTCACCCTGTCTGGAGCAAGGGGAAATGAAGAAAACAAAAGACACAAGGGAACGATTAGTCCAAAGGACTAACAGACCACAGGTACCACAGCCTCAACCAGACTGAGTCCAGCACAACTAGATGGTGCCCGGGTACCAACACTGACTGCTCTGACAGGGATCACAATAGAGGGTCCTGGACAGAGCTAGAGGAAAATGTAGAACAAAATTCTAACTCACAAAAAAAAAAAAAAGACCAGACTTACTGGTCTGACAGGGACTGTAGAAACCCTGAGAGGATGGCCCTGGGACAGCCTTGTGGCTCAGTGCTGAAGTCACTTCTGAGGTTCACCCTTCAACCAAAGATTATACAGTCCCATAAAACAAAAAGAGACTAAATGGGCACACCAGCCCAAGGGCAAGGACGAGAAGGCAGGAGAGGACAAGAAAGCTGATAATGGGGCACCCAAGGTAGAGAAGTTGACACGTAGTGGAATTGGTAACCAACGTCAAAAAACAATATGTGTATTAATTGTTTAAGGAGAAACTAGGTTGCTCTGTAAACCTTCATCTAAAGCACAATTAAAAAAAAAAAAAAAACCTAGCCAACCGATGAAGATAAAAATATTTGGTAACACACTAAGTGGGCGACGCGCTGAGGAAAGCCATACTTTCATAGTGGCTGGCAAGCAATGAGGATGCAGAAAGGGTCAGGCAGCCACATACGGGCTGCTGGAAGCAAATGCCTAGATGCCAGCAAAGGAGGAAACCACAGGAGGAAGAACAGCGGCCAGTGTGACCACGTTCCGATCTAGAAAGCAGGGGTGGGGTGCATATAGGTCTGGGATAGGGGTAGGAGATTCTGGGAATGGGGCGGAGGTTCTGGAGAGACAACTACTTGTCGTTTCATAATTCTTTGCGTTACTGGGATTTTTTGTCAGATGCATGTTTTCTGTGTTTAAAAAATGTTATTTGTTTTTTAGGTTTCAAATATGTGTTTTTTGTACCAGTGAAAACTCTAATCTAGCTCAATAATCTGTATCATGTTTCAGAGGCTACCACTTCAAATGATGGGTGTAGTCTTAAATGAAAGATGGTAAGAAGAGGCCTGAAGTCTGTATATGATTAATTTATTTTAATAAGATAGGCAAGTGTATGGAGAGATATGATTCTAAATATATGCATAACTCAAAAGAAAACAACAAAAGGGAAGTGCGTTTCTGCTTTTCTCCACAGCTGTACTGATCGTCAGCTTACATAGAACGTACCACAGCCTGCTGAGAAAATGCCTCCTTGCCCTGTGGGATTGTTACACAGTCGGTGCTCAAAACGGAGTAGAAAGAGCTCCCCTCAGTCCCTCTTTGTTACAGTTGTCCTCCATTTCTCCCTGTCTCCAAGGGAGAAGAAGCCGAGTTAAGAAATCAGAATCTGGATTCTGCTCACCCAAAGAATAATGGATCTATTCTGTTCAAAAAAATGCCTTGATTGTTGATTTGTTTACTTCAGCGCCTTCTCTGAAGGAGAGTATCAGAATTTTGGGGACAAAGCAAAAACTGGGAGAGAGTGTGTGGTGTGTGTGTATATGTGTGTGTGTGTGTAAGCACACAGAGCTCCTTTCTCTAAGACTTTAAAATGTCTCTGTGATAAGCCTGTCTGCCTGACCAAGGCATCAAACAGGGCAAGTATTTTCCTTAATCATTTAAACTACCTTAAAAGTGGGCAGCCAGGAATGTGGAAACTACCTGTTTTTGTAAATTTCTTTGTTCTCCTGGGCCTTTGTTTGCTCACCTTTAAAATGAAGACACTGGCTTTGACACAATTTCAGGTCTTTCCAGATCTAAAATGCTTTTATCATATTAATGAATCAGGGACAATAGACTGGAAATCACCGTAAGCTAAGGCAACACTGATGCATGTGTGTGTATGTGCGTGTGTGAGTGAAAATAAATCTTATGAACATAAAGTACTAACTAGGCATTCATGAAAATTTCCTTTGCCTATTTGAAAAGTGAAGACCTTGGGTGGTACAAACAGTTAACACACTTGGCTGCTAATGAAAAGGCTGGCAACTCAAGTCCACCCAGAGGAGCCTCAGAAGAAAGGCCTGGTGAGCTACTTAGGAAAAATCAGCCATTGAAAGCCCTATGGAGCACAGTTCTACTCTGATACACATGGGATCACCATGAGTCAGAGTTGACTCCGTGGCAACCGTACTGGTATTTGAAAAGTGGGAACCAGCTTCTAAGATTGTATGTATTTTAGCAAAATGGCCATGCCTGTAGTTTTTAACCTGCATTCTTTGGAAAAGGTAAATGTTACTATGTAGCAGACAGAGTGTAGGCTAGAATACCCTACTGAGCTGTTGAACCACCCAGAAAGAAAATTGATGCCTTTTCCAGGTGCATTTTCCCACCCAACAAGCTATAAAGGAAAATTAAATTTTCAAGACAAATTTTTTGTTCCAGCCTCTTTCCTTGTTATGAGTAGGAGCTTGGACTTTGGAATCAGACAGGCAGAGGTTCACAGTTTAGCAATGCTGTTTAGAAAGTGTTTATTAAAATGTGAAGCATTAGCAATTGGGCAACAACAATTCCATGCTGCAAGCAGTCCTTTCTCCGTGAAAATAATAATAAAAATAACAGCAGCAGCCACGTACCAAGCACTTAGTTATGTTCTAGGCAGGCTGTAAGCAAGTCCTTTACCAGTTGTTACTTAATCTTCCTACATCCTGATGAGACTGGACCTAATACCATCATCCTTATTTTGAGGCTCAGAGAGGTTAGATAATTTGTCCAGGGTCACGAAGCTAGTGATAGAAGGATCCAGATGCGTAGGACTCTGACCCTGAAGCCCATGCTTTCAACACATTCCTCTACTGCACCACTGGTCTCCATTCTGACCCTCAGCTCTGTCACTGTCTCCTGCCTGTGTGGCCTCATTCATAGTCTTGTCTGCCTTCTTGAATGGCCAACAACACATCTGCAAACCAGTTTGTGGTCATGGAGCTGAATTTCTCTGTGCAAAATCTAAGCGTCCCCTCCAGAAGCGAGCAGGTGACCAGTGCCACATCAGGATCTTTATCTGACAGGGGCCCGCCCAAGTGCAATGGACATAGACACGTCACGCTTTTCAGGGGATAGATTCCCCTTTGCCTTTCAGAACTGTGCCAAGGGCCCAATTTGCAATTCACAGGCTCTTCCATGAAACAATCCAGCCCTCCAAATTAGGCCAATGACTATTTCTCAGGTTTCCCTTGCAGCCTGAAGAATCTTAATGCTCACAGAGTGTATAAGAATAACAAACATTTCCGACGTTTCAATAAGGGGCTAGAACCTTCACTTTTGCTCCTCCCAGGATAACGGATGTGGCTGAACCAAGGTAACCAGCTAACTGTGGCCATTGAGGTGATCCTGACTCCTGGTGGCCCCATGTGTGTCACAGGGTTTTTAGTAGCTGGTTTTGGGAACTAGATTGTAGGCCTTTCTTCCAAGGTGCCTCTGGGTAGACTCGAACCTCCTACCTTTTGGTTAGCAGCCAAGCATGTTAACTTTGCACCCCCCAGGGACTCCTGAACTAAGGTAAGGACTGTGTAACAGCAGAGTGAGCAGAGAACTGGGAGCACAGTGTCTTGAGAGCTGTGGGAAGGTTCTGGCCGATGGCTTCCCCAGGATTCTACCCTCACGGTGCCTCTTGGACAGGCTACAGGGCACTGGCAGGGAGACTTGCAGAAAACTTAGATCCTAGCATCAGTGGCATGGAAAAGATTTCTCAAAGTCACCTCCTCCTCCCAGATTAGCTCGTTCTCCAGCTTCAAGGTCCGCCCGTGCAGCTGCAGAGGAAGGGTGGGGGTAGCAGGGTGTGTGGAAAGCACCCTCTCAGTGCTGCCTGGCTCCGAGACAAGCAAGTGGAATACCAAGTCGCTGCCTTCTTGGACACCCTTCGCAGACAGTAACCCCACCTCCATTCTGAGGGGAAGAAAAGCAAACTGTCCTCGATCACCTGTGGCCAGGCATTAGCTGAAAAAACTATAAACCAACCCGGGATATGTCACTGGCCGCTGATGTTTCGCTGCACGCAAGGAGCCACACGAGGAAACAAATGACTCCTTTGCTCACCGCTAGTCCAGGAGTGAGGAGTCCCTGGGTGGTGCAAATGGTTAAGTGCGCCACTACTAACCATAAAGGTGGTGATTCAAACCCAACTACAGGCACGTCGAAAGAAAAGCCTGGCAGTCTGCTTCCGAAAGTTCACAGCCTTGAAAACCCTATGGAATGCAGTTCTACTCTGCACACATGGGGTCACCGTGAGTCGAACTGACTCAACGACCATGGGTTTGGTTTTTGTTTTAGTCCAGGAGTGGTCTGGTTCTGAGCATATCTGAAGGGTCCAGCCCGGCTCACTGACCACCACAGGGTGTGGGTCATATAGGGTTTGCAGGCTGCTCTGTGGTCACTCTGTTGACAGCTGCATCCATCCAGTCTGAATGCACTCTTCCAGGTTATCATAGATCACGGTAGATCTGACCCACCTCACTGGGCTGCTGTCGATTCCTTTTGAAGCCTGACATAGAAGCTATGTTTGATTGATGCTGCAGATCGATTTGTTGCTCTGATGCTGATTTACTGGACAGTGTTGCGGAGGCGGCAGCTCTGGCTATAGTCACAGCCTGAGTGACTGAGTTCGCGAGAGACTCAGCGTTTAAGAAGCGTGTACTTCACAGCTCTCTTCCAGGTGCCAAATCCATTGCCATAGGGTCAATTCCAACTCCTGGTGACCCCATGTGCACCAGAGTAGAACTGTGCTCCACAGAGCTTTCAATGGCTGATTTCTTGGAAGTATAGTGCGAGGCCTTTCTTCCGAGGTGCCTTTCAGTGGACTCGAACTTCCAACCTTTTGGTTAGCAATTGAGAGTGCTAACCGTTTGCACCTCCCAGGTGCGGCCTTCTAAATGGTATTTTTGAGTTGTACAGCTCCACAGGCCAATGAAAGCATTTCTAAAAACACTTGGAAGAGATTGAGGGTGGAGTTTTGCTAATCTCAGTTGCTAATATCTGTAATATCCATACACCATAGAAAATCTTGTTTCTATGAAAGGTGCCATTAGCCCAAATCCCAGGTTGAAGCACGGTGGGGGGCCTGGAGTAGATGGGAGGCCCTGAGCAGCTGTGCCACCCTCTGCCCAGTGGTGGCCGCAGACTGGTCAGAGAGCCCAGGCACAGAGTGGTTTAAAACCCTTAAAAAATGAATTGGAAAACCATTCACATTAGATGGTTTCATTATATAGCTCCCTGAGGCAGGGGATACAACTAAACCATCTATTCTAGCTGCATGATTCTATGAAAAGATCATCACAGAAGACAGCTCGAACTTCTAATCTCAAATCACCTTTAAAAACACTTCATTAAGTACAGTTTACAAAGTGAGTTCCTTCCTGTTCCACAGTCAGCCTTTTTTTTTTGTTTTCCTTTGCCCAATTTTGTTACCAGTGTTAAAGAAGCTAGCTGCTTTTTTCAGGAGGAACTTAAAAGAACTGAATTCTTTTAAATTCTAGTACCTATTTTTCTTGCCTCTAAACTTTCCTTCTTTTCCAAGTATGGATTTTTCCATTCTTTTACCTTACCCTCACCTGCTCCCCTGGGAAAACAACAACAACCGGACAACAATTACAATAAAGACCTTAGGCCCCAAACCATGGCTTTCTCATTCCCTTGGTTTTTGCCTTCATTTGATTTTAAGGAGCATTTCAATACTCAGCAGAGAAGTCACACCTTGCCTCTCCCTCCATCTTCATTTTTTTCTTGAGAGGTGCTTTGCTTTGCATTCTTGGAGATGTCAGTTACTTAGGACTTGTCTTAGGAAATCAAACTAGGTGATTTCCAGTTACCTGGCTGAATCTATATTTTATCTTGGCTAATATAGACCAGTTCAGTACTATCTATGGCGCTTAGATAACACTGAACTATCAAAACACCTGTCAAATCATGTTAACTATGTGATATTTTTTGTATGACAGATTCCTTGATGGGGGCCTCTCTTATAAAATTACTAATTGAACTATGAGAACAATCACAGCAGTTAATAAGTTTGTATCAGGTCTTTAGCAAAACATTCATATTCTTACGTTTTTGCAATGATCTACTCACTTATTACATATAAGACCGTTAATGACAGACTTTTTTTTAAAGTAATTACTAAATGAATATGATATAATATCATCTATGGGGAGCCCTGACAGCATAGTGCTTAAGAGTTCGGCTGCTAACCAAAAGGTTGGCAGTTTGAATCCACCAGCTGCTCCTTGGAAACCCCATGAGGCAGTTCTACTCTCTCCTATAGGGTCACTAAGAGTCAGAATTGACTCAATGGCAATGGATTTTTTGTATGTAACCTTGGGCGTCCCTGGTGGCACAAATGGTTAAGGCACATGGCTGCTAACCAAAAGGCTGGAAGTTCGAGTCCACCAGAGGTGCCTTGAAAGAAAGTCCTGGTGATCTACCTTAAAAAAATCAGCCACTGAAAACCTTAAGGAACATGGTTCTACTCTGACACACATGGGATTGCCATGAGTCAGAACTGACCAGATGGCAACCGGTATGTAACCTTGGAATTTCCTTCAAGTGTGCAGATCATGATATATATATAGATAGATAGATAGACAGAGAGAGAGAGAGAGTGACCCCTCAAGTGTCTGTCAATTGGTCATACTGTGGGGGCTTGCATGTTGCTGTGATGCTGGAAGCTATGCCACCCGTATTCAAATACCAGCAGGGTCACCCATGGCGAACAGGTTTCGGCTGAGCTTCCAGACTAAGACAGACTAGGAAGAAGGGGCTGGTAGTCTACTTCCGAAAAGAATTAGCCGGTGAAAACCTTATGAACAGCAGCAGAACATTGTCTGACATAGTGCCGGAAGATAAGCCGTTCAGGTTGGAAGGCACTCACAATACGACTGGGGAAGAGCTGTCTCCTGAAAGTAGAGTCAACCTTAATGATGTGGATGGAGTCAAGCTTTCGGGACCTTCATTTGCTGATGTGACATGATAGCTGCAAACATCCATTAATAATCAGAACGTGGAATGTACAAAGTATGAATGTAGGAAAACTGGAAATCGTCAAAAATGAAATGCAACACATAAAGATCGATATCCTAGGCATCTGTGAGCTGAAATGGACTGGTATTGGCCATTTTGAATCAGACAATCATATGGTCTACTATGCCAGGAATGACAAATTGAAAAGGAATGGTGTTGCATTCATCGTCAAAAAGAACATTTCAAGATCTATGCTGAAGTACAATGCTGTCAGTGATAGGATAATATCCACACGCCTACAAGGAAGACCAGTTAATACAACTATTATTCATATTTACGCACCAACCACTAAGGCCAAAGATGAAGAAATTGAAAATTTTTACCAACTTCTGCAGTCTGAAATTGCTCAAACCTGCAATCAGGATGCATTGATAATTACTGGTGATTGGAACGTGAAAGCTTGAGACAAAGAAGGATTGGTAGTTGGAAAATATGGCCTTGGTGATAGACATGATGCTGGAGATCCCATGACAGAATTTTGCAATACCAACGACTTCTTCATTGCAAGTACCTTTTTTCTCCAACATACACGTGGACCTTGCCAGATGGAATACACGGAATCAAATCAACTACATCTGTAGAAAGAGACGATGAAAAAGCTCAATATGATCAGTCAGAACAAGGCTTATCTACAATCACACACCTCACGGGATTTGGTTCTTTGGTTTGGAGGTTTAAGGTCATGGTTTTGTGCGACATCCTAGTTAATTGGCCTAGTATATGTTTAGTGCTTCTGTCCTACCTCCTAGTTTGTTGTGTAGTGCCTGAAGCCTTAAAAACTTGCAAGTGGCCATCCAAGGCACAACAATTAGTCTCTATTTGCCTGGAGCAGCAGAGGAAGAAGGAGAGTCAGGAATAGGAGGAGGATACGGAATGTGTGGCTAACTACCTCCATGAACAACTGCCTCTTTTGCCATGAGATAAGAAGAACTGGATGGTGCCCGGTTACCAATACTGAACATTTTGGTCAAAGATTCTATAGAAAAATCCTGATTAAAAGGGGGAAAATGCAGGACAGAATTTCACCTCCAGGCTTTCTGGAGCCATGGAGGCTGGATGAACCCTGAAACAATTGCCCTGCGATAATCTTTAAACCTTAAACCAAAAACATCCCCTGAAGAGAATGAAGAAAACCAAAGGTACAAGGTTTCATTCATTCTTTTGATTAGTAGAAATGACTGATGGCCCATAAGTACTACAGTGTCCAACAGACTGAATTCAGCACAACTAGATGGTGCCCGGCTACCACCACTGACTGCTCTGACAGGGATCACAATGGAGGGTCCTGGACAGAGCTGGAGAAAAATGTAGAACAAATTC
>NW_004443938.1:23402520-23438819 GCF_000243295.1 Trichechus manatus latirostris
AAAAAAAAAAAAAAAAAAGGACCAGACTTACTGGTCTGACAGAAACTGGAGAAACCACGTGAAGACACACTTTTAGCTCAGTGACGAAGTCATTCCTGAGGTCCACCCCTCAGACTAAATAGGCTCATAAAACAAAACAAGACTAAGAGAGCACACCAGCCCAGGAGCAAGGATGAGAAGGCAGGAGGGAACAGGAAAGCTAGTGGTGGGGAACCCAAGGTCGAGAAGGTGAGAGAGAGTGTGGACATGTCGTGGGGTTGGTAACCAATGTCACAAAACAATATATGTACTAATTGTTTAATGAGAAGCTAATTTGTTCTGGAAACCTTCATCTAAAGCACAATAAAAAAAATTTATCACTTTTGAAACGAAACAAAACATACAAAAATCCCCTGAAGTCTTCTTAAAATCAAACAATATTTAAAAATATTGTAAAAAATGTCTGCCTTGAGTACTATGCTCTTTTAAGAACTATCTATACTGGACTGAATTGATAACAGCAACTAGAAAGATTAGGAACCTAATGGGGAAGTTAATTTATATTATTGGGGGAGGAATAACTCAGAAAAGGAGGGTGAGAATGGTTATACAACTCGAAGAATGTAATCAGTGTCGCTAAATGGTACATGTAGAAATTGTTGAATGGGTCTATGTTTTTGCTGCGTATATTCTCAACAACAACAAAATAAAAAAAAGTCATCAGTATTGATCATTGATCAGGCGTGTTTTGCACTTTATCTTCAGTTGTTGACTTCGTTTCATTTAATTACAAAATACTCTGCCATGGACCACGTTTGCCATTCTCGGTGTGTGCCTCTTCCCCTACCTCGCAAGACACCATGGGGAGATAGCACAGGTGACAATGTAATGACATCTTCCTATTCTCCATCTCCTGAAAAGACACTATGATTGTGATAACTAGAATTTCACTAAACTTCTGTCAAGGTCTCTAATGATATGGGCACCTTATGAAGATAAACTATCACATTTAATAAGGGTAAGTACTATTTTAAATATGGCTAAATTCTGGTGGTAACATGGGAGGCTAACTAGAACAGTGGACAAATGTTTTTAATCAGTTTACATTTGTGAGTTCGGCGGGGTCAATGGGGAGGAATCAAATCAAGTCAGGGGCTTCCAGACTTCTACGGGGTGTATCTAGATTTCCAAGCATCCCAGTTCCTACTTTAATTTCTGATGTACACCCTTCAGTTAGAACCCTAATCTTAACTCAAAGTGTTACACTGATGGGAGGTGTTTGCACATGTGAATGGTGAGGTAGAAATAAGGTCAACAACCACTGGAATTGAGAAAATAATGGTACACAAATATATTAAGATAGGCTCAATTATATCCTACACGTATTCAGGCAGCCTAAAAAAGGTACACGATGTTTCTGGTTCATTCATAGTCACTTCTCTGGGAACTAATACACGCAGGGGTGGCAGAGGAGGCAGTTCTGAAAGTGGTAAGAAAACCTGGCCTCGTTATTTTGTAAATACACAGTGGAACTTTCTCATTACCCTATGTGGTTGGAGAAGGAAGTAAAGAAGAGTAGAAAACCAGGTGTTATGGATTGAATTGTGTCCCCCAAAAGATATGCTGAAGTCCTAATCCCAGTACCTGTGAATGTGACCTTGGAAGTAAGATCTTTGAAGACTTTATGAGTTAACATGAGGTCATACTGGAGTAGGGTGGGCCCTAGTCCAGTATGACAGGTGTCCTTATAACAGAGAAGAGACCCAGACGCAGGGGAAGATGGCCATGTGAAGATGGAGGTAGAGACTGGAGTTATGCTCCTGCAAGCCTGGGGCTACCAGAAGCTGAGAGAGACAAGAAAGGATCTTCCTCTAGAGCCATTGGGGGAAAAATGGCCCTCTGACACCCTGAATTTGGACTTCCAGCCTTCAGAACTGTGAGAGAATAAATTTCTGTCATTTTAAGCCATTCACTCTGTGGTACTTTGTTACAGCTCTAGGAAACTAATTCACCAGGGTTTCAAAATTCATTCACAGAGTTATTTAACTCACCAGACTGGGTGGCTCTCACAATTTGGAGGCATTGAGGTTGGGCAGACTTGGGTAAGTAACTCCCCTAACTCGTATTAGGGTGAACACATGAGATTGCCAATATTGGACCATTTATAAAATGGTATTTTTGTTGTGGTGGTGGTGGTGAAAATATACACAACAAAGCATTCACCAATTCTACATTTTCTATGTGTATAATTAAGTGCTATAGGTTACATTCTTTATGTTGTGCAATACTGGACCATTTTTCACTTATAAAAACTGTAATATCATGTGGTAAACTAATACGTAAGAGCTTGAGACTCATGTTCATACAGTCAACCACAAAGCAGAGAGAATAAGATTGTTTCCCTCCAAAGATTAGTCCAAAGGACTAATGGACCACAACTACCACAGCCTCCACCAGACTGAGTCCAGCACAACTAGATGGTGCCCAGCAACCACCACTGACTACTCTGACCGGCATCACAAGAGAGGGTCCCGGGTAGAGCTGGAGAAACATGTAGAACAAAATTCTAACTCTCAAAAAACAGACCAGACTTACTGGTCTGACAGAGACTGGAAAAACCCATTGAGTGTGGCTCCCGAACACACTTACAGCTCAGTAATGAAGTCACTCCGGAGGTTGACACTTCAGCCAAAGATTAGGCAGGCCCATAATGCAAAATGAGACTAAACGGGCACACCAGCCCAGGGGCAAGGACGAGAAGGCCTGAGGTGACAAGAAAGCTGGTAATGGGGAACCGAAGGCCGAGAAGGGGAGAGCGTGGACATGTCGTGGGGTTGGCAACCAATGTCACAAAACATATGTGTATTAATTGTTTAATGAGAAACTAGTTTGCTCTGTAAACCTTCATCTAAAGTACAATAAAAACAATTAAAAAAAAAAAAAGATTGCCTCCCTCCTCCCTCTTCAGGCTGCATATTATATTTTTCTAAAGATGATAATGACTAGTATTTATTGAACAATATCTCCATCATCCCATTTAATCCTCAAAACAATTATTTTTTTTTTATTTATAATTGTGTTTTTAGTGAAAGTTTGTACAGCAAATTTGGTTCCTATTTAACAATTTCTATACATATTGTTTGGAGCACTGGTAGTGCAGTGGTTAAGAGCTCAGGCTGCTAACCAAAAGGTCGCAGCTCAAATCCACCAGCCACTCCTTGGAAACCCTATGGGGCAGTTCTACTCTGTCCTGTAGGGTTACTATGAGTCAGAATCAACTCCATGGAAATGGGATTTTTTAAAAACTTTTTTTAATGCATATTGTTCAGTGACATTGGTTACATTTTTCACAATGTCCTCCCACCAATTCTATGGGGTAAGAACTATGATACCCATTTTACATATCTGAATACTGAGGCCCAGCAAGGCTGAGTGAAGGCAGGTCAGCCTCACTCTACTCCTTTGCACTTTTCTCTCTACCATACTGCCTCCTGGTGGTACAGTGGTTAAAGTGTTTGGCTGCTAATGGAAAGGTCAGCAGTTCCAATCCATCAGTTGCTCCGCAGGAGAACGATATAGCAATCTGATTCTGTAAAGACTACAGCCTTGGAAACCCTATGGGGCAGTCCTACTGTGACCTATAGGGTCTCTATGAGTCAAATTCGACTCAACGGCAGTGGAGTTTTTTTTAATTTTCTTGTTCTTTTTAAAGCTGTTCTTGAGATTCTTTTTAGACTGATTTCACCTAAAATGAATACGGGCAAATTATCTACCACCTGGGTAGTGCAAACAGTTTGTGCTTGACCACTAACTGAAAGGCTGATGGTTCAAATCCACCCAGGGTGTGTAGAAGAGAGGCCTGACAATCTACTTCTGTAAGATCACAGCTACTGAAAACCCTATGGAGTGCAGTTTTACTCCGACACACATGGGGTTGCCATGAGTTGGAATTGATTCGATGGCAACGGGTTTGGCTTTTTTTAATTGCCCAAGACACAGTGGTGAGGCCTCCCTGCTAATAAATTTAACTGTAGGAACAGTGTCATGTACTTATCCATCTGTGGCCCCTTGTTTCCTCAACTAGAAATGCTTCCTTTTTTTTTTTTTTTTTAAAGTTGTAGACAGATGACCGATTTGTATGTACAGTAAGTCCTGGGGGTTACAAACAAACATCTGATTTATGGACAACTTGTATTTGCCCTTTAATGTTATGTAAATCTGCCCTCACTTTGAAACCATTGACCCCTACTTGCAACAAATTCTTCTCACAATCACCTTCACTTGCTGCATGTGCAGCTTTTAAATCATTGAAAAGGCTTCTAGCCTTTTCTTGCACTAAAGTAAGGCTAAACAAGAAATGTATGCACCTGTTCCAACTTACCCACAAATTCTTAAAGACACACTTAGGAAAGGATCTTGTTCATAACCTAGGGACTTGCTTGTATTACAATCAGGGCTTCCAACTGGTTCGAACTGGTTCAGTCATGGCTGACGAAGCAAAACTCGAACAGACCCAAATTTTTACAGTTTGGGTGATCCAGAATGATAACTGGAATGGGAAAAATTATGGATTGAAACCCTGGAACGGGAGACTCGGAAGAGGCATAGGGAGCCCTTTTCAGGAGTTTGATGCATGAGACTGAATTATTGGCAGGACTGTGAAGGACAACACACAGTCAAAGTGGTGCAGTTGGCCGCCATCTTTGAGTGGGGCACCACTGTTTCCGACTCTGCTCAAAATCCCATGGGCAAGAGATTTGGTTGCTATGCAACACGTACAGCCCTTGTTTTCTAAGAGGGAGGTTAGGTTTCTAGCAGGGCTTCGACCTATAATTTATCCCACTCTGGTTATTGCTCCAGTTCACCCGTATTTTAAAAATTCGGGTCTGCTCTAGTTTCACTTCCTAAGTCATGACTAACCAGGGAGAACTGGTTCAAAGCCCTGATTATAATGAAACTGGGAAGCCAGAACTCACATGTATCCTGTTTACAGATGTCATCAAATAAAATCTAAGAAATTAAATTAATCTGACACAAACTTAATGAAGTATATAATCATTATTACGTCGCAAGGTAATTAGGCATAAATGGGACTCATTCCACAGAAATGACTGTAACTGGTGTGATCTTACACAGTCAAACAAAATTGCTAGGTTTTTTCTGTCCATGTTTAGTGTTCTAAGATCTAAAATGGGTAATAGCGTAGACAGTCCCCTGATTCCATGTGTAACCATAACCATCACATGCACAGGTGATGAGTCTTGCACCCCTTCCCTCGATAGTTAGGGTTTCCTTGTCCCCTCCTTTCCCTAATCCCTAGCCTAGGATAGCTACTTCTTGAGTTTTGTCCATGCTACTTGCCCCTCCCAACGCCTGTGCTTCTCCCAAACTCACACCCTGAAGGAGCCCTTCAACAGCTGCTTGCTGCCTGTGTTTTTTTCTCTCCTAGGAGGTCCTGGATGCTGGATGTCCTCCAGCATCCAGGACACTCTAGAAGTCATAATATCTAGATTCTGAAGTTGTGGATGGGAGCAGTGCGGGGGTTAATGTGAAAGAGAAGAAGACAGCCATAGGAAGGGGAAGGAAAGGCTTAGGCCCAGGTTGGTGGGCAAGCGTGATATCTCTTTGTTACAGTGGACCTGTTCATGTTGGTCTAAACCAAGGGAAATTTATTGTCTCCCATAAGTGAAATATCAATGGCAGATCTAGGGACTCCGGAATGTCATTGGGAATCTGCGTGTTTCTTTATCTAAGCTCTGTTTTTCTTTGTGCTGACTTAATCTTAGGCAGGGTTTTCTGCATGCTGAGAAGATGGCCACCAACAGCTCCAGATTTAAATTAACCAACTCAGAGACTATAGAACAAAGCATATCTTTTCCAATTAAACCAAACCAAACCCATTGCTGTCAAATCAATTCTGACTTATGGCAACCCCATGTGTTACAGAGTAGAACTGCTCCACAGGGTTTCCCTGGCTGTCATCTTTTTCACAGAAGCAGATCACCAGGTGTTTTCTTCTACAGTGCCACTGAGTGGGTTTGAACCTCCAATCTTCACATTAGTAGTCAAGTACAAACCACTTGTGCCATCCAGGGACCTTCTTTTCCAATAGTTCCAGCACAATTTCTGAGATCGACTCTGATTTGCCTGGCTTGGCTTACTGGAATCTGCCCTGAACTAAACATAGAGGCCATGGGGATGTGACGCTCCAGTGGCCAGAGCTAGGTCACGGCACAGTCCTTAGAGCTGGAGGTGGATTCAGTCCACTGGACCATGTGGATGGATAGTAGGCAATAGTGCGCCACAAAAGATAATTGGGATGTTGTCACCAAAAATGGGGGGAGAGATGTTGGGCTTCTGAAAATAACAGATTTCCACTCTAGTTGGTGGGAAATAAAAGGCAGAGAGAGCACAGATAAAATAGTCTCTGAGCCTCCATATCTGGAGACTTGGCTCAGAGAAGGGGAAGTATTAGCATTAAGGTAAGAAGAAAAAAGGAAAGTAGATATGGCCCACATGCTCCATTGTACCCATTGACTGGTTCTTTCAAGACCTTGAACTAATTAAAAGTTTTGGTTTCCTAGCCCTCAAAGTGTCTCCCTCAACTGCATGCTGTTATTTGAAATTTCTTTAATCACAGATAATCCTGTATTCTAGAAGTGGAGAAAAGGTAATAAATAAAGAGTTGCAGTCAGAGTAGAAATTAAAATGTCATATAATTTCCTACTTTGAAAAGGAGAGAGAATTAAGAAGAAGTAGGGAAAGATGATGCCATTCAAGGAGGAAAGAAAGAAGAAACCTAGAAGACAGAGATAAAGCTTTCCTACTTCTCTAATTTGCCAATGTCAACCCAATTGGTTAAGCACAGATAATGATGAGACAGCTAACCTTAGTGGAAATTCTATGATAGAGCACATTTTTACTACTGATCTCTGCTTTTAAAGCTTCTTAGTTTATTGAATGAAAACCAAACTTTCCACACTTAGCATTTGCCCTGGTTGTGAATTCTCAGTAACTTGGACAACCCTGGTCTGATTAGGTCATAATTGAAGCTATCGAGAAGCATTCATGATCAAACACGCCACAGGAGAAACTCATTGGCTCTCAGTCATATCAAGATCCTTGGCATTTCTTAATAAAGGTAAATATTTTTTTCCCTTTTCTGATATAATCTGTCTTTTGCTAAACAAGACTTAAACTATCTTGAACTTTATTCCAGAAAAGTGAGGGAAATAGTCCAAGCAAATGATATTTCCTTATGGCTCTGAAGTTGCAGAAATTCTGATTTATCCAATATTTAAGAGATTCTTAAAATGGAAAATGGTGCATTATGCTCCCCTCAGTGTGACTCCTTCTTAACTGCACTTTCAGTGAAGCGAAGAACGTCTGGGAGGCTGGTCCTCATGGTCACCTGGCTCCTAGACCTGGCCGCACAGGCTGAACCACCCATTTTAAGATGTTCTGAAGACTTCCCAGTGGTGGCCATCAATGTGAGGACCAAAAAAGCACCATCACAGTCATACATGTTTTCATGATATTCACTCTATCATGGAAGGAAATACCTAAACGAACATGGGCATGGACTGAACAGCATTCTAAGAACACTCATAAAGAGAATCAACACCACAGAAATGTTGGCCTTGTAATCTGCACCTTATCAACTAGAATGATATTATGGACGTTTTGGCTCTCACATTACTAGCAGAATGACAGTAAAATGCACAGAATGGGGTAGGAGGATTAATAGAGAACAGGGCAGGCTGGAGGGCATGATACCGTTTCATCTCCTTCATAAAGTATATTGAAATCTATAATAACTTTTTCATTAATTCCCAGTTCCTAGAACAGAGAGGAAAAATTCTTACCATACTGCTGGGAATCAAAGACTAAAAGCGAAAGGCTGTGAGTTGTAATCACAGATAAAAATTGAACATTTTGTTAAAACTTGAGACTTTCTGTACAGAATTCATGGCTTTTATTTGCAATCACAGTTGCTATATAACAAGTGTAGGCTGGCAGGATAGAAATCAAACCATGCTCTAGTCATATATTAAAGGAAGAAGTGCCCAGCTCCCACTCCCCAACATTAACAAACTCATTTGCATTTGTTTTTAGGCTCCTGTTTCTCTGCTATGAGGCATTGGTGGTTCAATTCCTCATGTGGTAGAATTCTTGCCTTCCATGCTGGAGACCCAGGTTTGATGGGGCCAACGCACCTCAAGCGCAGCCACCACCCATCTGTCAGTGGAGGCTTGCGTGTTGCTATGAGGCTGAACAGGTTTCAGAGGAGCTTCCAGACTATGGAAGACTAGGAAGAAAGGCCAGGTGATCTATTTCCGGAAATGAGTCAGTGAAAGCCCCATGGATCTGCAATGGATCGTAGGGATGAACGGGTAGCATTTCGTTGTGTTGTGCATGGGGCCACCCTACTCAACAGCAGCTGTCAACAACATTTTCCGATGTTCTTTAAATCCAACAGCCTTATCAGTACCAATTGTCTATGCCTCTGAGGCTAATTGGGCTTTAAAAAAAAACCTTTGCCGAAAAGCTATCTCTTTAAAGCTTATTCTCCTGTGCAAAAGGCTACCATTGACTACCAGGAAGCCCTCCATGATATCCCCTCCATACAAATCACTGGAGAGGGCAGGGGACTCTGCAGGGGCC
Organism: Trichechus manatus latirostris; assembly: GCF_000243295.1. NCBI lineage: Eukaryota > Metazoa > Chordata > Mammalia > Sirenia > Trichechidae > Trichechus > Trichechus manatus. The sequence continues at coordinate 23,411,164 of NW_004443938.1, forward strand.
AGCCCCTTCCTCTAACCACTTCACTGCCTTTTGCCCCAAAGTCAATAGGAAAGGAAATGAGCAATAACAGTGAAGTTAGAGGTTCTAGGCTTGAGGTTGTGAGGCGTTTGAAATCAGGTAGGATCGAGTAGGATCATGCCTTTATACCTGAATGGACCAATGGCTGTGTTTGCACAAGGTTAGCTGGCCTCCCCTGCCCTGAGACAATACCAGCATCTCCCTCCCCCCTCTTCCTTGACTGCCATGACCCAAGTATAAAGTGCTTCCCAAGTTATGGATTATGTCAGGTGACCTGGACTGGGAATCAACCCAAGGAATCCCTTGAAACTGACATTGTATTCTGGTTATTACTCATAAAAAAAACCCAAACCCTTTGCCGTAGAGTTGATTCTGACTCAGAGCGATCCTACAGGACAGTGTAGAACTGCACATAGGGTTTCCAAGGAGTGCCTGGTGGATTCGAACTGCTGGCTGTTTGGTTAGCAGCCAAGTTCTTAACCCCTGCACCACCAGGGCTCCAATGGTAAGAAAGAAAAAGGCTCAGGCATGCCCTTACATGCACACCATGTAGATTCAGCTGTCTCCAGCTGACTTGCCTCCCTGGTAACCTGAAGGCTGGAAGGCAGAAGCTCCCTGGCCTGTCTTCTTTCACTAACCGGGCTTTGATGTACATGGACTGGGCAGCGTGCTGTGTTCCACAGAAGCACACGCTCTGCTGCCACATGCTCAGAACCAGGTTGGACACCTCAATCTAACTGCTACCAGGGCATTTTCTGACCTTAGAGTGGCCTTAAAGGTGTGTGTGTGTTCTAGAACTGGGGTGGGGAGTTACAGAGAGAAAGAGAGAGAGCTGAGAAATAGAGAATTCTAGAATTAAAAATGTCTTTTTTGAAGTCAAGGAGTGGTGAACAAGGAACACTCATGTGGTAGAAAACAGGAAGCAGTTGGAAGACTGTCTCAGCTGGGAGATAGCTTTCTGCTTCACGTAAGGATGAGGATATAGTTCATTCTAGCCCCTGAGTTTATTTCATTTCTTTTATTGTGGAGAAAATACACTTACCAAAACACTCACCAATACAACAATTTCTACATTTACAATTCAATAACGCTGATTACATTCTTCATGTTGTGCAACGATTATTGCTATCTTTTTCCAAAAGATTCCACCCCTTGGTTTATTTTTTCTATTTTAGTGACAATGAAGTTTAAATCATTTTTTCTAGAAACATCTGTGTGCTGTGTCTTCTTAAACCTACAACTTAGAAGGGCATAAGCCTGACAACCTTGGGGACAGACTGTGTTTCTGCGGCTGTGACAGGGTTGTGGTGAGTCCCAGGACGTCTCTAAAACGGTATTACGGTAACAAGGGCGCATCTCACAGGGGGCCTGGAGGCTGCTCTGCCACTCATTCTGATTTCTCTAAGTGATTGAAAAGCACACTTGACACACATGCCCTCTGCAGAGATCAAGTTATAATTAAATACTGGGAAGCGATCTGACAGCTGGAGCCGGCAGGTTTTGAGTTTGGTATTTGTGCTTGCAAAAGCCGACAGCTATAGCTGATGTGTAGCTGCCACACACACGACCAGTTAGGGTAATTATGAAATGTTTGTTCTGTCTGCTGTTTATTTTGTTTGGTGAAAATGAAAGTCCGTCAGTCTAGTGGACGGGCTTTGAATACAGATTGAAGCGTTTTCTTATACAACTCAAGCCCTATTTTTTCCAGAGAGGATGAAAGGTCATTTGGTATTGTGCCAACAAATGAGAAAGCATAACTAAGTAGTTAAGAATAGGTAAACACAAATGGTTTGAGAGAGGGGGGAAATGTCTGGTGGGATGCCAGCATGGAGCTCCGATTTAACAGCTTCATCAAAGGGAATGTGTTAAATGCTCCTTAACTAAATTTACAAATGATCCCCAACTGGGAGGTGTTGCAAACAACAGAGGGATACACACACACTAATTAAACACACACACACACACACACACACACACACACACAAAGCAGGAAATGAAGTAACATTCTGCTAGGCAAACAGACACAAGATAAAATAATCCTAAATACAAATATTCAAGAGAATATTAATATAGATTTAATATAGAATTAAGGCAACAACTCAAGAATCTCAAGCTGCCGCCTCTAATGAATGTTATTGGGACACTGCAGGGTAGGGGGAAAGAAGACTGATTACGGATGTGGTGGCAGGGGGTGTGCCCATCCTCAAAGGATCCGGAAAAGATTTGAACACACTCAGGAGGAGAGAGAGCAGGGGTCACTGGAAATCAACAGAGGGAGAGCAGTGACTGAAGAACCCCTGATGGTAACATACCACCAGACCCTAAATAAACAGAAACCAAACCAACTCAGTTGCTGTTGAGTCAGCTCTGACTCGTGGCTATCCATGCGCGTCAGAGTACAGCTGTGCTCCGTAGGGTTTTCAATGGCTGATTTTTTGGAAGTAGATCACCAGGTCTTTCTTCTGAGGACCTCTGGGTAGACTTGAACCTCCAACCTTTTGGTTAGCAGCACAGCATGTTAATGGTTTGTACAACCCAGAGACTCCTAGATCCTGAATACTTGTCCCTAAAACCCCTAATTTTCCAAGGCTTCAGGAGCCATTGGTCCAGACCACACTGGATCTCAATAGTAGAGGAAGGATCACATTGGGTTACATCGACCCCACAATCACCTCACTGAGCCTTAAGGAGCCCTTAGCAGCAGACTTCTTAAGGTAATGTTTTGAGTGTTGCACAGGCATCTTGAGGAAAAAGGAATGGAATCTTCCCATAAATTCCGGCTCTCCAGCTCCTTCCTAATACCAACAGAGACCAGGGCAAGAGCAGCACCTCCACTCTTGCCCGATCCCTAAAATCTGACCCCAGAACAGCACCTTGTGATCTAACAAAGCATCTGGAGGGCAGACAGGGTGGCAGAGCAGAAAGGGTGGTAGAGCAAACTGGCTGATAGGACACCTGGGTGGTAGTTCTGCCTCTGCTGCTAAATATTTGTGTGTCCATGGACAAGTTCCTTGACCTCTCTGAGTCTCAGCTCCCTAGCTAGATCAGAGATGTCTATGAATCCTATCAACTTATCCATGAATCAGCTTCAGGGAGGCCTGGAACCCTTGATGTTGTGTAAACATTTTGTGGATGTGCATATGTGTGCTTGTTAGAGAAAGAATACATCCTCTCCTCACTTATCGACATGGTTAGGTTCCAAAGATGAGATCATTATGTGAAATTGGTGTGAAAATGGAGGTTGACCACATCAGATCACAAAATGAAGGATGACTACATCATTCCACAATTTCCAAATTACATCATTACACAACTGCCAAAACACTGAGAATCATGGCTGTCTTAGTTATCTAGTGCTGCTACAACAGAAATACCACAAGTGGATGGTTTTAATGAAGAGAAGTTTATTTCCTCATAGTCAAAGTAGGCTAAAAGTCCAAATTCAGGGTGTCAGCTCCAGGGGAAGTCTTTCTCTCTCCGTTGGCCTTCTCATCAATGTTCCCCCAGACTAGGAGCTTCTTTGCACAGGGACCCGGTCCAAAGGACGCGCTCTGCTCCTGGCACTGCTTTCTTGATGGTATGAGGTCCCCCTGTCTCACTGCTCACTTCTGTCTTTTGTATCTCAAGAGATTGCCTCAGGACACAATCCAGTCTTGTAGATCAGGTCCTGCCTTACTAACACAACTGTCACCCATCCTCCCTCATTAACATCATAGAGGCAGGTTTACAACATACAGGAAAATCACACAGTACCAGGAATCATGGCCTAGCCAAACTGATACATACATTTTTTGGGGGACCTCATACCATCAAGAAAGCAGTGCCAGGAGCAGAGCGTGTCCTTTGGACCGGGGTCCCTGCGCGGAGAAGCTTCTAGTCCGGGGTAACACTGAAGAGAAGAAGGCCGACAGAGAGAAAAAGCCTTCCCCTGGAGCTGATGCCTTGAATTTGGACTTTGAGCCTACTTTGACTGTGAGGAAATAAACTTCTCTTCATTAAAACCATCCACTTGTGGTGTTTCTGTTACGGCAGCACTAGATGACTAAGACAACGGACTAGCCAAGCTGACACATCACCTTACCCATCACAGCCAGCGTTACTCTTGCCTTGCACCTTGGCCTTCATTACTGCCAGACTTAATGACATTAATGTGCAAAATAGTTGGAGAGTCGATTTTTTACTGTTGTTGTAAATGAGATAGTCGATAAGTGAGGAGAAGGTGTATATTCTTTAGGGAAGAATCACATTTTAAAAGATGCTGCTCATGTTAGAAAGTTAGCAAGCATTGACTATTAGTACCTCTAAGGTGCCTCCTAGAGCTGAACTTGGGTGTTTCAATCCCTGACCCAGATTAGCAGTGGAGGTTCTGATAACAGAGAATGAATCTCAGGCACCTGTTCATCATAGATCACCAAACCTATAATCCAGACATCTGACCACCTTAATTATGTTTGTGCTAACACAGTGTTTGTATAGAAAACTGTCGGAGCTGCTTTGCTCAATAGGTCAGAACATAGTAAAAATATGTCCAGTGTTACAGTTTTGATACATGCTTAGACCAATTCACTTCTCAGGCCACACTCTAAGTCATATTATTATATACCTGTAGAGTGCGAAGCTGGAGTCCCTGGATGGTGTAAACAGCCGCCAAGATTGGTGGTTTGACCCCACCTAGAGGTACCTCAGAAGACAGGCGTGGTGATCTGCTTCCGAAAGGTCACAGGCTTGGAAACTCTGTGGAGCGGTTCTACTCTGCACACATGGGGTCGCCATGGGTCGGATCAACTCAACGGCATCTAACAACAATAACAGGGTGCTAGGTGCTTATCTCATTTCACCTGGACCACAAACCTAGCAGGTGAATAGCATAAGCTTCATTCTCGTTTCGCAGGTGAAGAAATGGAACCTTGGAAGGAGTTAAGCAACTTTTCTATGGCCACACAGATGGCAGATGTTCAGAGCTAGGATTCACGTGCAGACAGCTCCAGCCCAGACCTGTGTCTTTGCACTATGTCCTGCCTTGCCGCGTGGCTCAACAATTGCGTCTGATCCCTATGGGGAGAGGTGCATGTTGGTGAAAAGGCTGGGGCTGGCGGGGAGGGAGCAGCATGTATATTCCTTCTGCATGTACATCTTTCCTTCCATCACCATCCCATAAACACAATATGAACTACATACAAAACTGCCTGAATTTTACCTCTTGGAACTATTCCCTTACAAAATTACTCCAGGATAGTGTGGTTCGACATCAAGCCAATCAGTCTTGATTTCTCTCTATTTTTTCTCCCTCTCTCTCTCTCCCTCTCCTTTTCCTTCTCTTCTTCTCTCTCTTGTGTTTCTCACATCCTCTAACAGAAAAACGCTGTGTCCTTGAAGTTCTGCTCCTTAAAATATTTGTGACAAACCAAATTCAGAATAAAGGCTACTCACGGAGGCTATAAGGAACCCTGGTAGCACAGTGATTAAAGCCCTTGGCTGCTAACCAAAAGGTCAGCAGTTCAAACCCACCAGCTGCTCATCAGGAGAAAGATGTGCCAGTCTGCTTCCATAAGGATTTACAACCTTGGAAACCCTAAGGGGCAGCTCTGTTCTGTCCTGTAGGGTCCTATGAGTCAGAATCGACTTGACGGCAGTGGGATGGAGGCTGTGATGTTGAACAGGTTTCAGCAGAGCTTCCAGACTAAGACAGACTAGGAAGAAAGGCCTGGAGATCTACTTCTGAAAATCAGCAAATGAAAACCTTATGATCACAATGGTCTGATTCACAAGCGATCATGGGGATGGCACAGGACTGGCAGTGAGTGTTTCATTCTGTTGTGCGTGGGTCACCAAGCTGGGGGCCAACTTGTTGGCAACTAACAACAACTGGAGGTGAACGAGGGGGATATGAAAAAGGAAGAGGTAGAGAGTGACTTTAGCTGTACAGGTAATATACTTGGTTAAGCTAGGCAACAGGCTTGCTGGTTTATACATTTTCGTCTGAAAAGTCTGGAGTATTATTAAATATTAAACATACTTTTTAACAATGTGTCTTAAAAAGATTTACTTAGCCTCAAAAATGTTCTTATCACTTGACTGAGCAGCTCCATTTCTGGGAATCTATTCTGAGGAACTAATCTGAAATGAGAACAAAGATTTATGCACCAGAAGTTCATCACAGCATCATTTCCAATTTGAAACTCCCGAAATTGCCTAAAAGTCCAACAAAGAAGAATGATTAGGCAAATTATGATATATCCATGAAATGCAATATTACGCAGACTTCAAAAAAAAGATGCTAACAAAGAGTTTTTAATGGTACGAGGAAATGCGTTTGGCAAAAATTTTAAGTGGAAAAGCAGGATATGAAATTATGCATAAAATACAATTTCAAAACTCTGGAAAGATTGAAAAAAAGACTGAAAGAAAATGGTGGGTGCCTCCAGGTTGTGCAATTAAGGACCTTTTGAACTTAATATATGTATTACTTCTATAAAAAAGAAAAAAAATAGTAATAAATTGTCTGCCCATTGGTTCTTGTCATCAAAAGTCTCTGGTAGGTTCTTATGCTGGTAATTGCGATGACTTTTGTCCCTTGGTCTGAAGGCGACAATATGCTGCTCTGCTAACAGGATCTGTAGCTCACTCATAGATTGATGGGCAGGGATTTAGGAGTTTCTGCTCCCTCCTGGACCCACTATTTACTGCACATTTTTAAATAAATAAAGATATTCCCCCCCAACCCTAAACAACTAAGTACATTTCCTGTATTGCCTCATGTATCCCAAGATTAAACCAGTAACCAGTTGCTGTTGATTCTGACTTATGGCAACCCCACCGGTGTCACAGTAGAACTGTGCTCCATAGGGATTTCAATGGCTGATTTTTTGGAAGTAGATCTCCAGGCCTTTCTTATGAGGTGCCTCTGGGCGGACTTGGACCTTCAACGTTTTGTTTAACAGCCAAGAACATTAACCATTTGCATCAGCCAGGGACTCCATCCCAAGACTAGATGTAGGTGAAGACAGTATGAAATCCAGGTAGACAGATATGCTTCTGATCAAGGTCTTCCTATGACCATGTGATGTCTTGTGAAGTTTTTCTTATGTGCACACGTGCACGTGTATACACACACACACACACACACACACACACACACACACGGTTTGCCTCCCCACAGTGTCCCAGCCTACATTCCTCCATGAATGAAGGTATGTGACAGGAGTCCAGAGGGCCACTGTGGCAGCTGTCTCAGGGCCCAGGTGGCTGTAGGGCAGCAGTCGCAGCTGCTGGGACAGTGGGGGTGAGGAGGAGGATGGAGCTGATCCGTAATCATCTTTCTTTTCCTGTCCCCCTCTTTCTTCAGCCCAGTCAGTCGTACAGGAGCATAGTATTTGACTAGTTTAACCTGCTGCTGATGTCACAGAATAAGGAAGAAGTAAATCTTTGCTTCCTGGTGATCTACTTCTGAAAAATCAGCCCTTGCAAACCCTACGGAGAACAGTTCTACTCTGACACACATGGGGTCACCATGAGTCAGAGTCGACTTGATGGCAACTGGTTCTGGTAAATCCTTGCTTAGCTGCAAGCACATAATAAGCCTTCTGGAGTGGAGCCCCTGATAAAATTTGGAGTCATTTGTTTTGGAGCTCTTCAGGTATCTTCTCTGGGATATGTGAGTGTTCTTCCCTGCCTCCTGATGCTCTCTGGACACACTTCTAGACGTGTCCTCTCTGGCAGAGCAATGAGTTATGCTTACAACCAGAGGCTGTAGTCAGGTTTTACCAACAGGGAGAAGCAAGCTTGGGGAGAGGGCTAAGTCTGAGCTGTAAATTAGTGAGGGGAGAACAAGAAAATGAACCCCATGTCTGACTCCTTACCAAAATCTTGATCAAACATCTTAAAAAAATTATATATGTATATATAATATTTAGATATTAAAAGCATTATAATATTAGGCAGTTAATAAGTCAAATTTAATAAGTCAAAGAAGACTCAGGCCTTACTCCCGCCTCCCCACACATAAGTTCCCTACTCTACCCCTCTGGTGTGAACACAACCCTGGGTCCCGAAGGTAGGATACACTCCTTGCAGTAGGTTGTCTCTTAAGTAGGGAGATATGAGTGGTGCACCTTCATGGCCACTACAATGGAGGATTCTAACCTATGATTATATGAACATTCAGTGCTCACCTTATTGTGACTCAGTAAATACTGTTCACAGTTGAGCCACATGGTATGCTATAATCACATTTCTGTTCCCACTTAATTTTTTCCTCTCTTGGAGTTTTCTTTTATAATTTGCTTACTTTTCTATGTAGATAGATAGACAGACAGCTAGATAGATAGCTGCTATTGAATAGACTCCAACTCACGGTGACCTTATGTACAACAGGACAAAACATTGCCTGGTCCTGCGTCATCCTCTTGATGGCCAGCAGTTCAATCCCATTGCTGTGGCTATTGTGCCGTTTCTTTTCACCAAGGGTCTTCCTTGCTCGCGATGGCCCTCTACTTCACCAAGCAGGATAGCCTCCTCCAGCAAATGATCGAACAACGTTCTGTTGTGAACCGTAAGGTTTTCATTGGCTAACTTTTGGAAGTAGACTGCTAGGCCTTTTTTCCCTAGTCTGTCTTAGCCTGGAAGCTCCACGGAAACCTGTCCACCATGGGTGAATTTTAATAGCGGTGGCACAGCATCATCACAGCAACATGAAAGCTACCACAGTCCGACAAACTGACAGATGGGTGGTGGCTTTTCTGTGTACCTGTGCCATAGTCAAACTTTCAGACAGAAATAGAAAACACCTTGCAATGTGGTTGAATACATCAGCCACTGCCATTTCTTTTTTCTTGGCGATGTTCCTCATGGAACATCCCCTGTCTGGGCTGGCTGGGCTTTGCTTACTCCCTCGTTTTGTGAAGTACGTCCTCAGGAGCTTCCCGAGAAGGGGTGTAAGTGACGTAAATGTTTTGGCCCCTTACATGTTTTTAGTCCACCCTCACACTTAATTGATAACTTCTAAGTCGGAAGTTACTTTCCCTTAGAATTCTGAAGTTATTGCTTCCTGGCTTGTAGCGTTCCTGCTGAGAAGTCAGTGCCATTCTGACTCCTGATGTTTTATGAGACCCCTTTTTCTTTTTCCTTCCTGGCAGCTTTTAGGATCTGCTGTTTCTCCCCAGTGTTCTGAAATCTCACAGTGATGTGCCTTCATATGTGTTTCTTTTTATTCTCTATGCTCAGTGCTACATGGGTCTTTCTAAGCATTAGATTCATGTCTTTCATTTCTGGAAAAGTTTTGTTTTTTCGTGTATTTCCTTCTTTCCATCAGCTCTTTCTTTCTAGAACTCTCATTATTTGGAAATCTGATCTATTGGGTCGAACTTCCAATTTCCTAGAAACTTCTTCCCTGTTTTCTGTCTCATTCTAAGAGATTTTCTAAACTTTATCTTCTAAGCCTCCTATAGATTTTGTTTTCTGAATGTTCCTTTTTTATAGGATCTCTTTTTGTTTCTCTATCTCTCTGAGGACATTCACTGTGTATTGTTTTTTTAATTAAAAAAAATTTATTTTGTTGTCATTGAGCATATACACAGCAAAAGTATACACCAATTCAACAGTTTCTACATGGACATTTCAATGACACTGATTACATTCTTGGAGTTGTACAACTATTTTTACCCTCCTTTTCTGAGTTGTTCCCTCCCCATTAACATAAACTCACTGCCTCCCTAAGGTTCCTATTTAATCTTTCAAGTTGCTATTGTCAATTTATCCCATATGGATAGATCTTAAAAGAGCACAATGCTTAAGGTAGACATTCTTTAGTAGTTAAGCTAAACTATTGTTTGATTTTAAGAAGACTTCAGGGAATATTTTTGGTTTAAGTTTTAAAGATTATCTCAGAGCAATAGTTTCAGGGGTTCATCCAGCCTTCATGGCTCCAGAAAGTCTGTAGTCAATGAAAATCTGAAATTCCATTCTACATTTTCTCCCTTTTGATAGGATTCTTCTATAGAATCCTTCATCAAAATGTTCAGTAATGGTAGCCAGGCACCATCCAGTTCTTCTGGTCTCATGGCAAAGGTGGCAGCTGCTCATGAAGGCAATTAGCCACACATTCCATATTCTCCTCCTATTCCTGATGCTCCTTCTTCCTCTGTCCCTCCAGGCGAATAGAGACCAATTGCTGTGCATTGGATGGCCTCCTGCAAACTTTTAAGACCCCAGGCACTATACAACAAACTAGGAGGTAGAAGAGAAGCACTAAACGTGCTATTAGGCCAATTAACTGGGATGTTCCATGAAACCATGACCCTAAACTTCCAAACCAAGGAACCAAATCCTATGAGGTGTTTGGCTGTACATAAGACAGCCTCAGCTGCTACTCTTTTTTTTCTTTCTGTCATTGTTGTAAATATATCTACCACACAACTTTTACCTATTCAACTTTTTACAGGTGTACAACTTATTGACTGCACTTAAAATAATTGGCTGTGCAACCCAGCCCGTAATCAATGCAATTTTTCCATCACTGTTAACCCCCTTTTCCTTCTGCCCCTGGTAACCACTTTGGTCTCTATACATTTGCCTTTTTTTTTTTTTTTTGTATAAGCGAGGCTATACAGTATTTGTCCTTTTGTGATGGACTTATTTCACTCAGCATAATGTCTTCAAGCTCCATCCGTATTGTAGCATGTATCAAGACTGCATTTCTCCTATTGGCTGAGCAGTATCCATGTACATACCAAATTTTGTTTATCCATTCACCTGCTGATGGGCATTTAGGTTGTTTCCACTTTTTGGCTATTGTGAATAGTGCCGCAGTGAACACTGGTATATAAGTATCTGTTTGAGTCTCTGTCTTCAAACCTTTTGGATATATACCTAGGAGTGGAGTTGCTGGGTCATATGGTAGTTCTATTTTTAGTTTTTTGAGGAAACACCACACTGTTTTCCACAACGGCTGTACCATTTTGCATTCCCATTAGTGATGGATAAGTGTTCCAATTTCCTTACATCCTCACCAACATTTGTTATTTTCTGTCTTATCTTTTATTTTCTGTTTTTTATGTTAGCCATCCTAGTGGGAGTGAAACAGTATCTCACTATAGTTTTGATTTGCATCTCTCTGATGGCTAATGACGTTGAGCATCTTTTCATGTGTTTGGTGGCCATTGGAATGTCCTCATTGGTGAAAGGTCTATTCAGGTCCTTTGCCCATTTTATGACTGGGTTATTTGTCTTTTTGTTGTTGTCAAAGTTTTATATATATTTTGCTTATTAGATTCTTATTGGATATATAGTTTCCGAAGATATTCTCCCAGTTGGTAGCTTGTCTTTTCACTTTTTTGGTAAAGTCTTCCGATGAACAAAAGTTTTTAATTTTTATGAGGTCCCATTTATTTATCTTTTGCTGTTCGTGCTTTTGTTGTTATATTAGGACAGTAAAGTTATTGACCAAGCAGCTAAAAAGAATAAGAAAGAAAAATACTAGGAGTGCCATATTTTAGGACTGTACTGAATGCTGACCACTTTGGGGTCACTTTCTTAAAGAAGTGGAGAAAGGCAGTAAATTAAAATCCCAGCATATGAAGCTCTCAGGTGAGAACAACCCTGTTTCATGCTCAGGTGCCCATTTTGCTCTTAGGAAAATGTGGCAGATCAGGTGGCAGGACTTTTGGAGGGTCTTCTGGACTGCTTTGGGAAGAGGATAAAGATAGTTGGTGACAGCAAACCTGTGCAAAACAGAACTCATTATTTTGCCATCCATCCCCCCTTTTCCCAGCCCCTCATTGTATATTCTTGACGCATTCTTCTCCCCCCACCCATTGTCTGTTGCCTCTAAGTTCATCTTCCCTGTTCTCCTGTTCAGGTATATGCCTTTCCTGTTCAGACTTTCCATTGTTTGATGATACTTTTTTCTCTGTTCATACTTAAGAATGAGGCACCACAAATGAGATTGGAAGCCCTGCCTGGTGGGTCTTTTGACTTGTGGGCCTCACTGTAGATTGATGGTAGAGGGTTCAGACTCTTGCTGGAAATCACCAAATGTCAGTCTTCATAGATCTGTTCTGTTGGGTAGGTCATTTGCAACAAAGAAGAATCCTCCATTCCTTCTCTTGTTGGTGGTAGTTGGGGAGAGGGTAGGCGGTGTAAAAACATGAATACCAGCATTTGGAAGCTGAGTTGGGGAAGGTGACTGGGAAGTCTTGCCTTTCAGCATGTAGATTTTCACTCAATCTCCCTGTTTTTAGGATGGTACCCGTCTTAGTGCTGCCATGACACAAATACCACAAGTGGGTGGCTTTAAAGAACAGATATTTATTTTCTCACAATTCAGGAGGCAGGAAGTCCAAATTCAGTGTGTGGCTGTAGGGGGAGATCCTTCTTTGTCTATTTCAGCTTCTAGTAGCTGGCAAGCGTTTGAGTTCCTGGGCTTGTAGATTCATGTGCCTCCATCTTCATCATACAGAGTCTGTCTTCCCACTTATGAGATTGCTTGTCTCTATGTCTACGCTGCTCCTTGTAACTCAGAAGTGATTAGGTTTAGGACACACCCTCCACGAATATGGACTCATTAGTATAACAAAGAAAACCCTATTCCCAAACAGGATTACATCCATAGGTATAAGGATTAGGATTCCAGCTCCTATTCTGGGGGGACACAATTCAATGCACAACAGTGCCTTTCTCCCTTCCTCAGCTGTTCCTGGTGTTGCTGAGACCAGAGCTTCTCTGGTTCAGCTTCTCCTCTAGTCTTCTGCTATGATGGGGAAGGAACTGGCTTAGCTTTTTGGCTGCCCAGAAGGACATGGAGGTGGTGGTGGGGAAGAGGGTTCTGGGGTTCTGATTACTCGAATACAGAAGGTCAAAGAATCCTCTTATTTTCAGCCCTTCCCACCCTCTGGCCCTTCTGGTATTAATAGAATAAGCTCCTGTTAGACCCCACACCCCAGGCAATTAATTAGGTTTCACTTATCTCCGTTGTACTACATCAGTTGCTACTTTTATTCTCAATCAACGTCTATCTTCCCAACCTTTGTTGACATTTTTCATTTCTGTTATTCCTCCCCTGCTTCCATCATTGTTGTTCTTGTGGCGTTCCCCTCCCTCCACCCTTATTTTTACTTTACTAGGATTCGGGGGGAAGTGGAGAAAAAAGTATGGTTTAATCTATTATGTTTAACCAGAAGTCCTGCTTCTCTTATGTCTTATCATTACACTTTTTACAACCTTCAGGTCAACATGTTGTTGTTGTCATTGCGTGCCACTGAGTTGATTTTGACTTATAGTGACTCCATGTGACAGAACAGAATTGCCCTATAGGGTTTTCTTGGCTATAATCTTTATGGGAGCAGATCACTAGGTCTTTCTTCTGTGGAGCTGCTGGGTGGGTTAGAACTTCTGATTGCGCCATCAAGGCTCCTACCAAGTCAACATGCAACCTCAAAAATGATTGAAAATATAGTCCTTTTATAGAATATGCTCTGAGAAAGTAACTGCTCCCTAATACTTCCTCTTATCCCCTTCTTTGACACTTTGTGATCTATTTTTTCATTAAGGTAGTAAGGGTTACTATTTATTGAGCACCTGTTATGTGCCAGACACTGTGCTAGGTGCTTCACACTCAGTATGTCTCATTTAATCCTCATGGAATCCCTGCAAGTGGGTGTTATTACCCCCATTTTATAGACAAGGACTGTGGCTAAGAAACTTCCCAGAAGCTCAGCTGGTAAGTGGTGGACCAAGACTCAAATGGGTGTTGGTCAGATTTCCTAGCTGTCCTTTCCAGAACACTTTGCTGCTCATCCTGAAGAAATGCTCAGGGCTAGTGACAGCAGGACATGTTTGCCAAGTCTTTTATGGGAGAATGCAAGTTCCATGGGGGCAGAGACCTTGTCTGGCTTGCTCATCACTGTCTTCCATCTTGCCCCGTTGTAAATACACATCAGTATTTTTTAAAACGATGCATGAATGAATGAGTGAGTGAATGAACATGATCTCATTTAATTCTCCCAAAAACCCTGTCATAACGTTGATACTATTACCCTACTGTAACAGGTTAGGCAACAAGTCCCAGAAATTTGAGACTGTCATTTCACAATGGATTGCTCTTTTTAGGAAGTGTTGTTTCACGCAATCTGAGAAATGACCCTTACTCAGAGGTCAACCAGGCCAAAGCAGATAGCTGAGTTGGCTTGGCTGAGTTAGTCTAGAGTTATTCAGCATTCATTCAACAAAAAGTTGTTGGGTGTCCATTACATGTTAGGCACTGGGCTGGAAATTTACATTCATTAAATCTCATCCTATCCTCACAATAGCCCTGCCAGGTAGCCAGTTTGCCTTGAACCAGTTCCTTAAAAATTCATTTGCCCAGTGAGCAGTTTGCTTAAAATTCAACCTTTGTTTGAGATTCTGGGCTTCATTTTAGTGTCCTGTATTTTCCTGGCATTCTGGAGAAGTTTAAAGATGGAAAAAAAAAAAAAAAAAAAGCAGTTCTTCTAAGGGCACATCTAACCTAATTTTGTATTTCTAATAGGTATTTATTAAATTTGCAGGATTTTCTAAATGATAAGATTGTTTTGTATACTTGAAAGAGCCTTTTTCTATTTGACCTACTTCTGGATAGTTAAGCTCTTTTTAGTCAGTTTATGTAAAGGATTTTATTCAGAATCTAAATTAAATTAAAGTTTAATTTAATATTTATTTCCAGGACATGTGAACAGATATAAAAATGCTCCAAAGGGGACTGAATTTTACATGAACTGGTTTTAGGTAAGATGTTCTCCTGCCAGGCTGTATGAGAAAAAATAGCGACAAAGACCTGGGAAAACCACTTACTTACTACTGCCCTTCTTCCCCCCTCTCTACTGCCTCTGGGCTGATGGTCTTCATCTACAAAACACAGAGGGGGCTCATCCTGCTCTTGACTTTTCTGATGCGTGGTGTTGAATGCTATTTTCCCTGTTCCCCTGAGTTGGAAGGTAGGGATTTCAGACAGGTTATTGAGGGGAAGCTTTGGGGACAGGTAAAACTTTCTGACAAAGTTTCAGACAATCTTACGTACCTATTCACCCCTATGGTCCTTGAGTGTCACATTTGGTTTGCGCTCAGCTGGTAACTGAAAGGTTGGCAGTTCAGACCCACCCAATGGCAGTGTGGAAGAGAATGCCTGGTGATCTGCTTCCCTAAAGATTACAGCCCAGAAAACCCTATGGAGCAGTTCTACTTTGTAACACATGGGGTTGCCATAAGTTGGAATTGACTAGACAGAACAAGACAACATTCATCCATGGATCACACCCTGAAAATCAGTGGCGCATGTGAGTGGTTTAAAATGGGGACAACTAAAATACCCAGGGAATTAAACAACCGGGAGGCCCTCGCAGAGTGACTTTATTTATTGAAGAAATGCTTATGATTCAAATAGATAGAAAACGAGAGTACTTACATGATTCCTACCAGTCTAAAACGTTCTTGTATCAGAATTTGTTAAATGTGTTAACTATTCAAACATGTTTGTATTTTTGACACGAGAAAATGGAATGAAGTTGCTCAGAGCTCTCATAGGGGGAGGTAAGAGCTGAAGGATAGATGCCAGTGCAAAGAAATTATTTTCGGACATGGACCTCTCAAGCCCAATCCAGTAAAGATGGACAGAGTGTTCAAAGACTGTGTACCTCCTTGCTTTTTTAAAAAGGGCAAAAACAGATGATTCTTAAGAAAGGAAAGTACAATTTATTTTTATATGTGTAAAATTCTGCAGTGTTGACATCATAATGTCTGCA
Source organism: Trichechus manatus latirostris (assembly GCF_000243295.1). Taxonomy (NCBI): domain Eukaryota; kingdom Metazoa; phylum Chordata; class Mammalia; order Sirenia; family Trichechidae; genus Trichechus; species Trichechus manatus. The sequence goes on from NW_004443938.1 coordinate 23,426,952, forward strand.
AGCCTTCAGAAAGAATTTTTAAGAATTTCCCAGACATTATCTGGAATACAGATGATGTCTTTTTTTCCCTCCAACACTACGTGGATGACTAAGATCACCGACCCCTGCCCTCTGTCAGTCCCCAAAGTCTCTGACCAGTGACCCTGAGTTGTACTTGGCCTGGAAGCTCTCAGCACAATTAGCTGGCTGGTCTGGGCATAATAAACCAAATGTCTTCCAAGCTATAAAATTCTTCCATTCTAGTTTTTCAGGTATTAGGAGTTATATCTTGAAAAGTATATTCATCGGATGTCCATCAAACTGGAGTGAATGATGCTGTTGGCCTAGCCGCTGAACTGGCCGTATGATCAGTGCCAGGAGTTACATCAGATGGAGAGAGTCCATGTGTGCTTATCATTTGATTATGAGTGCAGACTGGGCCTGACTCCCTGGGTTCATACACTGGCTCCCATACGCACTGAAGTGCGACTCTTCCTTGTGTGCCCTCTTTCCTTCTCAGTGAAATAAGGACTATATGTACCTACTCCACAGAGAGTTGTATTAAATTAGTTAATATGTGTAAAGAGCTTAGAACAGTGCCCAGTGCCTGGTAAGTGCTGTGTGTTTGTTGTTATTGCTGTTAGTTTTGACGCATGGCGACTCCATGTATAAGAGAATGAAGTGCTGATGGCACCATCTGCATGATTTTTGATACGTTTGAGTCCATTGTTGTGGCTATTGTGTCAGTCTATCTCACTGAGGGTTTCCTTCATTTTTGTTGACCCTCTACTTTGCCAAACACGATGTTCTTTTCTAATGATTGGTCTTTCCTGAACGACATGTCCAAAGATGGTAAGATGAAGCTTTGCCATTCTCACTTCTAATGAGCATTCCAGTTGTAATTCTTCTAAGACTGATTTGTTCATTCTTCTGACAGTTCATGGTATATTCAATATTCTTTGCCGACATCACAATTCAAATGCATCAATTCTTCTTCTGTCTTCTTTTTTCATTGTTCAGCTTTCAAATGCATATGAGGCGATAGAAAAGACCATGGCTTGGGTCAGGCACACCTGAGTCATCAAAGTGACATCTCTGCTTTTTAGAACTTTACAGTAGTCTTTTGCAGCAGATTTGCCCAGTGCAATATGTTGTTTGATTTCTTGACGGCTGCTTCCATGGGTGCTGGTTGTTGATTCCAGTAGAATGAAATCCTTGACAACTTGAATGTAGTATTATCATTATTATTTATGTGAAGTTCTTGAGATTACACAAAGCAATTTCAGGTTACAAAATCCACCTGCAGATTTCCAAATAACAATTGCTCCTTATTTAGCCCTGGGAGTATAATTTCCCCTACAATATGGCCTCTTTTTCTTTCCTTCTCTTTGCTATTATCTGCCACCAAACAACTTCCTCATCATCACCTATACCCCTCCCCTTTTTTTCCCACTTTCTATGTTCTTCTTCCTTCACCCAGATTACTTAATTCTACTTTCAGCAAACTCTTACGTTTACTCACAAATCCCTTGAACCCTCTTCTTCTTTTCTTTTTTCACCCAAGTAACATGAGAAGTGGCTGATAAAAGGTAGAATCATGATATTGACACATCTGCATTAAAATGAAGGAGTCCTAGTAGCAAAGGAAATGCGTCCAAGGCTGGACAGAGAGTCTGAGGCTGGATTCAGAGTTCTATGTCTGCCATTTCAGATTAAGATTCATATTTTACTAACACTTATCTTCCACCTCCTATGGGTTAAGCACCAGGCTAGACTTTTAGATGTATTACCATTTAATCTTCCCTACAACTCCTTGAAGTCAGGTATTATCCTCATCTTTCAGATGAAGAAAGGCAAAAATACCCAAGGTCACAACCAGAAACTGAAGAGTCAGAATTAGAGCCCATTTGTTCTTACTCCAAGATCCTTGCTTTTTTCTGCAACTCAAAATTCCTTCCTCAAATAATCGAATAATAGTAGAAGTAAAAGAATAAAGGACAAATACCATCAATCTCATATCCTTGAAAGTGTCTAAAAGTCCCATTCAGAATTCCATTAAAGTTTCTATCTAGTTCTTCATATAAATAAATAAACCATCTTTTTCTCCAGCACTCCATCCATACATCCATGCATTCATGCATCCATCCAGCCATCCAATCATCCCTCTAATTATTCCTTTATCCATTTGTCTATCCATCCAATCACGTACCTATCCACCCAATCATCCCTCCCTCCATGTATCTTTCCATCCAAACATGCATTCATCCATCCAATAGTCCATCTGTCTATCCATCCTTATATTAAGAGTTTATTATTTTCCAGACATTGTAGTAAGCTCTGGGGGAATCCCTGTCTTAAAGGAGCTCTAAGTCTAGGCAAGGGAACAACATGTAAATAAAAATTGCCGTACAATGTGATAAATGCTAATACATAGAGGTACTTCTAAGGTGTTATAGAAATGCAGGAAGGGTAGAAAGGGGAATTTTAAACTTTTCCTAGGGGAGGATATTTAAACCAGGGTCCTTAAGACCTTAGAAGGTCAATGGATGAACCACTTGAAGTTGTGTGCAGAATTTTCTCAGAGCGGTTTGTGGCCAATGAAGTAGAGGTAAGAGTTTGACCCGAGCAGCAGAGAGGTGTTGTAATTGTGCTAATGTTTGTGCTGATCAAGAATTCTACAGGAATCAGAAGCAGAAAAAGGCATTACAGGCAAAAGAAACCATAAGTGGAAAAGCACATGTAAATAATTTGCTAGGACTCCAGCCTAGGGAACCATCTGGGAGAGTAGCAGGAGGTAATATACCTGGGATAGGTGCATAGAGTCCAGATCAAAAGAGAAGAGGGGGCAAGGCCAAGCATTACCTTTCAAGGACATTAAAAATGTTCTCACAAAATCATTACAGTGTACTGTAAAATTTATTCCCCAATGCCGTTAAACAAAACAACGGAATTTCCTCCTGTCCTTCTGCAGAAACATGTAACATGTTTCTCTATAGTTTGGGACAAATTCGCATTCAGGGGTTGAGCTGGGAGCCTAAGCTTGTTTCAGGGGGATAGTGTGTTCTGAATTCTAAACAGTGGCTTACGAAACTTCTGGAGAGCAAAGAGGCTGTAACAGGCATGGAAGCATAGCCCCTTGGTGACACAGTGGTATATCACCAAATGCCCAATGTTCAAATGTGGGGTTGAGAGAAGGAGGAGAGGATGGAGCAGGGAAAGAGGACATAGTCACAAATGAAGATTTGTTTACTTTGTTACCTAAAAAAGAGGCAGAGGGTTTTTAGGGGTGGATTTGGCTTACGGTAATGGTAGTTAAAGAAGCCCTGGTGGTGCAGTGATTAAGTGCTTGGCTGCTAACCGAAAGGTCGGCTGTTCAAATCCACCAGCTGCTCTGCGGGAGAAAGATGTGGCAGTCTGCTTCCGTAAAGATTATAGCCTTGGCAACCCTATGGAGCAGTTCTACTCTGTCCTATAGGGTCGCTACGAGTCAGAGTCTCATATGGTAGTTAAGGGGGCAGTGGTGGCGCAGCGGTAGAATCTTCACCTTCCATGCAGGAGACCCAGGTTCGATTCCCAGTCAATGCACCTCATGTACTGACACCACCCACCTGTCCATCAGTGGAGGCTTGCATGTTGCTATGATGCTGAAGAGGTTTCAGCATAGCTTCCAGATTAAGACAGACTAGGAAGGAAGGCCTAGTGATCTCCTTCTGAAAATCAGACAAAGATCAGACACAACGGTCCAATTCATATCAGATTTCAGGGCTGGGAAGCATTTTGTTCAGTTGTGTATGGGGTTGCCATGAGTTGGGGGTTGACTCAATGGCAGCTAATGACAACAACAATGGTAGTTACATTTCTATTACAGGTGTCACCATGGAAGCCTCTGCCACATGGCTTTTTCTCCCCCAATCTGGGATTGAGAAATTAATAAATACATGAATAAAGTAGGTTAACTTGATCAGTTAAATAGACACACACACACACACACACAGAGGCATTCCTGGGTTATGAACGTCCAGCTTATGTACAACCTGTAGTTATGAACCGACTCCCATAAAGCCTATTATATTAAAAATTTGAGGTACATACAATGGTTCATAATAACAAATGGGTGCTACTTTGTGACATGCTTCAAAACATTATTATTACTGTATTATTATTTTAAAGATGTTTTGGTGTGTCTGGAATTGTTTCTTTAAGGTTTTTTATGCATAGACAGGTACAGTATATACTATACACTAAGACAAACATTTGACTAACTGACATTAGATATGAACCACACCTAACTGTTCCAACTTACGTACAAATTTGACTTAAAGACAGATTTAGGAATGGAACTCGTTTGTAATCCTGTGTCTGCCTGTGTGTGTGTGTGTGTGTGTGTGTGTGTGTATATATATGTATATATATATATATATATAAAACATCTCTTAAAGAGGAAGCCGGTCTGAACTGGAACCGTTACCATTTCTATAGATCTCAAGGCTCATTCACCAGTCTCCTTAGATAGGACAGAAATGATGTTTCTAAGTCTGATAATTCCGCTTTCTGTCTGAGTTGATCAATAAATCTTTTTGCCTCCTTCAGCACAAAAACCCAAATGTGCTTCTTTTTCTCAAAGAAAGCCTCTGTCTTGCTGGGATTAAGGGGGCATAGTCCCATGACACGGTTTGCAGTTAATTTTTGGCATCTGAAAAACCTTTCCTCTTTCAAGAACTGTGGGCAACTGGTCAAGATGGAATAGTATCTTGGCATTTGGACTGAGATTGTTACCTGCCAACTGGGCTGCTCTTAATGTATTGTTTCTGAAACCAAGGGAAGCACATGTAACAAGAACAGGCTTTGTACTGTTGGAACATCTGCACCAAGTTGAAGGGGAAGCTGGCCAGCTGTGTTCATTCCCTTTCTTCCATACCAGCTTTCCTTGGACTCTTGAACACTCTCTCAGGGTATGACTGTTACTGCTAAAAAGTCATATTTCAGAGTGGTTTTGGTTTATTAATACCATAACCACGCAGTCATGCATTTCCTACACAGGGGCTCCAACTGGCAGTCTAGCACTTCTCTCTTAACTACCCATCACCCCCTCTTCCCTACGTCTGGTGACAACAGACCAAACAGACTAGTGGAAATCCCCCAAGGCAGAGACTCATTAGCTACATATGTTAAAACTGGCATTTCTGATTGCAACTAGCGTCCCAAAACAATATGTGTATAAATTTTTGAATGAGAAATTAACTTGAGCCATAAACTCTCACCTGAAGCACAATTTAAAAAAATTTAAAAAAAAGATTTACTTCAAGTGGCTAAAAAAAATGGCATTTCGTCTGCGTTCCATTTAATCATTCTCTCCTCATTCAACCAGAGTTTAGTGGGCACGGATTATGCCAGGCACTGGCCTCAGATATGATAGTGAGCAGAACAGAGTTCCGAAAGTCAGCCTGAGAGGCCTCCACTTGCCAAAGCTTAGTCAGAACCAGAGAGGCAGCAGGAAGGGCCTTGGGGAGCCAGGCTGGAGGGCTCAGCATCCATGCAGCAGGCTGCTGGGCCCTCAGACCCTGACTCACAGCCCCTCTACTCTTCTTTTCCTTGAATCATTTTCAAAAATTTGATTGTGGTAAAGTATATACTAAAAAACTTCAGAATTTTAACCATTTTTAAGTGTATAATTCAGTGACATTAACGACATTGACTATACCGTGCTACTACCACCACTACCCATTTCCAAATGTTTTAAGTCGCCCGGAACAGAAACTCAATACCCTTCCAGCAATAACCTCCCAGTCCCCCTCCTCCCAGTCCCTGGTAACCACTAATAAACTTTGGACTCTGCATTTGCCTAATCTAGATATTTCATATAAGTGGGATCATACAGTATTTGCCCTTTTGGGTCTTACTTGGTCAAATGGTTTGTACTCAACTACTTACCTAAACATTGGTGTTTGGAACTCACCCAGCAGTGCCACATAGGAAAGGCCTGGCAATCTGCTTCCATAACAATTTCAGCCGAAAAAACCCATGGGGTCATCATGAGTCAAAACTGACTTAATCAAAATGGATTTGGTTCTTTTTTTTAATCCCATCCTAGCACAATGTTTTCAAGGTTCATCCATGCAGTAACATTATCAGAACTTCATTTCTCTTTATGGCTGAATAATATTCTATTGTATGTATATACTACATTCTGTTTGTCCATTCATTGATCAATAGTTGAGTTGTTTCTGTCTTTCAGCTATTGTGAATAATGCTGTAACAAACACTGGCATATCCTTTCATCATTTTTAACCAACAAATTTAATCTCCTTTGTAATTAGAAAGGAAAAGAATTTCACACTCTATAATACACTGTTTCAGCAGAGAACACTGAAAGTTGTTTAGCAAGCTGGGAAGAAAACTCCTTCAGTAGTATAGTAGATGCTAAACAGTTAATCTGCTGGTCCTGATCCCCTGAGGTTTGTGATACGAAGCACATAGTTCCGGCCTTCATTCTTAGCATGAGTGGAAATATTTTAAAATCATTTCATAGATAAGCAGAGGGTGGAAAAACTCTGGTTTTTAACAGTAAAAACTTCTCTTGGCTTACAAAGTCTTTTTAGTGTCTTGGAGGGAAACTTTTATATAAATATGTACATGTTGAAATAAATATATTTTATATAAATGATAAGTCACAAAAATGGCAATCCCCAGCACTGAAGTGGAGGCTGACCAGCCTCTTGGAATTTTGATCAATTCATTTTATAGTCCCGAAAATCCCAGGAGACTGAAAGTTATTTTATACCTGTTTTCCACAATAGATAGATACCCCCACCAATAGTCCCATCCCGAACAGTCCTAGTGCCTAAATGTCAAAAGGACACCAAAAACACAGTCTTAAAATCCGACCCCTCACAGCCGACATACCCTGCAGCGTTGGTCCTCCATGAAGCGAGCCGCTGGGTGTCCACCAGCCATATGTCCAGCGCTCCTCGACTTCCTTCTGACTCACATCGAATGACTCTGCAGCACTGATGTAAGGCCCTTAAAGCGAATCTGTTTTCAATTCAGGGCAGATGTGGGACACCCTCGTAGCCCTAGGGATTATCAACTTTAAAACAAATCGCCTTCAGGATGATAAGTCAGAGGCAGTTAACTGCTTCCTGAGGCCTAGCTGGGGCTCCTTCCAAATGCTTAACATATAACAATGACTACGACAGAAACGACAGAACGCAACCTCTCCTCTTTACGTTCTCAGACTTTAAAACGAAGCTTTTGCATGCGCCTCAGAAGCAAAGCTCGTAACTCCATCTCAGAACGTTTAACTAGAAATCCAGATATTTTCGTAACATACAAAAGTGATCAAAAAGTCACCCCCTCTTTCCCACAAAACGGTCTTAAGGCTGTGTTTGGTTCATTGAGTATAGTTTTTCCACAAATTGAAATTGAATTGTTCTGGTTCAGAGTCCTCTTGGCTGAAGAAAAGGAAGGGGAGGACTATTCCAAGACTTCCACAGAGAAACATCCAGAAATCAATTTAACACAATAAGGTTAATGTTCTAGAATTAGCGTTCACGTGGCATGACGGTATCTCAGAGCCCCCTCTCTTCCAGACCACTCTACAGGGCTGGCTCATCCACCAGGTTTTTAGACTCTAATATAAACTAGCTGGGGCTTAATACAGTTTAACCCAATTTAATAACCTTGCAAAAAAACATAAAAAATATTAATTTCTAAGAAAGCTAAAGGAAAAAAATTAATAAAACTTTCATTTTAATAAAATAAAACTTTTATATGGAGTTTTAAATATTAAAAGTTAACGTATGTGGCATTTTTCCATAAAGCAGACACAGATAATCTTAGGTGTAAGAAACCTCAGTGAATACTCAGAAGCTGTTCTTGTTGGGTCATGGAGTCTGTTTAGGCTCATAGTGACTCCATGTGACAGAGCCGAACTGTCCCATAGGGTTTTCTAGGCTGTTACACTTAAGGGAGCCGATTGCCAGGTCTTTCTGTGGTGGAACCGCTGAATAGGTTCCAACCGATACCTTTCTGTTAGCAGCTGAGCGCTTAACTGTTGCGCCACCAGAGCTCCTTAGAAGATAGTCACATTAAAAAATATATTCAGAAAACTCATATATTCTTTAAAATAAATATTATAAACGTGGCATAATAGAGCTACACGATAAAGCATTTAATCACCAATGAACACCAGGCTACTATTTCTTCCATCTTTATGGGAAAGATAGATTAAACTGCCGGGAGCTTATGAATGGGTTCAGTAACTGTTTAGGAAGCATTATAAGGGGTGTTAAGAGTTCTGGATGGGACAGAAAAGGATCTATCCTTGAATCTCTCTTAAATTAAGTGACCCTGGGCAAGCTGCTGCCGAGGCCACTATTCCCTTATTTATAAAGAGGGTGAACAAGGTAGATGATTTTGAAACCTCTAAAATCAGTGATGGATTAACAAACACCTGGTAAAACAGAGGGCAAAGGTCTTGTCTTTACTTGTTATTGAGAATAATCACCAACTGCCACTAGCTTGAAATCTCCAAATTTTTTTCCACCTTGGAGCATATAATTATAATTATGGCTGATAAGGCAAGTTTTAGCTAATAAATTGGATCTGAAGAGATAGAAACCTACTACCTTATACAAATTAGACACCTAGGTTTTTTCTGGGGGGGTTGACAGGCTCTTTTTGAAACAATTGCCAACATCTTCTCTGGAATTCTGATCTTGCTAACGGGCATCAATAATGTACTTAGCAAATTTACTCTTGTTGCTATTAGTTGCCATTGAGTTGATTCCAACTCATGGAGATGTCATGTGCGGAGAGTAGGACTGCTCCATAGGGTTTTCAAGGCTGTGACCTTTTGGGAGCAGATCGCCAGGCCTGTCTTCCAAGGCACCCCTGTGTAGATTCAATTCATCAACTTTTCAACTAGTAGTAGAGCAGTTAACCATTTCCACCACCCAGGTACTCTGGATCTGTTTAATTTTCGAGTGTGTGTGTGTGTGTGTGTTAATCTGGGTAAGGAAAGCCAGGTGCTGTCAGTGAGCAGTGGGTCATTTTGGTGATGGGGGTAGAGCTGGGGGTATCGGGTGAAGTGTAGAGTGGGGTGGCAAAGAACACTGGCTTATGAGTCAGGAGGCCCCCGTTCTAGTTCAGGGATGCTACTAATTAGCTTGTGACCTTTGTCACATCCCTCCCCTGTTCTAGGTCTCAGCTTCCCCATTTATATAGGGAGGGCATTGGGCTGTCCATCCTCTCCCAACAACCAAGAGACACTTTGTACTCCACGGCATGTAGCTCTTGTTTTAGAGTTCGACTCTTAGGAACACAGAAGCCAAGGCTATAAAATCAGCAGTTCATTGTACATCAGATGAGAACTGTAGGTCAGGCAAAGATCTGTGGTTAACCTGTGAGAAGATCTTTTTCCTAACTGTAGGAGATACCCACATGCCTGCAGAAAACTACTCAGACATGCACCAATAAAATCCTTTTATAAAGAACATCATAATAATTAAGACCGTCATAGTAATTAAGGTTTTCTTTCCACAAACCTATTTTCATTTCTCAGCTATGACTTGATAATATATGAATACTCTTTAAAATCGTTACGTATAATACTGGTGTCCTCTGAACCCTGATGGTGCATTATATCTTGCATCCTACTATGTGTCAAACACTCAGTATAAACAAATCAAGGCTCTCTAGAGTTCAAGAATGTGAGAGCTGGAAGAAATGGGCATTAAGAATGGGCTGACGACAGGAAAAGGTCACGAAAGATAATTTTTTTTTTTTGGTTTTTAACAATTCCCAATATTTCTCTGTCTCCCTCCCTGCCAGCACATTCTAATGCCCCAAATGACTTATCAACGCACAAAAAAAATACAAAAAAATATATAAAAACCCAAAGGAACCCACGTCCCTGCTCTTGTTTCTGGTTCCTATATGTACTGGCAAAGAGTCAGAGGCTCAGTTGCTGCCTGCCAGGTCCTCTGCGAGGAATGTGATTCTAAGCATTTATAACACCAAACAAACCCCAAAACCCAAAACCAAACCCGCTGCTATTGAGTCGATTCTGACTCGTGGCGACCCAATGTGTTTCTGAGTAGAAATGCTCTCCATAGGATTTTCAATGGCTGGGACCTTTCCGAAGTAGATCACCAGGTCTTCCTTCTGAGGTAACTCTGGGTGGATTTAAACCACCAACCTTTCATTTTGTAACCAACTGCTTAGCTGTTTGTGTCACTCAGGAACTTCTATTTATAACATACTCTCTTACTAATTATAAGAACTTTTTGATGAATAAAAACAAATTCAACAATAATGCACTGTTAATTCATACCACAAGAAGGTAGGCTACATTGATTTTCTCTCTTAAAGCCCTTTATCAAAAATAAAAGGAGATGCTAAGAAATGGGTGTGGTGAATACACATTAAAACAAGTACTTACTACATAGAGCAATGTGATATAGTTTCTACAGATAAAATTCAGACTGAATCCAGCATCATCAGTCCTAATCACCTTATTGGCAAACTTTAGAAATGAGTAACCTATAAGAAACCATTACAAATGCAAATATTCTAAACGTATGTATTTATTAAAACCAAACTAAACCCGTTGCCGTTGAGTCAATTCTGACTCATGGCGACCCATGTGTTACAGAATAGAACTGAGTTCATTCTAAAAATTACATTGGCTATAATCTTTATGAAAGCAGATCACCAGGCCTTTCTTCTGTGGTGCTGCTAGGTGGGTTCCAACCTCCACCTTTAGTAGGCAAGCAAACCGTTTGCACCACCCAGGGACCTTACATATTTATTAACCTGTTAACTCGATGCTGTTGAGTCAATTCCGACTCATAGCGACGCTGTTGGACAGACTACAACTGCCCCGTAGGGTTTCCAAGGAGCGGCTGGTGGATTTGAACTGCTGACATTTTGGTTAGCAGCTGAGCTCTTAACCACTGTGCCACCAGGGCTCGTACATATTTATTAGGACTTACTAAAATCAATCTCCATTATCTGTCTTGTTTAAAAGCTTAGAAATGAACAATCTCTAAATACTGACAAGTATTTATGGCTTAAACAAAGCCTCGATGAAGGCTCGATTCAAACAATGTAGGAAATAGGAAGAAGGAAAGTGTTTTAGGTTAACTACCCAGGCTTGGCATGTGGATGTGGCCCCAGAGGAAATGGGATTCTTGAAGACTTAAGTTTTCAAAGGTAACGTTAGGGTGTTTAGTGGGAACTGATAGATCAATGGTCCTGGCAGAGTTTGGTGCTTTCATTATAGTGAAGAGGAGTGGAAATATATGCTGCCATGCACGATCAAGACCGGGATCACAACAGAGGGTCCTGGACAGAGCTGGAGGAGGATGTAGAACAAAATTCTAACTCACAAAAAAAGACCAGATTTACTGGCCTGACAGACAGGAGAAACCGCAAGAGTATGGCCCCCGGACACTGTTTTAGCTCAGTGGTGAAGTCACTCCCGAGGTTCACCGTTCAGCCGGGGATTGGACAGCCCCATAAAACAGAAATGGAACTAATGAGGTACAGCAGTTCAGGGACAAGGACTGGAAGGCAGGAAGGGACAGGAAAGCTGGTGATAGGGAACCCAAAGTTGAGAAGGGACAGCGTTGACACACCATCGGTTGTTAACCATTGTCAGAGGGCGATATATGTACTGTTTAATGAGAAACTATTTGTTCTGTAAACCTTCATCTAAGGTACAAAAATAAAAAGAATTATCTATGTGAGATCAAATTGATAACAGCAATTCAAAAGGTTTGATGGGAAGCCTAGGGGACAGTGAGTTGAAGATAATGGTGATGGAATAATTTGGAAAAGGATAGTGAGAATAGCAGCACAACTAGAAGAATGTAATCGATGTCACTA
>NW_004443938.1:23438919-23452055 GCF_000243295.1 Trichechus manatus latirostris
AAAAAAAAAAAAAGTCCTCCAAGGTTGAGAAGGGAGAGTGTTGATGTGTCCTGGGGGTTGTTAACCAATGTCATAAATATGTGTACTGACTGTTTAATAAGAAATTATTTGTTCTATAAACCTTCATCTAAACTACAATAAAAAAAAAATTTTTTTTAAAAAAAAAGAAAGAAACCTTGGTGGCATAGTGGTTAAGAGCTATGGTTGCTAACCAAAAGGTCAGCAGTTCAACTCCACCAGGCACTCCTTGGAAACTCCTATTCAGTCGCTATGAGTCGGAATTGACTTGACGGCAACAGGTTTGGTTGGGTTTTTGGTTTGTGTACAATCAGAGTTGAGCTGAGTTTTGCAACTTGGAAATCAGCACTTGACTAACTTCTTTTCCTTCATATTTCCACTCTGCTTTTCTTTTTTTCTTCATATTTGCCACTTTTCTCCCTCACAGTAGCCTCTCTGTATGTTATTTACGTTAAGCCTGATCTGCCTAACTTTCCCACGAAGCTAAAAGTAATAGCATAGGCTTTGTAGGGCTGTACAATATATCCTTTCTGGAAGGGAAAAAATAAAAATTTAGTTGTGTCTGTCCCATCTGGAGGTCAATTTCCATTGTGGCCACCAAAAAGCTGAGTTTGTTACTTCATTTCACAATACTCAAACATTTATTCTTAAATGAAAGAATTCGTCTTTTAATGCATTTGTTGGTGTTCCAAATTGTTTGATTAAGAAACGTTTCATAACATTGACAATCTTTTCTTTCAGTCAAGATTTTCTGAATTAGAAAGTGGCTGGCGATGACTTCTGCACAAACAGAAATAGTTAACAGTTTTCTTATTGCCTGTTCACATAATTGGTTAACGCACCTTTTGTTCATAGGATTCATAAAATTTCACATCTTTTCAGGATGATTCAGGCTTGCAGACGTTCAACGATATCCCTTCCAACTGTTGGACTCTGATTCCACCCCACGTTCCTCCTAATTGCCTGATGATACACACCAGCCAAGGCTGCTTGTTGACAGTAGACTCCCAGCCCTCTTCCCTTGAAAGACTGATTCTGTACTTATGGGGGGACTCTGGGGATCCTTATCACTGGGCAAGTTTGAGAAACACTTTATTGCCTGACTCTTAACCTTGACTGGATATTGGAACCACTTGGGGAGCTTAAAAAAATAGTACGGAGCCTGGGTCTCACTCGTAGAGATTCTGATTTAATTAGTTTGGGGTGTGGCCTGGGCATCTGGATTTTTAGAAGCTCCCAGGAGATTCTAATGAGCAGCCAGGGTTGAGAACCACAGACTTGATAGAAACAACAGTCAGTACTGTAACATGTGAAAGCAACATCAAACATCCCTGTTGAGATCTACAAAGTGCTTTTACACACGTGTCTCATTTGAATTCTTGACTACCTTTTGAGGTGAGTAGAGTGGGTGTTATCTTTCTTTTGCAGATAAGCAGCCTAAGCTCAGAGCAGTGAAGTGGCTTGATGGAGGCCCTCCTCTAAGCAGAATTATGGACTTGGTGAGGTTTGTTTCAGGTACTCTATTCCCTTACTTCTCTATGTCCCTTTGCTCCTTGCTGGCTTTTGAGCTTTTGCAGGCTCCCCCTTTAAAAAAAGGAAAAAACAAAACAAACAAAAAAAGCTTGCTGCTTAGAACTTCCCTTAGATTGGAATTGCCATTAATAATAATAATAATAACAACAACAACAGTAGCAGCAGCAGCAAGCATTGGGCCCTTACTACACATTGTGCGAAATGCTTTGCATACATTATTTTAGTTATCCTCACGGGCTCCATGAGGTAGGTTATATCCCAGTTTTACAGGTGAGGAGACTGAGGCTTGGAGAGTAACTTGCCAACGGTCTCATTATTATGCAACACTCATAATCTAAACTTCTCCTTATTTTCCTTCCAGTCAACCAAATTTCAGCAAGTGGCAGAGAGGGAAGAGTCTGAAAGTAATTCAGAGTCAGCTGTCAATGATGAGTACAGCTTCCCTGACTTGTACAGTGAAACCTGTGAGAGCCGAATCTCAATGGGACTGCCTTGTTTTTCTGGGTCTCACAAGTTTTCCACCTTTTCGGTCGCTTTCTATTAATGGAAAATATTTGAGTTTTCCTTCTCTGACAGGTTAACGCCTTATGCCTGTTCCGGGTTTTACAAGTTTTACTGTACTACCACTTCTAATACGAGGGTCTGATCTTTTAAGAAACTTCTGGAACCAGCCATTCTTTAATTCAAAAGAAAGAGGATCTGACATTTGAATAGTGCAACTGGAAAATATTGGGTTGAAGTTAATCCTTAACTGCCTGCTTTGTTTATTGGAGCCTGTTTATGCAGAAGGCTAACCTTGCCTTCCCAGCCACAGTCATTGTGCAAAGAATTGTGGAATTGACTTGACGGCAGTGGGTTTACCTGGCACCAGAAGGCCTGAGCTTGGGTCCTAAATGCTTTTTATTAGCTATGGGGTCTTGGGCTTGTTACATCCAGGATGTGGTTTAATGTTCTGAGAGAATCCGGCTCAGTTGGCACGTTAATCAATGTTTTCATATCTATTTTTTAAGGTTTCTAAAATACTGAACTTAGTTTTATCATTTCAGTACCTAAATCTCAAAGTAAATCAAGTTAAGAATCTAGGCTCTAAAAATTCGAGAGGCATGAGCTCTCCAGTTAGCTACATAAACTCTTCTAAAAAACTAGATATTATTTATGATGTTATAAAGAAGGAGAAAAATGTAAAAGAAAAGAATTCCTAGCACATGAAAAGATATTCAACATCATTAGCTATTAAAACCAAAAACACCAAACCCGTTGCCATGGAGTTGATTCTGATGCACAGCGACCCTACAGGACAGAGTACAACTGCCCCATAGGGTTTCCAGGGAGCAGCTGGTGGATTCGAACTGCCGACTTTTTGGTTAGCAGCTGTAGTCATAACCACTACGGCACCAGGGCTCCCATTAGCCACTAGGGAAATGCAAATCAAAATCACCATGAGATATTACCTTACCCCCATTAGAAGGACAATGATAAAAAGGAAAACAGCAAGTGTTGGTGAGGTCGTGGAGAAACTGGAACCCTCATCCACTGGTGGTGGGAATGTAGAATGGTGCAGCCACTGTGGAAAACAATTTGGTGGTTCCTCAGAAAGTTAAACATAGAATTACCATATGACCCAGCAATCGTAGTCCTAGGCCTATACCCAGAAGAAGTGAAGGCAGGAACACAAACAGAAACCTGTACACCAGTGCTCACTGCAGCACTTTGCACAATAGCCAAAAGGTGGAAGTAACTGAAATGTCCATCAACAGATGAATGAAAAAACAAAATGTGGTATATCCATATAATGGAATATTATGCAGCCATAATGAGAAATGAAGTTCTGATACATGTCATACATGCACCTCAAAAACATTATGGTGAGTGAAAATCAGCCAGTCACAAAAGAACAAATATTGTATGATCTCATTTATATGAAATAAGCAAATATATAGAAATCAAAGATTATTAATGGTTACTAGGGGTGGGGAAGAAGAGAGAAAAGGGAAGTGTTTGTTTAGGAGATATTGAGTTTATGTTAGTGGTGGTGGAATATTTTGCAAAAGGATATTGATAACATGAAAAATGTAATCAATGTCATTGAATTGTAAACGTGGAAGTTATTGTATTGGTGACTGTTTTGGTGTATATATTTTTATCATGATAATTAAAAAAAAGAACAGAATTCCTTTCTGTCTCCAATTTCATCTGGTGTGGGAATCCTAGTTCCTTTCTGCAAAGTGTGAGGCTATGTAAAGACTGAGGAAGAATTTTTTTTTTTTAAATCTACACTAGAAAGCAAATATGGTCAACTGAGGCAACTAAAAGAAGTTTAAGCTATGTATCATCTTATATATACATCTCAATTAATTCAACAAATATTTATTGAGCACTTACTATGTGTTAGGCACTGGAATACAGTATGGAAAAGATCCTGCCCTCATGAAGCGTATTTTTTTTAAAAATGTATTTTGTTGTTGAGAATATACACAGCAAAACATACACTAATTCAACATTTCTACATGTACAATTCAGTGGCATTGATTACATTCTTCGAGTTGTGCAACCATTCTCATCCTCCTTTTCTAAGTTGTCCCACACCCATTAATATAAACCCACTGTCCCCTAAGGTCTCTATCTAATCTTTTGAGTTACTGTTGTCACTTTGATCCCGTATAGATAGTTCTTAAAACAGCATAATGAAGCATACTTCTTAAACAAATACACAGACAATGGGCAAGTTCATGAAAAAAATTAGTAAAATAATAACTGTGCTAAGTTTTATAAAAGAAACCAACAAGGGGCTGAGATAAAGACTGTTGAGAGAAGGTACCCACTTCAGATGGGGCAGTCAGGAGGAGGTGACATTTAAGATGGAAGACTCTGAAGAAGCCACCATTCTAAGAGTGAGAAGAAAAGCCTTATAGGTGAAGTAACTGTACATGCCAAGTCCCTGAGGCAGAAAACAAGCTGGGTGTAGTTAGTTTAGTGGTAGAATTTTCACCTTCCATGAAGGAGAGCCAGGTTCGATGCCCGGCCAATGTACCTCATGGGCAACCACCACCCATCTGTCAGTGGAAGCTTACTTGTTGCTGAACAGATTTCAGTGGAGCTTGCAGACAAAGACGGACTAGAAAGAAAGGCCTAGATATCTGCTTTCAAAAACCAGCCAACAAAAACCCTATAGATCACAACTGTCCGATCTGCAGCCCTTCATGGGGGTGGCACAGGACCCAGCAGCGTTTTGTTCAGTTGTGCACGGGGTCGCCATGAGTCGGGGGCTGACTTGACGGCAGTAACAACCACCACCACAACCGTTGAGAAACTGAAAAAAGTCAAGTCTGGTTGGAGTGTGGAGAGCGTGGGAGAAAGGGTATGATGTGAGGCCGGAAGTCCCTTCAGGAACAATGTTGCACAGCTCTCATGGAGAATAGTAAGGATATGGATTTTATTTTAAGCCCAATAACAAGCCATTAAAGAATTTTAAACAGAGAAGTGGCATGATCTGATTCAGGCTTTAATATGATTTTTATTGTGTGTGGTGAAGGGATTAGAGGCTATTGTAGATAATGATGACCTTTCTCTTCCCAAGCAATACTTTTTGGAAAGAGCAGAAATTATAAAAGGAATCTGCTTATATTTTTAAAACAATCTTCTACGAATATAATTCTTCATATTTTTGTAGTAACAATAGTTCATCTACATTCTAAATTGGGACAGAATTATAGAAATGTAGACCACCAGGCTTTAATCTGCCTAACTGAGGGCATGGATGTATTTCCCAATATGTTTTTTCAAAAGAAAAGATAGCAGAGTCCCTTCAACTCAGTGTCAGTGCAACGAATGTCTTCAGGTCTTATTAAAGAAAGGCGCGGTGTCGACAGTATGCAAGATTCAGCCGTATGTAACCTCGTGAAGATCCAAGTGGAGCAAAAAGAACTCCTTGCTTCCTCCTTTTGGACAGGTAACCGTAAATCAAACACAAAGGTACATACCTAGGATGTATGACTGGCATCCAAGTTTCACTTCCCATTACAATGAACTCTTTTTTTAATCATTTATTTTATCTTTTGTTGGTGTCGTTGAGAATATACACAGAAGAACACACGCCAATGCAACAATTTGTACATGTACAATTCAGTGACATTGATTACATTCTACAAGTTGTGCAATCATTCTCACCCTCTTTTTCTGAATTATTCCTCCTCCATTAACATTAACATAAACTCACTGCCCCCTAAGTTTCCTATCTAATCTCTTGAGTTGCTGTCGTCAGTTTGAACCCATATCGATAGTTCTCAAAAGAACACAATGCTTAAGGCAGGCATTCTTTACTAGTTAAACTAAACTATTGTTCGGGGAAGGAGCTCTGCTGGTGCAGTGGTTAAGAGCTCAGCCGCTAACCAAATGGTCGGAGGTTTGAACCCGCCAGCTGCTTTACAGGAGAAAGATGTGACAGTCTGCTTCCATAAAGGTTACAGCCTTGGAACCCTATGGGGCAGTTCTGCTCTGTACTGTAGGGTCACCATGAGTCGGAATCAACTTGTCAGCAATGGGTTTTGGTTTATTGTTTGGTTTTAAAAAGACTTCAGGGGCTATTTTTGGTTTAAGGTTTAAAGATTATCTTAGGACCAGAGTTTTGGGGCCCATTATGATAAATGATTAATACCCCTGTTCAGACATTCACACTGCCCCTGTGCTGGCTCAGAAATGAACGCCTCCGTCCTCATACAACCTTTTCTTTCCATTGTCCAGAGAGGGACAGGAAAACAGCAACGCTCCATGTAACACAGAGTGGAACACGTGCAGATGTGAACGCACAACTTACATATTCAACAGCTCGAAAAGTCAAACTCTCTTTACCCCATGATAGTTTTCTTTTTCAGTTTCAGTTCAACTGCAAAGCAGGTTTCTATGGTTGAATTAAGAAGCCCAGAAATAGGGGTTTTTAATGGAAATGCGGACAGACACCTCACCGTCACTGCGCTACTGGGCACCGCTAAAGTCATCAGTTTTAATGAGAGCTGTTAATATTACCTCCATCAGAATGGTTGCCTTGGGCTGACGTTCTGGGCTGCGCACAGGTGCTCTCGGCCAAAAATGTAATGTAGGTTATTACATTATCGATGAGGTACAGATGTGCTTTCTGTCTGAACTCAAGGTGGTGTTGCTGCCAAGTGCATAAGTCTTTCAGCAGGTCCAGGTCTCTTTGCATCAAAATGCTGTTCTAGTTCAGTGAACCTGAGAACAGCCTTCTGCTTCCCCAGGACCCAAGCTTAGAAAACAGGCTTAAGAATGCAAGAAGGCTGGGCTCACAAAAGGCAGGTCTAGGCTTTGCTAAGAAAACCACTCTCATCCAGCAACCTCTGCTTTGTCAGTGAAAGCCTCAGTCCCTGCATATTTATCTACTGACTCGTCAGGCTTTTCTTGGGTCCCTACCCTGTGCCTGGAGGAGTCATAGAAGAGTCTGCCCAGGAGTGTGCCCCCAGGCACCTCGGAATGATTCCTGCTCTTCTGGTCTCCTCTTCACCATCGTATCCCCAAAAGCTGTCTCCATTGTCTCTCCCTGACTCTCTAAGGTCATGGCATTTTCCCGGTGTTGGATGTTTACCTGATTTTATATCACCGGCATCTCCTTTTCCCTAAGCTTAAACCCCCACCCACTGAACTTTTTGTTATTCACCTTGGTCCCTGGGGTCAATATGACTTGAAGCCAGATGTTCCTTAAAGCAGGCAGCCGCAGGTCATGCAGTTCAGCCTAGTGCCCTGTCTTGGCAATGCCAAGTCAGCGTGGATGCCTGGGACTGAGAACTGGCTTCGAGATGTACCGGGGGGCCAGCACAGATGGTGCCCTGTCCCTGTCTGTGTTCTCAAAGGGAGGTCACCTGTCAGGGATGGAATGGTGGCTCCAGGAGGGAAAAATGGGCTCTCCTCAGCGTGAGGGACAGGGTTTGGAATTGATCTTGACTTTGAGCTTGACATTGCCCTGCTGCCCAGGAAAATTTATCAGATACAGGAGCTAAATGGTGAGAGAGGAGGTCAGCACACTGGCCACAATGCAGGCTCCCTACTGTCGTCTCGGTCACACAGAGATGAATAGACAAGAGTAAGATACCATGAAATGTGTGTGTGTGCAAGTGTAATTGTGTGTGAGCATGAGTAAGGGTGTGAGTGTGTATGTGAGTGTATGAATGTATGCATGTATGTGTGAGTGTGTGTATGTGAGTGTGTGCCTACAACAGTGTGTGTATGAATGTGTGTGTGTTTGTGAGTGTGTGTATGAGTGTGTGTGTGAACCTGCAGAAGCATGCAGTGTGTTTGTGGGCATCGGCGAGCACCAAGTTGAAGAAAAACGTGAGAAAACACAGTCAGGACATAGTGGTTTTCAATTCTATCCTTTTGCTTGTTGTGTACCTCTAGATTGTTAGCCAAAGATGACAGAATGATCCTGAAGATAAATGGATGTTCCTCTTCCTCATTTCTTTTTGCTGCCCCACCCCCAAGCTCCCCTCACTTCAGTTCCCCTCCCCGCTTCCCTCATTCCCATCCCTTTTCTACTCCTTGTTGATTGATGGTTTGGCGGTGGCGGCATGAAGGGGTAGCTGAGGGCATTAACCCTGTTGTCTGTCATCCCCCCAGGGATGTGGTTGTTGCTGGGGAGCCCCACACTGTCATCCCAGCAGCCTGACTTGGAGCCCCCAAGATGCGGGCCAGTGGCGGTGTCCTCACGGCACAGTGGCTGTTCTACATGGCTGGCCTAGTTATGAAATGAGTCTCTTGACAGGTAACTTGCTTCCGCCACCTGTATCTGGAACTCCTTTGCTAAGGCTGTGAAATGTGTCCAATCTCCTGTCCTCTCCAGTTTAGCTTTCATGACATGTTCTGCTTCTACTTACTATACATTGCCCCTGTTTCCATTTCTGTTTGGTGTTTGAAATATTCTGATCATTTCTATTTTCTCCTAGGCAGATAGGCACATGCCTTATAAGTGGGAAGAAGGCAAGGGGCCCAACAGATGATAATAGAAAGTAAATGTCAGACTGACGTGCTTCCAACTCAGGAAGACTTGGGTGGTTCAGCATGTCCCTTCAATGAGAATCTGAGTTTGAAATACCAAGGGGGAGGGTTGGTTTTCTATCTTAGGATTTACCATTGACTTTCTTTTGTCAAATACCAGGTAGAAATCTTCCTGATGATTTCTTCAATGGTGCAAAATGCATTAACATTAAAAAAAAAGTCCTTTTAGGAGCTTTACCAAACATTATGCAGATTGAAAATGAGGTACATAAGAAACTGTGATTAATGCTATTATATTTATGTATCAAATGCATAAATTGTATCCTAAGATGTTTCTGGAAGGGGCAGCCACAAGATGATTAATGTTATCATTTATGTGTTGTTTAAAAAATATTTTTGATTTAAAATAGAAACTCCATTAAATATTTCATAATTGAAAAAAGTAAGCTTCTTCACATTTCATGAAAATGGAAAGGGACATTATTAAAATGGTATTCTCTGATCTCTGTTCTTTTAATATTTTCAAAATATTACGTATTTCAAATATATATGTAGTATATTTAATCTTATATTAAAGAAAAATGTTGGTTTTAAAATACTCTATTTTATTCATAAATTAAAAACCAAGCAAAGAATAATTTTAAAAGTCAAGCTTTACAATGCTTTTAAAAGGTAGTAAGATAATGAAGGAGTCCCTGCATGATGCAAACGGTTAATGTGCACAGCTGCTAACTGAAAGGTTGGAAGTTCAAATCTACCCAGAGGTACCTCGGAAGAAAGGCCTGGCAATCTACATCTAAAAAACAGCAATTGAAAACCCTGTGGAGCACGGTTCTACTCTGACATACATAGGGTTATCATGAGTCGGAGTCAACTGGATGGCAACTGGTTTGGAAAATGATGAAAGTGCCTCAGTCTTTAAAGATCTTACGATCCTCAGAGTGGTCTTTTTATCAGCGGATTAGGTGTGGCTCCTTCTTAGTGTAAGGGGCACGCCCTGTGGGATCCAAGGTCTTCTTTAGGACAGAGAAGTCAGTTCCCAGCCATGTTTTTGTAAGGCATTTTTTCCTCTCCATTGACCTTATAACTAATTTATGCAATAAATAAAAATGTACTAAGTCAGGTATGTGCTAGGTTCTGGAGGTATGATTACGGGAGTAGGACTGAGTGCTGTTTTGGGGTCCCCAACAGGAACAGCTCACCTAGCCATGTGTATTGATGAGAATGGTAGGGGGTAGAGGGTATTTCACCCTCACTTTGAAAGAAGAACTCAGAGAGATGCCTGAGCTTCCTCTCTCTGCCTATACAGCTAATTCGAAGTTTAAGGACAGTTTACGCTATTGGCAACCTTGTCACTTCCTAGAAGTTTGGCTTAGTTTTAGACAGGCTGAATGCCCTGACAGCTTTGGATTCAACTTTGATTCTATTTTAACTTCCCTAATGGTAGACATTGGCCTTGAATGACTCCAAGCTTTCCTGGAAGAGGAGTTGCCCCTACTTGGGGCATGAACACCTGCCCTTCGTGGAGACAACAATTCCTGCGTGCCATCCAGTCATAACATATACACAGCCAAGGTGACGGGGGAAAATAGAAAACAGGAAAAATACCAGGCTGTTTGCATTGGGACGTAGTAACCGTGAAACGAGCAAACATTTAATTTTGTTGACTGAGGTCAATGCGAAAGCTGTTTAATCTCTTATAACAACTTTCTGGACTTTTGATGCATGCCGTTTTGAAACACCTCAAGCTGAGCCAGTTGTTCCGAAACGTCAGAATGTTCCATTCTGGTAAGCATTCAACTCCTTGTGAGTTCTCCCTTTGTACAGAACTCAGTGAAGTGCAGCTAAAATGTATAAAGGGAATGAGAGAGGGCAAAACGAAAACTTTGGAAGCTGAGTCAGTAGACTGTGAAAAAATCTGAAGAGGCCTTCTGGTTTGTGTTGAATACAGACTGAATTTATAGCCAAAGAGGAAAAGCCCATCCATTCTTATTATGGGTGCCTTATTTTTATGATCCCCTTCTCAAAGGAAGGGGGTGCTTGGGCAATAATTTGTGCCTATGGAATAAGGGAATCCCAGAACATTGCAGCCAGAATTTCTGAGGAAGCTGTGTGCAATTCTGGGCTCAAGCAGAGATTCAATAGCACCAGCAACTCAAGCCACAACTCTTGTTGTTCTTTCCTTTGACTTCTGACAAGAGTCCACTGAGAAATTAAAATCTAGAGGAGTCACAGGCTTTGGAGTCCTGAGGTTTCACTCATGGCTCCACTGTTATTAACTCTATGACTTCGGGTGAGTCACTTAATCTCTGTGAGCCTCAGTTTCCACATCTGTCAAATGGGGGTAATAAAAATATCTACTCATGGGTTTATTAGAAGGATGAAAGGTGATAATGAATATGAATTGCTTAGCATGGGGCCCAGTCCCGAAATGTTCAATAAATGTTTAGCTATTATCATTGCTAAGTATGTCAGCTCTATGGGAAATTAATGCTTTGGTTAGGATTCTTTAGCTAGCAAGTTCTGAAATGGCTCAATCTAGCATAATAAGAAGTTATATGAATTCTAACAAGCAAAAACGGGAAAGCCAAGTACTCATTTATTCATTCATTTAACAAATGTCTGTGCAGTGTTTCCTATGTGCAGTGGGTGAGGGCTTGTGGGTTGCAGAGATAAAAACCATAGTTCCCATTTCCCAGGATCTTGAATTCCAGGAAAGCAGATCGATAAATAAACTGACAATGACAATATAGCATACGTGCTTAACAAGTGCAGTTAGGCAGACCTGTGCTTATAAAACACAGAACTTGGAGAGAACAATACTAAAAGAATTATACTCTCACTAAAGTCTAACATTCTTACTCTAAAGGAATCTAAAAGAGAAGTTAGGAGCACATAATAGAGTCGCTGGGTGGCACAAATGGTTAAGGGCTCAACTAGTAGCTGAAAGATGGGTGATTTGAACCCTCCCAGAGGCACCTCAGAAGATAGACCTGGCAATCTGCTTCCAAAAGGTCACAGCCTTGAAAACGCTATGGAGTGCTTCTACTCTGTACACGCGGGGTTGCTATGAGTCAGAATGGACTCAGTGGCAACTAACAACAACAAGAACACATGAGAGGTTACCTCGGGCCCTGCCGAGTTCCTAGCCTCTGGAACTCCCTTCTCCCCAGGCTGGGATGTCACTTTTTGGTCTCTATGAAGATGCTGGCCTTGGACAGGAGTTCCAGGAGCTCTAGTTAAACCCTTTGCAACTCAGGTTCAAGCCAAGTTTGCAGCCAGGGCAGCCCTGACCAGGTCTCATACCTGCCCTTCTGCCCTCAATTCCTTTAAATGACATGCTTAGGATCATTACTGGACTCTTCTTTCCTTACCCATATTTAAGGACCCTAGTCCTGGCTCTGAACTAAATAGTCAGTGATGGAATCCTGTTGTCTATAAAGATTTAACAGCTAATGACTTCTTTTGCCCCCTAGGCTTTTATTTGGTAACAGCTTTATTGACATACAACTCATATACCACATAATTCACTCATTTAAAGTACAATTCAACGGCTTTTAGGTTATTCACAGAGTTTTGCAACCATCACCAAAGTCAACTACAGAACATTTTCATCATCCCAAAAGAAAAATCCTGTGTCTCTTGACTGACACCCTCAATCCTCTCACCTACCCCCACCAAGCCTCTGGCAACCACTAATCTACTTTCTGTCTCTACAGATTTGCCTATTCTGGACATTTCATATAAATGGATTCATACAATATGTGTCCTTTTGTGACTGACTTATTTCACTCAGGATAATGTTTCCAAGGATCATCTATGTTGTAGCATATATCAGTACTACTTTCCTTTTTATTGCCAAATAATATTCTATTCTATGGATATGTCACATTTTGTTTATCCATTCATCCATTGATGGACACTTCGGTTGTTTCCACTTTTTGGCTATTGTGAATAATGCTGCAACAAACATTGGTGTACAAATGTCTTTTTGAGTCCCTGCTTTCAGTTCTTTGGATTATATATCTAGAAGTGGAATTCGTGGGTCGTACAGTAGCTCTATGTTTAACTCTTGAGGAACTGTCAAAATGTTTTCCAAAGTGGCTGCACCATTTTACACTCTCGCCAGCAATGAACGAGAATTTCAATCTTTCCACATTTTCATCAACACTTGTTACTGTCTGCCTTTTTTATTATATCCATCCTAGTGGATGTGGAGTGGCATTTCATTGTGGTTTTGATTTGCATTTCCCTAGTGACTAATGATGTTTGAGCATCTTTTCATGTGCTTATTGGCCATTTGTATGTCAACTTTGAAGAAATGTCTATTCAGAGCCTATGCCCATTTTTCAATCGGGTTGTCTTTTTATTATTGAGTTGTAATTGTTCTTTATATATCAGGCACATGATTTGAAAATATGTGTTCCCATTATGTGCTCACATTATGAAGTACAACTAGATGGCAAGACTACGTCTTACAGACTTTGGGCATGTTGTCAGGAGGGATCAGTCCCTGGAGAAGGACATCATGCTTGGTAAAGTACAGGGTCAGCGAAAAAGAGGAAGACCCTCAATGAGATGGA
>NW_004443938.1:23452155-23581160 GCF_000243295.1 Trichechus manatus latirostris
CTGGAGAAGGACATCATGCTTGGTAAAGTACAGGGTCAGCGAAAAAGAGGAAGACCCTCAATGAGATGGACTGACACAGTGGCTGCAACCATGGGCTCAAGCATAACAAAGATTGTGGGCATGGCGCAGGACCGGGCAGTGTTTCCTTCTGTTGTACAGGGGGTCACTATGAGTCAGAAAGGACTCAGTGTAACCTAACAACAACAACATTATATGGGGTACCTTTTCACTTTCTTGATGGTATCTTTGGAAGCACAAAAGTTAATTTTGATAATGTCCAACTTATTTTTTCTTTTGTTACCTGTGCTTTTGGTGTCGTATGTAAGAAATCATTTCCTAATCCAAGGACACGAAGATTTACTATGTTTTCTTCTAAGAGTTTCTAGTTTTAGACATCATACATTTAGGTCTTTGATCCATTTTGAGCCATTTAATCTTTGTAGATGGTGTGAGATGGGGGTCCAACTTCATTCTTTTGTATGTGAATATCCAGTTGTCCCAGCACTATTTGTTAAAAAGACTATTCTTTCCTCATTTAATTGTCTTGGCACTCTTGTTGAAAATCAATTGACTGAAAATCTATGGGTTTATTTCTGAACTCTCAATTCCACTCCATTAATCTATATGTCTACCCTAATGCCAGTACCATACTCTCTTGATTACTGTTGCTTTGTAGTAAGTTTTGAAATTGTAAGTATGAGTCCTCCAACTTTATTCTTCTTTTTCAAGATTGTTTTGGATAGTCTGGGTCCCTCGAAGCCCCTAGGCTTTTGAAAGACCACTCTCTCTGGTGCCTGTTGCCAGGATCTATCTGCTGGCCAAGAGATCTGAGACTGACCTGCACGTATGCCAAGGCTACTACATCACATTGTCTCCATGTACCTCAGTATTATCCAGTCTGCCTGAATAGACTTTTTCCAGCCCTCACAGCTGGATCTTGTAAATCCAAATTCCTGATGGGTCTCTCGTAGAGTAGGAGATTATGGTGAAATTAACTCCTTTATGTGAGCTTTTGTCTTGGTTCTTCGGAAAAATAGCTTGCAAGATTTTTCCCGGAAGCACTGAGGAGTTACATTTACCCTAGTTTCTACCCCAGAGGGTTTGTTACTTTTGTCCAGGTTGACTGACATTTCCTGGGTAAGCTGTAAACAAGGATGGTTTGATACTTTCTGCCTGGCCCTGGGCTGCATCCTGCCCTGTAATTGGTATGCAGTCTGCAGGGATTGGTCAACAGACTATGCAAATGAGGTGAGTTGTAGCCTACAATGCAAATGAAGTGCCTGTGGCCTAGTGAGAGAAGGTTGGTCAATTTGTGGCCCTGGTGAGAGTGCCATGCCTTTAAATTGATGAGGAGTTTGTAGATATAAGCAGCCAGCCCCACAGAGATTCTTAAGACAGAAAGAAGCAGGAAGAGAAGCAGCAGGAAGAGGCAGAGAGACATGGGGCAAGGAACCTCCTAAAAGAGCTTGACACAACACTGAAGACAGTGACAGGCCCAGAAGGGGCCAGCAGCAGAGCCAGTGGCAACAAGAGGAGGGCCAAGAGGAGCCTGTCCTCAGGGGGCTGAGAGGAGACCTGCACAGCCAATAGGAGCAGAGAGAGCTGTCCTGCACTGAAGAAGGGAGACTTTGCCTACATGCTTCCTGATCCTGATCCCAAGTTGTAGCCTGTTGATCCTGATTGTGAGTTGTACCTTATTCTTTAATAAACTGCTTACCTGTAAGTATGGTCTGTGAGTTCTGTGTGGCCCTTGCAATGGATTATTCAATCCAGAAGAGAAGTAGAGAGTGCCGTGGGAGAGACAGCTGGTGTCAGAATTGGTAAAAAGGTTGGAGAGTAGAGGTATGTCTGACCTCCACCTCATGGGAATCAGCTTTGTGTTGATGGTGATTTCCATTAATCTCCCCTGAAGTTAGACAGGTTCTGATGACACTACTACTTCTTCCACCATTTCACAGAGATCTAATCTAAGCCCAGACCCCACTGGTGTTTCAAATAAGATTGATATATTAGGTCTGATGGCTCACTGTGGAATCCTAAGAGTTAATCAGCTTTGATGGACACCTTGTGAGCATGGCCATATGGTAGCTGTTGTTTCTAAATTATAAGTGTAATATAGTCAGAAGCTAAGAAAATGGCACACAGAGAAAGAACCTTCACCATAATCAGAGCCCACTTATTCCAGGTTATAAAGTAATCATCAATCAACTCATGTATTAATGTAGATATGCTCTTTTTCCTCCATAGAAAGAAGTTTTGTTTCTTTTTTGGAAGTTGATCTGAATGGGGAATTCCACTAAGGATCTTTTGGTATCTATTGTTTCCCTTATGGTTTGAGAAGCCAGACACATTTTTGGAGACATAACTGAAAAAAAGTCAGACTTTGGGCCTGGAAAACCTTTGCTATTTCATAAGGGTGCATTTATCCATAATTTGTCCATAATTTATTAAACGAACAAATCTGTCTTGGAAGAAGTACAGCCAAAGTGTTCCTTTGAAGCAAGGATGGCGAGATTTTGTCTCACATACTTTGGACATGTTATCAGGAGGGACCAGTCCCTAGAGAAGGACGTCATACTTGGTAAAGGAGAGGATCAGGGAAAAAGAGGAAGATCCTCAATGAGATGGATTGACACAATGGCTGCAACAATGGGCTCAAGCATTAACAATTGTGAGGATGGCGCAGGACTGGGCAGTGTCTTGTTCTGTTGTACATACGGTTGTTATGAGTCGGAACTGGCTTGATGGCACCTAACAACAACAAGGGTGCATTTATAGGAATGTAATTACCTGGATTTATTTTGAAGTCAGGTTAAGCTTTAAGATTTAGTTGCCTTTATATTGAACTTTTTCCTCCCTGATATGTGCATTTCAAAATGAATCATCTCTTATTTATAACAATTCTTAAACTGCTACAGATGTTTATGTTAAATAGATTTGGCTTCCTACCCATGTGATTGGAACCAGTCATACCATTCATAGAAACCTGGGCTCTGGCAATCACTATGCTCCGATTTTCTTCAGGTTGACCAGCAAGGGGCACTAAAGCATAGCATCTCTTCCGAGTTTCCTCCCAGTAAAACAACGGAGGTTTTCACTAGCAAGTAATTGGGCATGAATTCGGAAACTGTGCACTCTTACGGTGAATCAAAAAATTGGTGGTTGTCTCTTTGATATTTTTCAAGGGTATTGATAGTTTTAAAAAGAGAAAAAAATTGCATAGGGCAATAAGATAGCAAAACAATTCCAAATAGGGAATCACTTTTTGCTTACAAGCTGTATTTCTCCTGTCTAGTCAATACCATTAGGTAAACCAGCAGAATCTTGTCATTGCTTTTCTGTGAATTACTGCGTTTTTTCCATCCAAAGAACATAATGGCCTAGCCACATAACGAGTTCCTAAAAGGATGAACTACTTGATGTTACCGTGGCAAGCAATTATTATAGAGCTTTACGGGCTGGTCTGTTTTCCTTCCCTCTAAATTTTGTCCACCTATTTATTTCCATCAGCTACTAAGGATGACTCTTTTATTGTCTCAAATAAAGGATGCAATCTATATGCTAGGCACACTTTATGAGTAATTCCTTGTTATAACAAGGCATGAATGTCCTTCAGAGACTGGCACGAAGTTACTGAAGCTGTTAGTATTTTAAAATGGGCCTTTCTTTCTTTTTTAATTTTAGGTTTTAATCCATGCTTAATCACATGAAGGTACTGAAACACCAAGAATGACAGAATTCAATAATTAGTCCACCAATCTGGAAGCAAATAACCATTATGCTTTCTAATTCTAAGTCAAAGAAATAGTTTTTGGAAGCTCTGGTCACTTACCAATATTATAGAATCGATGCACATTGAAGTAATTAAGTCAATTTAATGTTCAATTACATGCCAATGTATAACACTTTAGTTAAAATTTCATTCCACTAGTTTCCTTTTAAGATTTAGGTTTTTTTTGTGAATCTTGTTAGTTACAGCATATGAAAATTGTATTAAAATGGCTTATGTACTCATTCACCCATCTCGTTACAGCCCTCTTCTCCTCAAATACAATCCTAAATCTCAAATGGCTGATTACTTAAGAACCCTTAAGAACTCTTGCCTAAATGATGGATAGCTCAGAGAATGATGTTTAATATTTTTCCTTCTCCTTGCCAGAATTAGAAATGGGAGGTTGCAGAGTAAATGCTTTTAGGGGCTGAGGCAGTTATCAAGAGACAGATGAAAAAGAGTAAGAGAAAGGAAAGACAATTGATTCCACGCCTTCTAAACAACCCGGAAGTTGTTCGATCTTATCAACTTGAGGGGATTCTGATATGCCCAGGTGTTGTGTCCCTCCCTGTTACCTGGCCCTTTCTTTTTCCTGATCCCCCGGGAGATGGATACAGAGGCCACAAATGCCAGTTAAGAGCACAGACCCTAGACTCAGTTGGCGGGTTTTAAATTCCGCTGTGTGACTTTGCACAAGTACTCATGTAAGCCTCAGTTAATTCTGTTACACAGTGAAGATTCATCCACTCACTTAACAGCTATTTCTCAAATGCCTGCTATGTGCCGGACACTATTCTAAGCACTGCAGACACCTCCATCATAGGGTTGTTCTGAGGATCAAATGAGAGAATAGATGCAGAGCACTTAACACTGAGGCAATAAATAACAGCCATTATTATCTATTGAGAGTCTTTTGTGAGCAAACCCTGTGCCATATACTTTGGGCAACCTATTTAACCTCTGTTTGTCTCAGTTTTCTTCTTTATGAAGGAAGATGCTGGTCTCATATGGTTGTTTTGAGGTTTAAATGACTTAACACATCTAAAGTGCTTAGAATAGTATACACAATAAGTGTTATATAAGCGTTGGCTGTCAGTACCTCAGTTTCTCAGAAACAAACTGGAGAGGTAAGTGTTACTATCTCAGCTTTAAGGATGAATGAACTGAAAAGGTTTTAGGGAAGTAAAGCAAATTGCTCAAGGATAAACTGTCAGTAAACAGCAGATTGGTACTTCTCTCTGTCCAGACTCAAAGCCCATGCTTTTTCTACTGTAGCTCGGTGCCTTCTAGAAGCACTGAATGCTCTGCTTGACTTCAGAGACTGTTTATAAATGAGCTCCTCTGTAACTCTGAAATGCTACTCCCCAGTTCCTGCAGGTCTCCCTGACCAGAGGGCGCTTGCACACACACACACACACACACACACACACACACACACACACAAACTCACACGTGCACACACACTCACACTCACATCTCCAGTCTCTTTACTTAGCATTCATTCTGATCAGAACTTTCTCTCCTCATAGAAATTATACTGCTCATTATGTATTTACCAAAATTGCCATCCACTGCTGTTGAACCTGTATACTTTTTGCCAGGTGCTAAGTGAAAAATATAAATTTATCTGTGAGCCTTCTTAGGGAGTAAGCTGTTTTGCTCTCTTGCACATTCTATCATTCACTCATTCAGTTATTCATTCAGTTATTCATCAAAGATTCACTGGGAGCCAGGCTCCATATGAGGTGAAATGTTAAATATTTATTAACCACACACTGTGTTTCCTCAGTACGTGAAATATTGAATCCTAATTGCAGATCTTGTACAAATTTGTTTAGAAGGACAGAATGCAGCAAAAGACAATGGTTGTTTTCTTGTTTGTAATTATCTCCAGCAGTTGTTTCTGACTGTCAGAAGAAGATAGTTCTATCAACACTCGGCAGCTTAAACAAGAAGCATATTTTCTCACAGTGTCCTTTGTATAGTGTTCTTTGGGAAACACACAGCTCCAAATTATGTGGAGGTGCTTGAGCGCCAAATGAACCTCCTTCTGAGTCTCATGGGGGAGGGGGTAGAATGACTGCTTTCATAAACCCTTCCTTTTGACTTGATGAAGTTGAAAATGCTGCACACATTCCAAAGAGCAACATCATAGCAAATTAATGATGAATTTGTGGAAAACGAAGCTCTGTAGTCAAATACAGTAATTGTTTCCTTTAAAAAAACATACAAGAACAGCCTTCTCCCCCTTCAAATGTACCTAAATCAGGAGGGAGTAGATTTTGGAGCCTTCTATCCTTATGGCATGAATTCTATAATTTTTGAGAATGCATCTGTTGCTGGTTGTCCCCCGAGCATCCATTCTTTCTACTTTTAGTAATCTGTCAATTTTCCTCTGGTGAAAAGTTTGTAAAGACTCTTGGACACGGACACACACACACACACACACACACAAAATACCCTATTGCTTTCTCCCCTAATCTTCTGGGAATTTGTGCTGTGAATATTGTTGATGGCTACCCTCACTGGGTTTCTATTTATGCTTTCTTCTTGGGAAAGTCCTAGAAGCTAATCTGCTTAAGAAGCAAAGGTTTCCACGTAACTCCATTATTTGACAATATACAGCATTGTACACAACATTTTAAATATTTTCGGACTTGTATTAATTGCCATTATTTAGGGGTTACCGTGAAGTTTCTGTCAAGAACTTGAAATAAGGGATTAACGGTGAGAGTTGAATGGCAAAATCAATCCATAATGTATTAAATCAGAGATGTATACCAAGTGCCTTAAAGAGAGAGACCTGTTAAAAATATATACCAATCACCATGACCAGAGCAGATGCTATTAATGTTACTCCCAGACATTAATCCTTCAGTTGCTGGGCTGTGGGAAGGTCTAAGGTTTCCCAGGGAGCGGACAGGATGGCCAGGATGGCAGGAACCAGGACAGCAGCAGTTTATCAACCATTATGAAAGTATTTCCATAATTTAACAACTGGTTTGCAGAGGCGGATTTTCTGTGAAGTATATGGGCTCTCACTTGCCTGGAAACCTTCCAAATAAATATTCACTTTCATATCTAACTTCTGTTCACAAAAGTGTATAATTTGTGTAAGAGGTCCCACAAAATTGTATAAGCTTTAGCCCCCACAAAACCAGGCTTTAGACTGCCAGTATGGTGAGACTTCGGCTTGCTTACTTTAGGCACGTCCTTAGAAAAACCAGTCGCTAGAAAGTTTGGTAAAGTAGAGGGTCAGTGAAAATGAGCGAAACCCTCCATGAGATAGATGGGTTGACATAATGGCCACAACCATGAACTCAAACATACCAGTGATCATAGCATAGGACCAGGCAGTGTTTCTCTCTGTTATACATAAGGTCACTGGGAGTTGGTGCCCACCCAACACAACTAACAACAACATTGTCACAACTGTGCATACCAGCCCCCGTATCAGCCCAGCCTATAAGGTTGAACAGCAACCATCAAAGGCATCTACATAAAGGTTTTGGGATGGGTCCACCTTGGCTATGCCCTTGGAATCTTTCACGTCCACTGGAGCGGGTGCCCTTGCCCAGAGCTCTGACTCGTCCCATCACAGTGTCAGGTTTCCCCACCTTGGAGGTGGATGCATCAGGCCGTCTCTGCATGGC
Organism: Trichechus manatus latirostris; assembly: GCF_000243295.1. Classification (NCBI taxonomy): domain Eukaryota; kingdom Metazoa; phylum Chordata; class Mammalia; order Sirenia; family Trichechidae; genus Trichechus; species Trichechus manatus. The sequence goes on from NW_004443938.1 coordinate 23,459,581, forward strand.
AGCATTATTTATTAGGATCTTTCAGCAGACATTAATGTTTTCTATTTCATGCTTACCAAGAACCGTTCTGATTATGACTTAGCTCCTGTTGTGCTGGCCGTAGAGCTTAAGGATCTAGTCCCTTGAGCGGTTCCATTTCTCACGATAAATTAATAAATTGGCATGCTAGTTTATTAGGAATTATTCTAAATACGTGGCCAAGGTGAGTCCACGTCTGAAAGACAATCTATGCTAACTTTTCTGAGTCTGTGAAGCTAGACTTCGGACCATGGCAAATTGACTAAAATAAACATTCTTTCTCCAGGGACAGACACTCCACTCCACTGCTCTTGGCTTTCTTCCCTTATTTCCAGCAGTACTTCATTGGAACTGTTTATTTATCACCCCACTAGAGTGTAAACTTCTTGAGAACAGGGGCCATCTGTATCCCAAACACTTAGTCCAAATGCATAGCACAGAGTAAGAACTCAGTAAATATTTAGTGAATGAGTGAATGCAATAATAAATACTGTTTGATATTCTTTGGATACCAGTAAACTAATAGCAATGAAAACTTTTAGCTACATTTATAAATCATTTTGTTTTTAACTAACGTATTTTTTCATTACAAAAGTATTTATAATACTTCGAAGGTTGGGGATCTTCGCATTTATGCTGGCCATCATTGAGATAAATTAATCCTTTCCTTGTAATGTTTTATAGCATAGTCCTTTTATGGTTTTATGTCTATCAGGTCTGTAAATATTTAGGGGGTTCAGAAATCATTTTGTACTTGGCACTAAAAGCTGATCATGAGAAGCCAGTTGTATCAAGAATTGGTCCGTCCTAAGAGGAACCCTTTTATGGAAGAGGCACACAAACAAATGGGGTTGATGCTGTCATGGATCATTGTCAACACCCAGAAAAATCTACTGCTTGTTTTAAAGCGCGCACACACACACACACACACACACACACACACGCACCCCATTATCTACTACATTTAAATTTTCAAGCTGAAGCTGAGGGAAAGAAAATAATTCTATGGAAATATCCTTTGTTAAAACGGAGGAAACCAAGAAGGAAATGCATGAACTGAATGATGATAGGAGAAATAATAATGAAAAGAGTTCCACTTATCACAGCTATCCGTTCTTGTTAGCGCTTGCGTCTGACTCCGCTGTCCTATCAACCCTCAAGAATAAGCATAATCTACTTGAGAGAGAGAAAGCGAGAAAGAGAGAGGGAGAGAGCGAGAGCAAACCAGAATAACGTGTGAACAAGTGTGCGTGTGTGAGTGTATGTGTGTACGTGTGTGTGTGTGTTAGGGGCAAGCAGATGCCTTAACAGCTCAAGTCTTGTTTTTACAAACTTGAAAATCAAATGAAAACAAAACAAAACACCACATCTTTCTATCGCTAACTTGTTTTCTGAAGGAAAGAAAAAAAAAATCCATTCAATTATTATGAACTGTATTGCTGGTTCTGTAACTTGCCTCATATAGAGAACCCCAGCAGAGACTACCACCAATTCATTTAACAGGGATAATGAATTGCTCTGGGTTAACAATATTTCCAGATCAGTCGTGGCTTCTGTGCCTCAGAGGTGAGACAGAAAACTTTCCAGCCCCAAGCAGGAAATCCACTGGCCTCTGTCTTTGCATTACTTTTTGATTCTAGCATAGTGACAAACAGTACCCACGCTGTAATATCAAGAGCAGACTTTATTAGCAGTATCTACAACTTGCAGTAGTTAAGCTCTTGGCTGCTAACCCAAAGGTCGGAGGTTCGAACCCACCCAGCGGCTCCACGGGAGAAAAGACCTGGCGATCTGCTCCTGTAAAGATTACAGCCTACGAAAACCCATGGGGCAGCTCTACTGTGTCCTATAAGGTCACCATGATTCAGAATCGACTCGGTGGCACACAACACCAACTTAGTTACAGGCTACATGGTATCACCTTCACCTCCTTGATAGAATGAGTTTGGGAGAAAAGCAACCATTTGGGAATTGTGTTTGCGCTGAGAAAGAGAGGAGTTAATACTGTTTGTTTTTATAAGCAGAAAGGATGTTATCAATCTGAAGACTTAAAAATTCTAAACCTCAAGAGCTTTTACCATTTCCTCTTTAAGGCATCAAGCAGCTGTTTCTCTTGGGAGGGCTCCTGGAAGCCAACTGAGTTGAACATTAGGTAATGGAATGTGGGCTTGAAAAATAAATGCTGAGATACAAATTGTAATTACATACACACACACACACTGGCCCTAGAACCTGTTAGTGGCTCAGCTGATGGCCTCTTTCCCTCCCAGCTGGGCGAAGCGAGAATCCAGCACTCCTCTGTCCAGTGGAGCGACCTTTCTCACGTAGACCCTCCGGGGGCTCATGTTCAGAGGAACCCAGGAGCACAGCTGCGACTCAGCAGCCCAGAAAAGCCACGCAGGAGCAACAACAGCAGCAGCAGTTCCTCTTCAAACTGCCTCGTGAATGCATCAGAGACCCCCCTGTTAAGGAAGTTGGAGGCCTATGGTGTGTGCCCTAAAATGTGTTCTTCTGCTTGTTCTATACCATAGTCTAAACAAGTTGCCACCACATCGACTCTGACTCATGGCAACCCCATGTGTGTCAGAGTAGAACTGTGCCCCACAGGGTTTTCAATGGCTGATTTTTCAGAAGTAGATTGACAGGCCTTTTTTCTGAGGTGTCTCTTGGTGGATTTGAACCTCTAACCTTTTGGTTAGTGGTGGAAAACATTAACCGTTTGCACCACCCAGGGACTCCATACCATAGTCTACTTCCTTCTAATTTGACCTGCAAATAGTTCCTCAGTGCCCAGGAACACTAGCGCCTCTCTGAGTATTATCTCTGATACTTGTATTATCAAAATAACCATTTATAATAAAACAACTTCCTGCCACTGGGTGTGTCCACTCATCAATATGTGGATGTGGTGCACTGATAGTGTCTTGCTGAGGTTGTAGGAAAGGCCATGCCCTGTGACTAAAGCTGGTCTCCCCTGCAAGGGGGGGCGGGGAAAGACATTTCCCACTGTCAGTTATGCAGGGACAACATGGGTTTGAGGACAGGAAAGCAGAACGTAGTAGGGGTTAGGTCTGGGCTTCAAGGAATCCAAGCAAGTTTCCAGGCCCTGCAAGGTAGGAGGGGAAAGATGACCTTGTAACATGGACACAGGCCTTGAGTTGGGGAGGAAGGAAGATGAGCAGGCTCCACATTGAGGGCACATCATACAGGGGTGTTTCTTAATTCCTTTTGCTAACCCAGTCCTTTAGTAAGGTCCTCTTGAAGTCATCCAGTCTAGTAATAGAGTATTGCTTTTGTTGCTGTTAGCTGCCATTGAGTTGGCCCCTGACTCATGGCGACCCCATGCACAAAGGAACAATACACTTCCCGGTCCTGAGCCATTCCCATGATTGGTTGTGCAGCAGACCATTGTGACCCATAGGGCTTTCATTGACTAATTTTTGGAAGTAGATCACCAGGCCTCTCTTCCTAGTTTGTCTTGGTCTGGAAGCTCTTCTGAAACTGTTCAGCATCACAGCAACAGGCAAGCCCCCATTGACAGACAGGTGGTGGCTGTGCATGAGGTGCATTGGCTGGGAATCGAAACCCAGGTCTCCCACGTGGAAGGTGGAATTCTGTCACTGAACCACCACTGCCCCGAGTCATAGAGTGCTTTTGAGAATTCAGAGGATGGCCTCAGGTCAGCAGTTGAAAGTTAGAGTCAGACGGAGGCAGTGTCCCTGAGGCCAGTGTGGTGGTTGATCACAGGAGAGACCCCAAGTCTTAGCTAAGTTAGCCCACAGGCCTACCATGTGACAAGTCTTTCCTGCATTGCCTAGTTTGAAGGATCAGGGTTTGATTTTACTGAAGAGTGAGCTTCCCTGCATCATTTCTCCAAAACATAAGATTGGTAATCATTTCTTTCCATAGTCTTCCTAGGAACTAACATGTCGATAAAGTTTGACAACGGCTATCATGATTGATTACAGAGTGAAAAGTTGAAAGCCAGTTTTAAAGCGAGATTTCAAGTTTCATGATTACATCCAACTCTCCCACATAATCTGCCAACCTAAACATCTTGTTTTCAGGGAGTGGTCAACAAACGAGATTTATACTATTCGTAAGGGTAAAAATAACACAACTTGGGTGCCAACAGCCTAGGAAACACAGGTTTATAGCATGGCCCATAGTCCTTACAGGAAGAAACTGTTTCCCTTTGTCGGTTTGGGCTAGTCTATATGACAAAAATATCCAGTGTTAATTGTGTCCAGCTGTAGATGAGCTAATGGCATAGGGAACCCCGAGGAATCCAAAGTGTATTCCACCAAAGGAGAGAGATCAGGATAAAATGTAATATATATTTGTTACAGTGGCAGCTATGGTTTTTGAGAAAAGTACTAAAAGGATATTAAGATCATCCCTTAACTTGTAAATCACCTTGTGAATGATAAACCCTCTTTCTGTGGAAGTTGTAATGAACATTGATTGGGTCATGAGGGAAAAGCAAAAGGGGACTTGACATGGCTGCCAACACTTGCTTTCTTTGGCGTTGAGAAATCAGATTGAACATCAGAAACAGTTGTTTGGTAAGGAGTCCTTGTTATTAGGAGAAAGATTCTGAAATCACTTGGGCATGAAAGTGTTCTCAGGCTAATTCCACGCTACCAAAACACAGAGTCCAAAGACACCCAGAGTCTCATAAAATGTCTTGCCAAGAAAAAAATGGAACTTTGCCTTCTTGGCTTCCAAAAAGAGGGTTTCCATCCAGGTTCCCACTGGAATGGAGAAGCCATTCGCATATTTTCCCACCCTTGCTGATCTCTCTGAATCACAATGACTTTTATTCTAGCTAGTTATTTACAAAAGGAAAATGGTACCTCTAAATCAGGCCAAATTTTTTGGTAAACTTAAAGCTTCTCTAAGAATTTAAAGTCTATCAAAAAAGAAATCAGCCAATGACTCGTTTTTTAGGCTAAAAAGAGAAAAGGTTAAGGAAAATAGGATATAATACTGCATGGGAGCCCTGGTGGCACAGTGGTTAAACATTTGGCTGCTAAGCAAAAGGCTGGCAGTTTGAATCCACCAGCTGCTCCTTGGAAACCCTATGGGGCAGTTCTACTCTGTCCTATAAGGTCGCTATGAGTCGGAATCGACTTGATGGCAGTGGGTTTTTTTTGATACTGCATAACTACAACTGTGGAACAAAAATTGTGCACAGAAAAAGAACCGGAAGTAAATAACACCAAAATGTTAAGGGTAGCTGTCTAAAGGAATAAAATTACTGTTTTTCTGTAATGAAGGTACTGTCTTTGATAAAAATTTAAAATCTTATTGTAAAATAAATCCTTGATAAAAGACTTCCATTTCCAACTACCACATAGTACTACCAGTCAATTTCTCCCTGTTTGCTTGCTGACTAACTGCATACAAATAGCAAGAAGCGAGATGACTATAGTTAATTCTGAATGTTGTGGTTCGTTGCCGTTGAGTCAATTCTAACTCACGGTGACCCCATGTGTGCCGAGTAGAACGGCTCCATATGGTCTTCACAGCTGTGACCTTTCGGAAGCAGATTGCTGGGCTTGTCTTCCGAGGTGCCTCTTGGTGGGTTCGAACCGCCAATCTAGTTGTAGGTTATTTTCTAACGTCTATACCTAGACACAACTAAGACACTAAGGAACTAACTAGCAAAGGTCACTCTTGACTGTTTTTATTTAACTCTTTTATCAGATTTCAAATAACAAGAAAAATTTAAAGCAATAATCCATAGATAAAGATCTCATGCTCTTCATTTGTTTTCCACTCCGATCTACTTTATCAAAACAAGAATATAATTGACAGCTGCTTGTGTGCAATAACTGAGGCGATTGTTATCAATGCGTTATCTACTTGAATCCGTGCTGTTATGTGTCATTGAGTTGATTCTGACTCATTGGGATCTTACAGGAAAGAGTAGAACTGTCGCAGAGGGTTTCCAAGGCTGTAATCTTTACACGAGCAGATTGTCAGGGTTTTTTCTCCTTCGGAGTGGCTGGTGGGTTCGAAACACCAACCTTTTGCTTAGCAACCGAGAGCTTAATCATTGCATCACCAAGGCTCCTTACTTTAATCCTTACAACAATCCTATTAAATAGCGAAGTTAGTCCCATGTACAAACGAGAAGGTTGAGGCATGGAGAAGTTAAGTCAGTTTTCTAAGGTCGCAGAGTTAATAAGTAGTAGATCAGAGATTTTAACCCAGACAGTCAGACTCCAGAACCCATACTCTTAACTACAAAGCGTTACTGCTTATGAAGCTATAAGATATTGCAGCTTACTCCTTCTTTGATGACTATCTGGTGTTAAAAATTCTCTGTTTAAATATTTACACAGAATATAAACATGTACCCTGAGACTGTACAACGGGCACATTCTTATGAATTTCTCAGATACAATTTAAGGTGTACATAAATCTTAAGTTTTAAAAGCAGAACAAGATGCCATTTTTCTGCCTTTTAGGAAAATTCTAGCAGTGCATATCTTTTAGGAAAGTTCTAGAAGTACAACTGCAAAATGTGTGACTTCAGAACCCGTGTGTGTGTCCACTTGTTTAGAGGTATTTGGATTGACAGAGGTCATAATAAACCAGTTGCCAATGAGTTCTGGCTCATAGTGATCCCATGAGTGTCAGAAAAGAACTGTGCTCCATAAGGTTTTCATTGGCTGATTTTTCAGAAGTATATTGCTAGGCCTTTCTTATGAGGAGCCTCTGGGTGGACTTGAACCTCCAACCTTTTGGTTAGCAGCTGAGTGTGTTAACTGTTTGCCAGGGACTCCAGCAGTCACAATACACGGATCTAATCCAACCTCTTCCGCTAGGTTAAGTGGCTTGCTCAGGGTCTGAAAACAAGTCAACTATATGACCATTTCAGGGCTCTTCCAGCTATTTTTTCATCAGAAACCCAAGAACTGACAGAAGCAGTCTTTCATGGAACAACAGAATTTCAATGACTACCTAGAATCTAATAATTTTAATTCCAGTAGATCTTCTTTTCCTCATGAAGGGCTTTAAATATTTACAGATTTTTTTAGAGCTTGCCAAAAATAGCCGAGGAGACTCTGTTTTGTTTGTAAGGGAGGAAAAGAGATAAAAACGTAACTTTGAAAAATGGTGACTAAGCAGGCAAGAATAATGATATGGGAAATTAAATCCCATGCCTAGTGGCCCGAAGCTGATAACCTTTCCTGACCCTGTAGAAAGATAGTTTGCTTTCGTGGGTAGCCCAAAATAGTTAGCTATGCTTTTTTTCTGCCTTTGAAGAATTCCCCATCCTCTTATTATCTCAGGACATAACAAGTGGCAATAAATCCAACCTGGGATTTAAATTGAATTTTTTCCCCACTCTGTCATGATGTGAAGCCTTTGGCTCCCAGTTGGAGAGGGCTTCGAGACCCCTTGGCCAGCAGAGACCCAACACACAGAGTAATGCTTCTGGTATGAGGAGGCCGTCACCCACCAGCAGCCTCGGGTGTGGGAAACTATGCCTTCAACTCCAGGGAAGGCAGCCCAAACTCTGAAAATCTGATCTCCTCCTTTTGCCAAAGAGCCAGCTACAAGATTCTGGGTTCTATCACTATTATTATAACCAAAGGGAAAAAAAAATGACTTAATTGTAAACCCATGACCTCACCCTAATAACCATGTTCTAATCATTTCAAAAGAAAGCTGCCTTCTTTGTGCCTGCCAACTTGCAAATGAAACAAATTACATCTGAACATGATTATATGCACTTGCAATTATTCCATGGAAAACAGCGAGGATTTGCACTTGCCCTGCACTTAACCCAGACAACTACAACCGCAGGGCAACCTCAGGCCAAGTGGTGATGGACACTGTGCTGGGATCCTGTTCAGTCCCAGGTGAAGAGCATGGTGTCTCCCTTCCCCAGCTGGACACTGGTTCACGAGGTGGTTGCTGCTGTTAGGTGCGTCAAGTCGATTTCAACTCATAGCGACCCCATGTGACAGAGAGTTGCCCCAGAGGGTTTTCTAGGCTGTGATCTTTATGGGAGCAGATCACCAGGTCTCTTTCCTACAGAGCTGCTGGGTGGGTTCTAACCGCCAACCTTTCGGTTAGCAGTTGAGCACTTAACTGTTGAGCTGCTAGGGCACCTGGTTCAGGATTAAACACACACACACACACACACACCAAAAACAATCAAAAAGCCAAGACTGGCATCAACAGAATTGCCCCTCATATCAGGCACAGAATTTGTGTAGTTTAGAACCCCTGAGTGATATTTCTTTGCTTTAACTCTGCATTCTTTATGGGAAAGGATGACACATGGTACAAGCCAACTCTCTGACTGTGACATGTCAGTGTGCTGGAAGATGGGGCTGAGGCAAGTTGGGCACAGGTGGGGTGAGCCTAAGGGCTTGGTCCGGCATGTGCCTGGGGATGCCCTGACACCCATCAGCCTCCTGCCTGCGTGTGCATGGGTGCTCATGTGTGAGCTGGCAGCAGGGGCGAGGCTTGCTGCATGTCTTGGTCCTCCCTTTCAGAAGGGAGGCAGAAGAGTGAATTTAACTCAGCAAAAGAACCAAGAAGCACTATTATAGAATGACAACATTTCCCAGTGTAGTTTTTCTTAACCGCTTTTGAGCTGCTCTATATGTCAATTGGCTGAGAAATTGATTACCAAGGTCTCACTTTTACAGATGAAAGAGCCAAAAGGAAGAAAGACAAAGATACTTGTGTGATGATTGGCTTGAGATGGATCAGCAAGTCACAGCAGGACCTGGAGTAGAATTCAAAATGTCTGATACCTGATCCTGGGCTCTGATCATTTAAGAGAGTCCCAATATTGGAAAGGAAGAAGGTTAAAGAGCTAAGCCAAGGGCATATATGGCATGATCCCACTAATATGAAATATCTAGAATAGACAAATATATAATGATGAAAGTTTAGGAGTGGTTATTAAGGGCAGATGGGCGAGGAACGTGGGGAGGTATTACTTAAGGGGTACTGAGTTTCTGTAAGGATCATGAAAAAGTTTGGGAGCAGATAGTGGTGATGGTTGCACAACATGGCCAACATAATCAATCTCACTGAATTATATATGTGAAAATGGTTGAAATGGCAAATGTTTTGTTCTATGTATTTTACCAAAATAAATTTAAAACTTGCAATGTTAAAAAAAAAAAAAAGCTAAGCCATTATTAGCACAGTTTCCCTTTCACAGCGGGCCAGCTGGTTGGGCATCTTTCAGTTCCATACCCTGGGCAATGGCAGAGAACTACTGCTGGGAGCCGGATCGTGTAGGACGGTCAGCACTGAGCCAGCACTCCCTCTAATAAAACATCCCAAAGCATGTCACTCTGAGGGGGGCCAGTATTATTATCTCCCTACCCGAAAGGGGCAGTGGTCGTTCAGTGATAGAATTCTCACCTTCCCTACAGGACACCGAAGTTCTATTCCCAGCCAATGCACCTCATGTGCAGCCACCACTCATCTGTCAGAGGATGCTTACATGATGCTAATAGGTTTCAGTGGTGCTTCCAGACAAAGATGCACTAGGAAGAAAGGCCTGGCAATCTACTTCTGAAAACTAGTCAATGAAAACCCCATGGATCACAACAGTCTGGTCCACATCTGGTCATGAGGATGGCGCAGGGCCAGGCACATTTTGTTCCACTGTGCATGGGGTTGTCAAGAGTTGGGGACTAACTCAATGACAGCTAACAACGAAAACTTGAGATAGGGTTTTTTGCTCACAGATTCTAAGCATATTTGTTTGAGTGAGAGAAGTATTTCCTTGGGAGAAAGTGGGGTTGTTCCTCAGTAGGGACTTGTGGGGACTAAATAAGTTGGGGGTGTGGGCATTTCAGAAAGGAAATAACACAATACATTGTAGTCCTTCTGATTGTTGTCGTTGTTAGGTGTCATTGAGTTAGCCCCCAACTCTTCCCGCCATGATGCACATTTTTAGAGAGTACCATTCTCATGATGCGTGTCCCTGGATGGTACAAACAGTTAAGTGCTCGGCTGCTAAGTAAAAGGTTGGAGGTTCTAATCCACCGAGAGGAGCATCAGAAAAAAGTTTTGGTGATCTACTTCTGAAAAATCAGCCATTAAAAACCCTGTGGAGTGCAGTTCTACTCTGAGACACATGGAGTCACCATGAGTTGGAATCAACTCAACGGCAACTGAAAGATTCTCATGATACTCTATGTAAATGGAGTCCTCTGGAAGTGTGTCATGGACAATGTGCTGTTAGACACACGTCAAACCTGTCATGTGGCAAGGACGCCAGCGTGGCTGGAGAAAAGTGGGTAAGAGGGAGAGTAGGGAAAAGTCAGAGAGAAAATGGAAGACCAGGTATTTTCAGCCTCTTTTAACTAAGTCATGTTGGAAGGCTAGTTGTCTATACAAGGGATTTTTATACAATCCCACTGCACAAGTCTACTGATACAACATATTGTAAAAAATGCCTGGGCTGTACCTAGACTCCAGATGTACCCCATTTTACTGTGCTTTGCTTTATTGCGCTTTGCAGATACTGCATTTATTACAAATGAAGGTTTGTGGCAATCCTGCGTTGAGCAAGTCTATCGGCACCATTTTTCCAACAGCATGTGCTCATTTCGTGTCTGTGTCACATTTTGGTAATTCTTGCAATATTTCAGAATTTTCTATTATTATTATACCTGTTATGGTCATCTGTGATTGGTGACCTTTGATATTACTACTGTAATTGTTTCAGGGTGCCATGAACCACACCCATATAAGATGGCAAACTTAAATAATAAATGTTGCGTGTGTTCTGACTGCACCACCGAGCAGCCTGTTACCACGTCTCTCTCCCTATTCCTGGAGACATGACAGTATTGAAATCAGGCCAGTTAATAACCCTACAATGGCCTCTAAGTGAAAGGAAGAGTCACACATCTCTCACTTCAAAAGCTGGAAATGATTAAGTTTAGTGAGGAAAGCATGTCAAAAGCCGAGACAGGCTGAAAGCTAGGCCTCTTGGGCCAAACAGTTAGCCAAGTTGGGAATATAAAGGAAAAGTTCTTAAAGGAAATTAAAAGTGCTACTCCAGTGAACACTGAATGATAAGAAAGAAAACAGCCTTACTGCTGATATGGAGAAAGTTTTAGTGGCCTGGAGAGAAGATCAAACCAGCCACAACATTCTCTCAAGTCAAAGCGTAGTCTAGAACAAGGCCCTAACTCTCTTCAATTCTGTCAAGGCTGAGAGATGTGAGGAAGCTGCAGAAGAAAAATTTGAAGCTAGCACCGGTTGGTTCATGAGGTTTAAGGAGAGAAGCTGTCTCTATAACATAAAAGTGAAGTGCTGATGTAGAAGCTGCAGCAAGTTATCCAGAAGATCTAGCTAAGATAATTGATAAAAGTGGCTACACCAAACAACAGATTTTCAGTGTAGACACAACAGCCTTATATTGGAAGAAGACACCATCTAGGACTTTCATAGCTAGAGAGGAGAAGTCAATGCCTCGATTCAAAGCTTCAAAGGACAGGCTGACTCTCTTGTTAGGGGCTAATGCAGCCGGTGACTTTAAGCTGAAGGCAACGCTCATTTACCATTTTGAAAATCCTAGGGCCCTTAAGAATTATGCTAAATCTACTCTGCCTGTGCACTATAAATGGAACAACAAAGCCTGGATGACAGCACATTTGTTTACAACATGGTTTACTGAATATTTTAAGCCCATTGTTGAGACCTGCTGCTCAGAAAAAAAGATTCCTTTCAAAATAGTACTGCTTATTGACAATGCACCCGGTCACCCAAGAGCTCTAAAGGAGATGTACAAGGAGATTAATGTTGTTTTCATGCCTGCTAACACGACATCCATTCTGCAGCCCACGGATCAAGGAGTAATTTCAACTTTCAAGTCTTATTGTTTAAGAAATACATTTTGTAAGGCTATAGTTGCCATAGAGAGTAATCTGGGCAAAGTAAATTGAAAACCTTCTGGAAAGGATTCAGCATTCTAGACGCCATTAAGAACATTTGTGATTCATGGGAGGAGGCTGAAATATCAACATTAACAGGAGTTTGGAAGAAGTTGATTCCAACCCTCACGGATAACTTGGATGACTTCAGTGGAGGAAGTAACCGCATATGTGGTGGAAATAGCAAGAGAACTACAATTAGAAGTGGAGTCTGAAGATGTGATTGAATTGCTGCAATCTCACAATAAAACTTTAACAGATGAGGAGTTGCTTCTTATGTATGAGCAAAGAAAATGGTGTCTTGGAATCTACTCCTGGTGAAGATGCTGTGAACATTGTTGAAATGACAACAAAGAATTTAGAATATTCCATAAACTTAGTTGATAGAGCAGCAGCAAGGTTTGAGAGGATTGACTCCAGTTTTGAAAGAAGTTTTACTGTTGGTAAAATGCTATCAAACATCATCACATGCTACAGAGAAATCTTCCATGAAAGGAAGAGTCAGTCGATGCAGTAGACTTCATTGTTGTCTTATTTTAAGAAATTGCCACAGCCAGCCCAGCCTTCAGCAACCACCACCCTGATAAGTCCGCAGCCATCAACCTTGAGGCAAGACCCTCCACCAGCAAAAAGATTACAACTCGCTGAAGGTTCAGATGATGGTTAGCATTTTTAATCAATGAAGTATTTTTTAATTGAGGTGTGTACATTTTTTTAGGCATAATGTTATTGCACACTTAATAGACTACAGTATAGTGTAAACATAACTTCTATATGCGCCGGGGAACCAAAAAATTCATGTGACTTGCTTTATTGCGATATTCACTTTATTGTGGTGGTCTGCAACCGAACCTGCAATATCTCCGAGGTATGCCTGTACTTGAGTTTAATAGTTAATAAGTGAGTTCGATAAAGGAGGTATAGAAGTGACACGTTTCTGTTTTCATGGTGGTTTTTCAATTCTCCAGCTCCCTGCTGAACTTGGAAATGAAAGTTCCCATGAGAACTGACACCAGTTATAATGCAAGTTTGCCATATTATTTGAGAATATTCAATTCTACTCTAGAGGATAAGAAAACAAATGGAATGATGAAATCCATAAGAAACCTCAGGCACAGAGAGAGAGTAAGCTAGTACCTTATGCGATGTAGGCAAACTCATAGAAAGTATTAAATATAGATAGAAAATGGGATGATGAAATCCATAAGAAACCTTAGGCATAGATACACAACCTTAGTAGTAAGTATAGATAGAAAGTAATTTAGTATATGCTAAGACATAATAGGAAACCCTGGTGGCATAGTGGTTAAGGGCTACAGCTGCTAACAAAAGGTTTCAGTTTGAATCTACCAGGTATTCCTTGGAAACTCTGTGGGCCAGTTCTACTCTGTCCTATAGGGTAGCTGTGAGTTGGAATCCACTCGATGGCAATGGGCTTGAGTTTTTTGGGTTTAAGACATTATAAAAATAGATAGACTTAATGGAATATATGATGGAACAAACAAGAATGTTGCTTATAGATAGAAATAGATAGAAATATTGTCATAAGTCTTGATCATGATACCTCTCGCCAAAAAACCCAAACCAAACCCATTGCGTCGAGTTGATTCCCACTCACAGTGATCCTACAGGACAGAGTAAACTGCCCCATAGGGTTTCCAAGGCTGTAAATTTTTACGGAAGCAGACTGCCACATCTTTCTTGAGGAGTGGCTGGTGGGTTTGAACTGCTGACCTTTAGGTTAGCAGCTGAGCACTTAACCACGGTACCACCAGGGCTCCTTTCCTACCTCTGGGCTGACAGCTAAGTCACCCTTAAATTACTCATTCATTGGTAACGCTTGATATGATCCCATGCTGACCCAATGTGAGCTGTGCCCCCAAAATGTAGATAAAACCTATGGCTGGTCAGTAAGCTAATTGGCAAGCTACAGATAATGGCCAGGCATCTTTGTCCCTGCATCTCTCCAATAGGGGGACTTCTGTCTCGGGGCCATTGCGCCAACCTCAACATCAGTGCAGAGAAATAGAACATATGACATTGCATAATCCAGGATTCAGGGAGAGCGGTGCTTTCATCTGCTTGCACCCTATCCTTATGAACTGACCTCATCACTTTCCTCTTGCTTTTGTTGTATGTTTTAAATCAATTTAATAAAGTAGGTAATTCTAGCATCTCAGCTAGGTCTGTGTGCCTTCTTGTTCCATGACCTTTGGGACCTAGAGGCTACGATTGTATTGGGATCATTTCTCCCACACCATTTTACCCTTACCCTTACCCTGTAAGCGCCGTCAAGTTGCTAACAGTCCCAATAGGCTATTATTTCCCGAGTCCTTGTATTCATAATGAGTGAGCAGGGTCCCCCAGAGTCCCCTTGGACTGAAGAAGGTAATTTAAAAATAAGAAGAAAACAAGCCAACACTTTCTCTACATAGATCTTCTACAATTTCATTAATTTTGGGAGACATTTCAAAGCTTTATTGACTTTACTCACCTGTAAGCTTAAAACAGAGAGACTAGAAATACATGTAGCTAGGTAAGTGGGAAAATTCAAAACCCTTTTGGAATGAGTTAGGAGCTCTTCTGCGACTCATACTCTTGACTCATGATTTTTCTACTACTATTTGCATCTATTATTATTTACTGATTACAATACCCAGAAATACGTTAGTAGTGGTCCCTTCGAATAAGTGGTATGAAATAAGGAGTTGTGGATTTGACTGTTTATAATATATAAAAGTCAACCACAGAACTCCTGGACATGTTATTATAGGCTGGAAATTGCTGAGTTAGTGTACAATGTAGACATATAAAACCAAACACAAATACATACTTTTAAAATTATATAGTTTCTAATCAATTTAATATGTTCTGTGGAACATTATTATGCTGGGAAAAAATAAGAATTTGTTATCCCTCCGTAATAGAGTAGGTCAATAAGGACAATGAGGGGTTATAGTAACAAAACATATCTTTTTGATTAGAGATATTTTATTTTTCTGATTTTGTCTTTTCTTTCAATGAGTTGATTGCATTTGACCAGATTCAGCATATGATTATATAAGGTCAGCAAGCAGGGTCTGTTGATTTACTTACAACTCTTCCTCCCATCCTTTGCTGTCTTTTAAAATGTTTGTTCTTTGAACAATTGGGTTTTGTTATGATTAAAATTGACACGTATCCCGTCCTAGTCATCCAGTGCCACTACAACAGAAATACCACAAGGGGATGGCTTCAACAAAGAGAAGTTCATTCCCTCACAGTCCAGTAAGCCACAAGTCCGAATTGAGGGTGCTGGCTCCAGGGGAAGGCCCTCTCTCTCTGTCGGCTCCAGAGGAAAGTTCCTCCCACCAACAAGTCCCTCATTGAGGAGCTTCCCAGGGCAGGGACAAGGGAACATTCTGCTCCCAGCACTGCCTGTTTGGTGGTACGAGGTCTCCATGTCTCTCCACTCACCCCTCTCCCCTACGTCTCAAAAGAGATTGGCCCAAGACACTATCTAATCTTGTAGATTTCATCAACATAACTGCCACTAATCCATCTCATTACTTCATAGTGATAGGATCTGCAACACACAGGGAAATCACACCAGAACACAAAATGGTAGACAATCGCACAATACTGGGAATCATAACCCAGCCAAGCCCGCAGACATTTTTAGGGGACACAGTTCAATCCATGAACATATCCTTATCACAGAAGTGACCGTGAGGTGTGGACCATTTTTTCGTTAGAAATCTGAGCCCAAATCCTATGGTGGAGGTGCGGAGTAAGAAAGAGAGAATCTATGCAGTGTCAGAAGATAAGTAAGTCCAAAAAAGGAGTTTCTATTATGCCACGTGCCCAAAACAGCCCATGAAAAAACCATTGCCATGGAGTCAATTCCGACTCATAGCAACCCTATAGGACAGAGTAGAACTGCCCCATAGGGTTTCCAAGGAGCAGCTGTTGGATTTGAACTGCTGACATTTTGGTTAGCAGCTGAGCTCTTTAACCACTATGCCACCAGGGCCCCAAATAGCCTATAGACCCATTAAAGATGAATTTTAGAGCATATTTCAGATTCTTTCAACATGCTGGAGAAAAAGGATTTTCAGTCTCTGCCAGTTTCTCCAAGTCTTACTTGGCTTTAGCACCAGCTCCATCTCCATCTTCTTTTCATCCTCACCTCCCTTCCTCAAGTTAACTCAGCCAAGCCCAGACACGTCTAGAGTGAAGTAAAAGGTCATGCCAAACCCCAGCTGCCTGGCAGAAACTTCAGTGGTAGAAGCTAAATATGGATACAAATACACACACATACACGATCAATGAAATTCAGATCTACAAACCACTCGAATCAATTACAAAAAATGATTTGCTAAGTTTCCTATTTTTTTTAGGTTGAGATGTTGTGATGGCTAATTTTATGGGCCCTGTTGGCTAGGCTATGGTGCCCAATTGCTTGGTTAAACACTAGTCTAGGTTTTGCTGTGAAGGTATTTTGTAGATGTGATTAGCATTTACAGTCCATTGACTGTAAGTAAAGGAGATTAGCCTTGATAATGTGGGTGAGCCTCATCTAATTAGCTGAAGGTATTAAGGGCAAAAACAGAGGTTTCCAGGAGAAGGAATTCTGCCTCAAGACTGTAATATACAAATCCTGCTGGAATTTGCCAGCTTGCCAGCCTGTCCTAAGATTTCAGAATTGCAAGTCCCCTCAATCGCATGATCATGTGAGCTAATTCCTTAAAATAAATCCCCCCATATATACATATATACTCTCTCTCTCTATATATATATACATATACATACCCCATATTTTTATGCAAATAACACATGCCTTCTACATTTGTTTGCCAACAGCTCCCTACGCAAAGTATTTTTGTCAGTGTACTATGCTATTTTTTTTTTCACAGCAACATATTAAAAAAATTGGAATAGTGGTGCTTACAAAAATACCTCCTGGGGGGATTGGAGCGGTTGGCAAACAAATGTAGAAGGCATGCATCATTTGTGTAAAAATACTATATATATATATATATATATATAAATGTGTATATATATATATACACACACACACACACCTCCTTTTGGTTCTGTTTCTCTGGAGAACTCTGACTGATACAGATGCTGCAACACAGAGCACACAATTTAAATAGAAACAAGAAATTCTTATTGAGTTTGGTTTGCTTCAAAACTAATTGGGTTCTCATTTTACAGCACCTATTATTAAGCTAGTTGTTTTCTCTTTCTGGGTAGACCAGCTAAATGGAGGGGCACTTAAAGAATTTTAATCAATATGTAATTAATTGCTTAATGTCTTTATCTCCCTCTTGTCTGTGAGCACCATGAGGTCAGGAATTGATGCTTTCTTGCTCGTTCCAGCTTTATAGCATGTTGCTAAAACCAATTGAATTATGTTTCCATGCTATTTCTTGCCTCCATCCATTTAGGTTCCCTCAGACACATCTCAGGTTTGATCCTGATTATCACTTTTCTAGATGACTGTCATGGTCTCTGTCTTAGTTAACTAGTGCTGCTATAATAGAAATACCACAAGTGAGTGATTTAAAAGAATAGAAATTTATTTTCTCACAGTTTAGGAGGCTAGAAGTTCAAATTCAGGGCGCCGGCTCTGAGGAAGGCTTTCTCTCTCTGTCGGCTCTGGGGGAAGGTCTTTGTTTCTTTTCAGCTTTTGTTCCTTGGCTCCTTGGTGATCTTCATGTGGCCTGGCATCTATCTTCCCCCATCTTTGCTTGCTCACTTGCTTAATCTGTTCTTTTATATCTCAAAGAGATTGATGTAAGACACAGCCTTCACTAATACTGTCTCATTAACATAACAAGGAAAACCCACTCCCAAATGGGATTATAATCACTATAGGGGTTAGGATTTACAACACACATTTTTGGGAGGAAACAATTCAATCCATAATGGTCTCCAAAGTGTTCTCCCTTTTCTTTGTCACTCCTTCACCTGGCATTCACAGTACTTCATAATTTGAACCCTAACATAAATTTCCCAGCCTTTCCTTCCCCAATCACTTTCGTTATGCTTACACCCCAGACAAATAGAAATCTGTGCTGTTTTATAACAAGACCGTGCACCATGCTTCTCTTCTTGGTTGTCTATCCTTTTACTACTGTCTTGGCTCCAGTGTCTTCCTCT
The DNA here is from genome assembly GCF_000243295.1 of Trichechus manatus latirostris. Lineage (NCBI taxonomy): Eukaryota > Metazoa > Chordata > Mammalia > Sirenia > Trichechidae > Trichechus > Trichechus manatus. The sequence continues at coordinate 23,477,679 of NW_004443938.1, forward strand.
CCCATCTCTGCCTGGCCGTTCATTGCTTTCCTTCAAAACCCAAGTCCAGGGCCCTGTCCTCCCTGAATCAGCTCTGTCTACCTTGAATTTCTGGGGCACTTTATTTCTATATATCTTATGGCACTTGTCATTTTCCACCTTGTCATTTGGTATTATTTATCTAGATGATAAACTTCCTGAGGGCAGATTCATCTTTGTATACTCAGAGTGCCTCGCACAGTGCTTTCCATGTAGTTGAATGAATGAACTTCTTGTTTTCAACCACCCAAACCTGTTCCTTCTATTGACTATTGACTCCTATACTCCTGTTAACAGCTTCCCCTCACTGCAGTTATTAAAACTTGAAACTCATCCTTGACAATATATTCTTCCTCAGTGACCACATTCAGCAAATTCAATAGTTCCTGATCTTCTTCCTTTACAAGGTCTACCACATTGGTTTCTCTTCCTATATTTATCTCCACAACTTATTCTTAGATCACAGAGGTTAGGAGCATCAACTGTGGTATAAAACAGAACTGGGTTCGACTACAGGCTCTGTCACTTCTTAACTATGTGTCATTGGACAAGTTATTAAACCTCCCCAAGCTTCTGTCCTCATTAGCAAAAGGGAGAATAATAGTACCTATTTAATATTATTGGGTGAATTAATTGAGATTTTGTTCAGTGTATATATCCAGCTTCTTGTTGCTATACAAGCTTATAAATCATAGAGTCATACCATATCCTAGCCAATGCTGAAATTTCTTCTACTACATTCCTGAATATTAGCTCATTGGGCCTTGGCTTGAATCTTTTCAGGGTGGGTGGATTAGAGTCTAAGAAAATCTGATTTATTTCTGAATAAGTTTAGTTGTTATAAAGTTCATTCTTATATTGAATTGAGGTTCCTTTCCCAGTAATTTTCACCATCTGGAGTAACACAGAATTCACTGAAACCATTTTCTACATTACAACACCTCTTAAACTTCCAAAGTTCTCTCTCATGCTCCATTTTTTACTCTATCTGGCAGATTAAACATCACAAATTTTTGCAGTTTTTCTTCTAACATCCTCTGGATCTGCTGTATTTATCAATATCCTTCTTAAAATATAATGTCTCAAGTTGATCCTTTCCTTATGCTTATATCCCAGACAAATAGAAATCCGTCTATTTCTATAGACAAAATTCATATAGAAATGCAAGGGGCCCATATTAGCCGAAACAATTTTGAAAAAGAAGAACAAAACTGAAGGATTCATACTTCTTCATTTTAAAACTTATTACAAAGCTAAGGTAATCAAGACAGTGTCATACTGGCATAAGGATAAATAGATATCAATGGTATAGAACTGACAGCCTAGATAAATCTTTACATATTATGGTCAATTAATTTTTGACAATGGTTCCAAGACAATTCAATAAGGAAAGAATAGCCTGTCAACAAATGGTGCTAGTACGACTATACATTCATATGCTGAAGAATAAAGTTGGACCCCTTCCTCACACCACACACAAAAATCAACTCAAAATGAATCGTGGACCTTAATGTAAGAGCTAAAACTATAAAACTCTTTAGAAAAAACATAGGCATAAATCTTTGTGACCTTGGGTTAGACAATGGTTTCTTAGATATGATACCAAATGCACAAGCGAGAAAAGAAAAATATAGATAAACTGGACTTAATGAAAATAAAAAAAAAATTTGTGGTGCAAACAATACCAACAAGAAAGTGAAAAGACAACTCATGGAATGGGAAAACACATTTTCAGATCGTATATCTAATAAGAGGCTAGTATCTAGAATATATAAAGAACTCAATAATAAAAGACAAATAATCCAATGTAAAAATGGGCAAAGGATCTGAGTAGACATTTCTCCAAAGGATATATACAAATGGCCAAGAAGCACATGAAAAGATGCTCAACATCATTAGTCATTAGGGAAATGCAAATCAAAACCACGATGAGATACCACTTCATAGCCACTAGGATGTCTATAATCAAAAAGATAATAACGTGTGTTGATGAGGATGTGGAGACACTGGAACCCTGGTACACTGATGGTGGAAATGTGAAATGGCACAGCCACTTTTTGAAAACAGTTTGGCAATTCCTCAAAATGTTAAATATGGAGTTATCATACGATCCACCATTCCACTCCTATGTGTATACTCAAGAGAAATGAAAGATATGTCAACACAAAAACTTGTACACAAATGATCATGGCATCATTATTTATAATAGCCAAAAGGGGAAACAACTCAAATGTCCATTACCTGATGAATGGAAAAATAATATGTTGTATATCAATACTGATATACATTAAATAGGTGAATTACATGGTATATGAATTATATCTCAATAAATATGTAAAAAAAAGTGTGATGTCCAAACTGGGCACAAACCTCTGGTATGATTTGACCATTATCTGTTTATTGGGATTATTTGTTATTTTTGAGGGCTATACTTTCTTTGGAGCCTTGGTGGTGCAGTGGTTAAGAGCATGGCTGCTAACCAAAAGGTCGGCAGTTCAAATCTACCAGCCACTCCTTGGAAACCCTATGACCAGTCCTACCCTGTCCTATAGTATTGCTATGACTCAGAATCGACTTGATGGCAATGGATTTTTTTTATACTTTATATACTCATAACCTCTATATTATAATTGTATTTGTTGATTGCCTCAATCATAAGCTATATGTACCTTAAACACAGAGATCATTTTTATTGATTTTTATGCCTCCAATTCCTTGTATAGTACTTTGTGTGGAATATTTAATTTAAAAAAATGTTTGTTGAATGAATAAATTTTAGACTGATTGAATATAATATGCATTATCTTTTAGGTGGACGTTTCACGCATAATCGACTAACTCCCCCTACTCCTCCCCCTGACCCCAAGTCTCTTTTATGTGAACTGTTGTCAGGTCAGGCCTATTCCATTCTGTATGTGGATGTGATGGTTAATTTTTATGTGAAAACTTGGCTAGGCTATGGTTCCCAGTGCTTTGGCCAAACACTAGCCTAGTTGCTGTTCCATAACATAATTTAATATAATGTAATCAATCACTCAGTTGAAAACCAAGTTTCTTTAGGGTGTGATCTGCCTCCAGACTATAAATAGATATTCTGGCAGAACTCTCTCTCTACTCTGCACTCTTTCTGATCTTGGGACAAAAGTCTGCAAGAGTCTCCAGCCTGCCTCCTGACCTACAAAGAGAGAGAGAGTGAGAGAGAAAGAGAGAGACAGATCACACATATATATGGACACACATCACTGGTTTTGTTTCTCTAGAGAACCCTGATTAAGACACTGGGCAATACATTTTTTCTGAATCAAAGTGAAGATAGTAATGTTTATTTGTTAAATTTTGTCTATTTTATCTTGTTAGATCTCATCAATCATTCTAGTTAGTCAAGATTTTCTTGAATCCTTTCTAGTGTGGTTTCTATCTCTACCTGCTTTGTATCACAAACAAGTTTGTCTTCCTCCAAGATGCTGATGAAAACATTGCACAGGACAGAGATGAGAACAAGGACTGGTGGAACAAGAAACCCTCACCTGAAGACAGACTTGGTTAACAGCTCCAGCTAACTATACCATGATCGAGATCAGCGGTGGGAACCTCTCTGTGTGTGCCCCTCTACCTGCCTCTCAAAAACCCATCTGACAAAAGTCATCCATCATACCCAATGCTGCCCCTTTCAGTGACCATTCTCTGATCATCTCAGGCAGAATTTCTCTCTTCTTCTATTTAATTTGCTACAATGTTTTGGTTGTTTCACTCTTGAGACAATTTATCCTATGCTACTTTGAATTATAATTGTTTATGTGCATATCTCTGCATCTCTTCTAGCCTGTAAGAAATCTAAAACAAGGAATCATGATTTCTTTGATACTTTTGCCTCTTAGAATTTAATAACATGCTTTAAAAATTAGGAATGATTACTAAGTTTTATAAACAACATGTTGCTATCAGCTGCCATCAAGTCAGCCCCCAACTCATGGCAACCACATGTGCTACAGCACAGAACTGCTCCATAGGGTTTTCTTGGCTGTAATCATTATGGGCAGATCACCAGGCCTTTTCTTCTGCAGAGCTGCTGGGTAGGTTTGAACTACCAACCTTTAGGTTAGCAGCTGATCGAAAACCACTTGTGCCACCCAGGCTCCTATAAATAACATAGAACAATAAAATGTTCAATGCTATTGAAAATACTATTAGATCTCAACACCTTCGGGGGTTAAATATATGAAAAAAAATATAACAAAGATATAAAATTCTGAAATAAATTGAAATAGTCCATGTAACAAACTCTGCTAGAGTAGATACCTCTTCCCAATCTTTTCAATTATTCAGGATATAATTTGCAGAAACATCACAAATTGTATGTTTAGAGTTTAGAGAACGCATCACTTTATAATTTTCAGACCAGCCCATACGGGTTTGCAATTTAATACCTCTTGTACTTCCATTTTTCCTGCTTTGTTTCTGCCAGTCTTGGTCTGATGTTTGGGTAACTATAGTGCCTTTTTATATGTTGTTATGGTGCTTATGAACTCCCTGGGTGATGCAAATGATTAAGCACTTGGCTGCTAATGAAAAGGTTGAAGGTTTGAGTCCACCCAGAGGCACCTTGGAAGAAAGGCCCGGTATCTACTTAAAAAAAATCAGCCATCAAAAACCCTATGGAGCACAGTTCTACTCTGACACACATGGGTTGCCATGAGCCAGAATCAACTCGACAGCAACTGGTTTGGATTTTTTTGGTGGTGGTGCTTACAAGTGTGTTGTTGCGGCCATGTTCTTCCAAACCTAGGTTTTACTGAGGTGTAGCACAATCGAATCTCTCCTCTCTGCACCATGTCGTAGAACCACCCTTGCGCTTTAACAGAAGACTGGACAATAACTGCTGCTGCTTTTTCTCATTTCAGGGGAAGAAACTGAATTGCATGTTTATAAAAAGATGAAGGGCTTTACAGTTTTGGTTTGTAACATAAAAATATTATTTCAAGTCATAATTTCCATCATGTGGCCGGAGAGGGATTACAATATCCTACTTGTAATTTTCATCCTTATTTATCTGACAAATATTTCCCTAGTGCCCCTCGTGTGCTGATCACACTGTTCTAGTTGTTGGAGACAGCTGTGAACAAGACAGATCTGGTCTCTGCTCTCACGGAACCTACGTTCTAGCAGAGGAGACAGGCAAAAACCAACTCTGCCCAAAAAATCTTTCCTGATAGTCATTAAGAAAATAAAACAATAGGATGTCTGAATCTTAAGTTGCTCATTTTAAAGACTAGAATCCCTAGAACTTTGAGGAACACTTCTGAATTGATAATGCATACTTCATAGCTCTACTCTTATGCTAATATATGTTCTGTATTGTGTCAGAAACTGTTGGTTGCCTCCCTAACAGCCTCGTGACACCTCAGATCAACCGCCTCCCAAACTTCCGGGTTGACCAATCCAAAATTTTGTTGGGTTTCCAATCCTCCCAAGTAACTAAAGGATTAATCTGCACACTCTAAACCAGTCAGAGTGGTCTTATCCTCCTTGACTGTGACTGTTACAGACAGAGGTGTCGATGAAGTGCTCGCCAATGAGATGAAAGGTCTAGGAAAGATTTCCTGATTAGAGAAAAAGTAACACACAGTATTACTCAATCAAAGAGAAATGAAGTCCTAATATATGCTACATCATGGATGGACCTTTAAACATCATGCTGAGTGAAATGAGTCAGTCACAACAGGACATATAGTGTATGAACTCACTTGCATGAAATTGGTAAATATATAGAGACCAAAGCTCATTAGTGGTCACCAAGGGGGGGAGGGGGAAGGGAGAGTCATTGCTTAGGCGGCACTGAGATTCTGTTAATGGGGGTGGAATAATTTGGAAAAGGATAGTGGTGATGCTTGCACGCCATGATGAATGTAATCAACGTCACTGAATTGTATACTTAAAAATCATTGAATTCTCGAATTTTTGTTATATATATTTTTACTGCAATAAAAAAATAACACATAGGAAGAAGAGATGGTCTCTTCTATCACTGGAATTCAGGTGATGTCCTTGATGAGCTACCTGTACCTGCGATAGTCACCTTGCAGCCATAAAAAAGCCAGTGTGAGTACAGTCTATATAGCCAAGAAGGCACAGCCAAGAAGGCACAGAGGAAAGAAGGAAACTATCGCCTTGGTGACACAGTTGAGCCATGGGATTGTCCATCCCTGGAGGCGCCCCTTTAGAGTGTTCTTGATATGTGAGATAATGCATTTTCCTTGCTGTTTAAACCATTTTGAGTTTTCTGTTACCAGCAGCCTAAAGCATCTCAACAGATAAAGGTAGGTACAAATGCACATATATAATGAGCATGCTGACTGACCGGTTAAATGTATATGCAGGCGTAAATTACGTTCTCCCTCCATTTTATGATTGTGGCTTTTTTTTTTTCTTCAGGCAGAAACAACTGTAGAATTAGAAAATTTCAGGACTGAAAAATAAATGTCTAACGCACTACAATTAAAAAACTGATTAAAAATGTGGTGGTATTACACTAAAAATGAATGCTTACAAATTTGTTAACTGCTTAAGAAGGAATATGACATCAAATAAACCAGTTTTTTGTTGAGTTTCTTAATAAAAAGAAATCTGATGTAGAGTTCAGTCTTTCATTTTATCACTGGAATAAATAAAGAACAGTCATTGCAATCAATTGCTTATTTGTTTCCCCAGAGAGTGCTCCCACAAGCATACATTGTGTATGGAGATGAGAAGGGGAAGTGGGGTCCCTTTCATACTGTCTTTTCTTCTAAAATACAGTTTCTCCATTGGATCTACTTGTACATATAATGAAAGCAAAAAATGCTAGATGATTGCTGTCAGAAAACAGCTTTCTTTAAAAATGAAATGTCAATTGTCTTGCAAATAGTTTTTGTTCTCATTTGCAATGTTCTATCGGTCACTTTGATATAGTCAAAGCTTCTGAATATTTATAAGACTTATTATTTTCTTGAGAAAGGCCAGAAAGTCAGCAACCATCTCATTGGTATAATATACCTAGCAATCAACTTTTATTTTTAGAGGACAAATGGTAAGGAATTACACTGATAAAAAATCCAAATATATACATTCTTCATGAAGTTACTTCTGTAGGTGTAACTCTATCTGTAGCCTTTGGTATACTGCAGTTAGGAACACAGCTATAAGTGGCATCTGAGGTTTGGAGGGTGTTGTTGTTGTTGTTAGGTACTGTCCAGTGAGCTCTGACTTACGGGGACCGGACGTATAACAGAAGGAAACATTGCCCGGTTCCGCGCCATCCTTAAAATAGTAGCTATGTTTGAGACCTTTGTTGTAGCCACTCTGTTACTCCATCTCATTGAAGGTCTTCCTCTTCTTCGCTAACCCTCTGCTTTACCAAACGTAATGTCCTTCTCCAGGAATCGGTCCCTCCTGATGACATGGCCAAAATAAGTGAGACAAATTCTTGCCAATCTTGCTTCAAAGGAGCATTCTGGTTGTACTTCCTCCAAGACAGATTTGTTCGTTCTTCTGGCAGTCCATGGTTTATTCAATAATCTTCACCAACACCATAATTCAAATGTATCAGTTCTGCTTCAGTCTTCATTTTTCATTGTCCAGCTTCGGGGGTGGTTAGGTGAAATAGTGTGAAATGAGCCATTCTTGATGGAAACAAGCACTCATGATGAAAACAACCACAAGTCTTCTTTCCATCCGTAACCAGTGACACTTCTTGCTCTGCTCACCTTCCGGTTTTTTCATTCTACCTTATCAACTTGTAATAGGTAACCAAAATCTGTCTTCCTACTTGCTTCCCTTAACCACCAAACTTCAGTGGCTCTGGGAGGAAGAGGGAGCCACTATGGGTGCGAAAGTCATCATCTATACACATGCCCAGATATTTTAAAGGAATCACTTTTGGTATCCTTATTTTCCAGGTATATTTTTCCTAAAACTGGCTACTTGAGACGGAGTTTCGTTCATAATTGTTTAGCAACATTGCTGCAAAATTGTTTCTACCAGTTTAGAAAAAAATAAAAGCATACTTCATCACCTGTTCCCAATCTTATTATGGTGCATTGTGCAGGAGTGTAGAAACCCTTGGAGAACGGAACGAAGGTGTGGTTTGGTGGTCGGGATTCTCGCCTTCCGTGTGAGAAACCTGGGTTTGAGTTTCTCCCAGTGCACCTCGTGCGCGGCCACCACTCATCTGTCAGTTGTGGCTTGCGTGTCGCTATGATGCTGAACAGGTTTCAGCAGAGCTTCTAGACTAAGATGGACTAGGAAGAAAGGCCTGCTGATCTCCTTCTAAAAATCAACCAATCAAAACCCTATGGATCACAATGGTCCAATGAGCAACCCATCATGGGGATGGTACAGAAGTGGGCAGCATTTGGTTCTGTTGTGCATGGATGCCCAAGAGTCAGGGCCAACTTGATGGCAGCTGACAACAGCCAGCAAAGATGTAGATAGAAATCATGGCTTGGAGAAGTATTTTTAAATAACTTATCAAGGCAACTTAAACACATAAGACTTTCTACCTTCCCTGCCTTATATATAAAAACCCCATTGCTGTTGAGTCGATTCTGACTCATAGCAACCCTAGGGTTTCCTAGGCTGTAATCTTTCTGGAAACAGATTCTGTGGAACGGCTGGTGGGTTCGAACTGCTGACCTTCCGGTTAGTAGCTCAGCACTTAACCACTATGCCATCATGGCTCTTCACCCTATACACAACTCCCTGTCTTATACATAATTCTGTAGGAACTTGAGGCTAGTGAAAAGATACTCGTGACCATATAGGGACGGTTGCTCTCAATTCTGAACAGCTAAAGCATGATAGGCCTTTGCGGCTGATTTTTAAAAATGCAACTGGTATGTTTTACTAAAAATGTTAGTGATATATTCAATAAACACATACATCCACATTTTATGTCATTTCTTTCTGATTTGTCATGCTTTATTCAGTAAGATAGGTAAAATCTATTTTTTTTCCAAATCAAATCATGAAATCTTTTTTGCAATTACAGTCCATTCTCATCTTATTTCATATTCTCTACCTCCTAATAACAAAACTAAACTTACTTATAATAAAATTTCAGCTATCAAATTTAAAATGTGTGAGTTACACGAGCAAACATTTTTAGGAGGCAGAGAAGAAAAATAGTTTAAAGACCACCAGTCGATGGAGTCTTGTGCCCTCCACCGTAAGTTCACTTCTTCCTTCTCGTCAGCTGAAACTCCTTTGTTTGCACTCACTCCTGCTTATGAGAGAGAACAACCAGAACTGCTTCCTTTCAGACAAAGAGGGGTCTTTTTCTCAGCATAATTAGAAGTGACACATTTCTATTTGCACAACTGACAAAATGCCAACGCTGTCCATTTTTTTATGGACATGGATAGTTTTTTTATGTATGTATGTATTAAAATATATCTGTAAGTTTATATGTAATGTTTCCAACCCCCCAAAGACAAATAAAGATTGGATTTATAAAGATATTGACAATAAAAGGCAATAATAATGAAAACTAAAAAAAAAATGAAGTATTCGACTTACATTAGAGTCATCGGAATGGAACCCCGTTGGAAGTTGGGGACTACCTGTATTTTCAAGGACATGTGGCTCAAGCAAAATAGATGGATGGATGGACCACACTGGCTCACAGGCTGCTACCCTGGCTACTTTACAAAGGAGACATATGTTTTTTGACTAGAGTAAAACTAGTCAAAGACCAGCAAAAGGATATACACAGAATTTTATGTTTATAGTATTTGTTATAATCATGTCAACAAATAAATTGTAGTTTCTATGGCCAAAAAAAAAAAAAAATTCTATGTGTACAGCTCTTTGACATTCAAAGCACTATTTCAAGAGCATTACAAAAGATTAACTGCGTGATCCTGACTACAGTCCTAAGAGTTGGTCACTATTATGCCCAGATTTCACATTTGGGGAAACTGAGACCGGAAGCTTACCCAGCTAGTGAATAGCAAACTGGCATTCATGCCAGCTCCCTCTTCACTGTTGTGCTAAGGCGGTCTCTCCCAAAACATTTTCAATTCTTGTTCTGCTTTGGTGAGTTCTCAGAATTATCCCGATTGCCTTGGTCACACCCAGAAGATTTCCACTGATTGGGGATGATGGTGATAACATTTAATAATAGTTAATTACCTTTCATCTAAAGTCAGTTTGCATGCAAAGTATTATTATCCCCATTATATAGATAAGGAAAGGAGGAACAAAGAGGCCAGTTAAGTGCATCCAAGTTGGAAATAGAAGTCTCCAGCCCTGTGATCTAATCATAAGAGGAGTTTCTATCCCTAGGAGTAGCCTAGTAAACAGATTTGGAGAGAGAGTTACTGTCATTGAAGGGGAGGAAAAATCTCAAATGCAAAACCCTTTGCCTGTAATAGTCAAATTTATAAGGTAATGGAAGCAAAATGGAGCCCTGGTGGCGCAGTGGTTAAGAGCTTGGCTGTTAACCAAAAAATTGGCAGTTCAAATTCATCAGCCGCTCCTTGGAAACCCTATGGGGCAATTCTACTCTGTCCTATAGGGTTGCTATGAGTTGGAACTGACTCGACAGCAACGGATTTGGAAGCAGAATGATTTTATATATTTTTTCAACATTTCCTTACTATATGAGGGAATGTATTATCATAGAGTCATAAACATAATGTGCTTCGTATTAACTTGACAAACCGGTTATAAATCTTTCAAGAAGGCAGAGGCTAATGCAGCTCCACTTATTGGTGCAAGATCTCAGCCCTCTGCAGGCCTGAGCGAGTTGAAGGCATTCAGGTTAAGTGCCGTCAGGCGTCTCTTCCCGAGAGGGATGGCATCATTTTCCTTATTAGTGTAGGAGCCCAAAGTGAGACAAGTCACACCCAGCCCCTTTCGGCACGTTCCCTACCTCAGGAATAGCCTGATTCGCTCCCCTGATTCTAGGTTTTACATTCAGCAAGAAGGACAATTTATGAAATATTTTTCATTATGTTGCTAAGCTATTAACATATTGATTTTGTGTATGGGGAGAATCCTAGCTGTTGATTTAATCCACACAAACAAATTCACTATTCCTAAGCTACCAAAGGAGCCCTGATGGTACAGTGGTTAAGAGCTGGGCTGTTAACCAAAAGGTCAGCAGTTCAAATCCACCAGCCATTCCTTGGAAACTCTGTGGGGCAGTTCTACCCTGTCCTACAGGGTCGCTGTGAGTCGGAATCGATGGCAACAGGTTTAAGGTATCCAAGGAGTCCCTGGGTCATGCAGACGGTTAACATGCTTGGCTGTTAACTGAAAGGTTGGAGGTCTCAGTCTACCCAGAGGAGCCTCGGAAGAAAGGCCTGCTGATCTACTTCCAAAAAATCAGCCATGGAAAACCTTGTGTCTACTCTGACACACATGGGGTGGCCATGAGTCGGAGTTGACTCGATTACAACTGGTAAGCTACCTCAGGGTCTCTGTCTTAGTTTTTCAGTGTTGCTATAATAGAAATACCATAAGTGGGTGGGTTTAATAGAAATTTATATCCCCACAGTTTAGGAGGTTAGAAGTCTGAATTCAGGGTACTGGCTCTAGGCGAAGGCTTTCTCTCTGTCAGTTCTGGGGGAAGGTCCTCATCTCTTTTTAGCTTCTGTTCCTTGGCTGCTTGGTGATCTTCATATGGCATGTATAAACCCTGGTGGCATCGTGGTTAAGAGATACGGCTGCTAACCAAAAGTAGACAGTTCGAATCCACCAGGCGCTCCTTAGAAACTGTATGGGCCGGTTCTACTCTGACCTATAGGGTCGCTATGAGTTGGAATCAACTCGATGGCAACGGGTTTTGGTGCTTGCTTCTCTGTACCTAATGTGTTTTTTTTATATCTCAAAGATGATTGGTTTAAGACATACCCTACATTGCTGTGGCCTCATTAACATAACAAAGAAAGTCCTATTCCCAGATGAGATTCCATCTATAAGTATAGATGTTAGAATTCCCAACACATATTTTTTGGGAACATAATTCAATCCATAACAGTCTCCTTCAGCTGGCAACCTATTTGATAATGTGGCCCACTGATTCAGAGGAGGAAAAACAAAATCAAGGTGATCGTAGGTCAGGAGAAAAAAAATTTAAAAAAAGTGCAACTTGCTTAGAATTGAAGAGGAAAAATAAAAACTTCATAAAGGAAAAGCTTAATATCTTTCAGTTTCATTTTATGGGTAATGAAGAAAGACATGAAGGAAGAGGCTGGAAAAAGGAGAAAAAGAAAAAAACAAAGAAGGCAAGTGAGAGGGCGGGGGGATGGAGTGAGAGGTATGGGGTAGGGTTGGAGACCCACAGGGAAAGGAAGCTTGCAGAACAGAGAGACGGAGGGAAAGACAGACTTGGAGAGGCGGAAGGAAAGGCTCAGTCACTGAGAAGTGTTTCATTGGACTAGAACTTTTGTTACTTTCTTCCATTCACCACTGTTATCACAGCCTTTGAAATTCTAATTAGCCAATTAATGACCGTTCACAGACACCACAGCGCACCAAAGGGAGAATTAGGCTCTGGGTTTTAGCCAAAGCAATATCACCTCTTGTCTGGGCGAATTCAAATTGACTCAGTCTTGGAAGTTAAATGTTCCCTCATCCTGCCTTAAGTAGCTACTGTAAATTCTATGGGATCCAGGTCAGTTTCAAAATGAACGGTTCCTATAAAAATTTTGCCTAAAAATCTCAACATTAGCATGTACCCTAAAACCGTTAAATACAGAGCACCTCTCTTCAGCGACAGCATCTTTAGTTTCACTGTATTCCGTTTCATATCTACTCCCTTGCCATATACAGCTATGCAAAAGATATTTGTGCAAATGGCGGAAATAAATTCAGCACTAAGCATGCCCTGTTGAGGCTTTGTCATGTTAGTATCAGCCACAAATGAAAGTAAACTTTTATTTTTAGGTTTAACCTTGTAAATTGCCCAAAAGCAATCTTTTATTTCCAGCTGATTTATTTGAAGAAAATAGGCTCAGATTTATTGGATCTGTTAATTCAAAAAAAAAAAAAAAAAAAAACATTAAATGACCTCCTGTAGTTTCTGCTGCTATTTATTGAGCTCTTTTCAAATTTAGCAAGCAATTCAATCTGCAGCAAGGCGTGTTGAATGAAATGGATTGCAAATGGAAAAATGGAATGAACATTTAGAAAGCATTCTCAAGTCCCTGAAAGTAGCTTTAAAAAATGAGAATAAATTAAATTCACATCACTGGAAAAAAAGAGAGATTTAATTTTAATGGCGAACTACACAGAACTAGTTTAATTAGTTATAGGATCTATTGGCCACTAAGAAGCTAGCTCGCAGGATGGATTGCCACACCTCTGATGAGTGAAGGGTCCATCACAATCTATCATGGTCACTCGACCTTCTGAGGGAGACCTTGCTTTGAACAATCACTTCTAACATCATTAGGGTAATTCACTCCTGCTTTCTCTGTCCAACCACTGCATTACTACAACCACCACTAGTAGTAATGTTACTAATAATACAAGAATACACTTGACTTCAAAACGAAAGACTTCCTGGAGTGCTTTTCCAGGCTTAGATAAAAACCGAAAAAACCAAAGCTATTGCCATTGAGTGGATTCTGACTCATAGTCACCCTAAAGGACAGAAGAGAACTGCCCCATAGGGTTTCCAAGGCTGTAATCTTTACAAAAGGAGGCTGCCACATCTTTCTCCCACTGAGCCGCTGGTGGGTTCAAACAGCTGACCTTTCAGTTAGCAGTGGAGTGCTTTAACCATGCACCACCAGGATGAAATGACTCCATATTGCCAAATCCACATGTATTTTTCTGTGCATTTCCTATTTCACCTTTGTTATAGTTACTACTGAAGTCCCTGGGTGGTGCAAGTGTTGGGCTACTAACCAAAAGGTTGGTGGTTTGAATTCACCCAGATGTGTCTCGAAAGAAAGGCCTGGAGATCTCCTTCCAAAAGATCACAGCTATTGAAAACCCTGTGGAGCACAATTCTATTCTGACACACATGGGCTCACCATGAGTTGGAATTGACTCAAAGGCAACGGGTGATGCGTATGTTGTTGTTGGTGTTAGATGCCGTCGAGTCGGTTCCGACTCATAGATAACCTACAGAACAGAGTAGCACTGCCCCATAGGCTTTCCAGGGAGCGGCTGGTGGATTTGAACTGCTGACCTTTTGGTTAGCAGCTGAGCTCTTAACCACTACACCATCAGGGCTCCAAGAGATAGACTGACTATCTCTTTCTTCTTGAATCTCATTTGGCTTCCCCAATACCATGCACCATTCCGTACTGGTTCTCTGCAAACTTCTCTGTCTTCTCCTTCTAGGTTTACCTCAGGGATCCCTTGACTCAGCCAACCCTTTTAACCTGCGGCTGGAAATTAACTGCCAAGTTTTCGCACAGCTCTGCCATGGATCTTTACTTATTTTCTTGCGGCAACCTTGCGTTTATAGCCTTGACTTTAACCCTTATATGTTGAATTTTCTCTCTTCACAGTTCACCACTCACTCCTCACCTCAAACTCAATCTAATCAAAACTGAACTTCTTTATCCTTCCCCCCAATATGCGTCTACTTCTGATTTCCCCAGTGATACCACAATCGACCTGGCTCTGTCTCAGCCAGAGTCCTCATCTGACCTAAAGGGCACAGAAAATGATTTGAGTGACTATTTTCTCAATTCTCCCATGGATGGCATATATTTGGAACCATGCTAGATGCTAAGGTGGAAAGTTATTTCATCACCTGCAATGGGTGCCTCACGGCGTCTCTCCTGGAACCCGGTTGAGAAAGCTTGTCTAATCTGAGACCCAGCAGCGGTCATTCCTCGATGCAATTGTCCTCAATTTGCAGACTAGGCTCTGTTTTTTTCCTGATGCAAGTTCCCTTCCTTCCTCTACGGACTCAGTTTTATCCTGACTTAAATTCCTGCCTTCAGCTTTGCCTTCTCTAGTGCTTCCTCACACTGTTGCCCCCAAGTCATCTTTCTACAACACAAATCTGATCATGCTCTTCTGCTCAAACCCTCTTTCAAAATAATAGCTTTCAAAATAAATGTAAACTCCTTGGCATGGCCTACTGTATTGTCACCTCGGGCTATAACTCCACATTTCCTGCCATTCCCTCCTCCCCAAGCCTAAGCTGTAGTCAAAATGAACTCTCCCCAGTTAAAGTTAGATTCCTGCCTATGGCTTCTACAGCCCCCATACATATCACACTCTATTGCCCACATTCATTCATTCAACGAATACTTAGGGAGGGCCAACTACTTGTCAGACAATGGCCTGTGCACGGAGAAACAGATGTGAACTAAACAAAGTCTGTGTTCTCAAGGAGCCTGATTTCAGATGGGGAATCAGACAGTAGAAGTGTAAACAAATAAAATAGCGTTAGGGGAGAGTAAGGGACTTGGAGGTACTTTACTTAGGGAAGTTGGGGTAGGTCTCTCTGGGGCGATAACACACAAACTGAGAAGTAAGTGATGAGAAAGAGAAGGTCACATGCACATCTAGGGGAAGAGGGTTCCTGGCAGAGGAAATGGCAAGGCCAAAAGCTCCTGAGGTTAGAACAAGATGTTTGAGGGATGGAAAGAAGCCAGTGTGAGGGAGATGAGAGGGACAGAGCTAGGCAGTGGGCTGGAGAGATTGGCAGGTGCCAGATTATATAGAGCGGTAGGCCAAGGATGGCTTGGATATTATTGTCATTGCAGTGGAGAGCCATTGCGGGTTGTAAGCAGGGCAGATGGTCCTTATGGCAGCTGGTGGGGCAAGAGCAGCGGTGTAGTCCAGGGCAGAGGACCTGATGCCTTGAACCGAGCTTGTAGCAGGGCAGAGTGCAAGACCTGCCATATTTGGGACATAGTTTGGAAGTGATGACACCAGGGGTTGTTGATGAATTGTGTGGGTGCATATTTACTGTTGCAACTCTGTTCCTAGCTTGTGAGCTTTTTGGGGTACATGAACTGTTTCTTTATATCTGTTTTTCCATTCCCAGCACAGTGCCTGGAACATAGTTGGTCGTTTACTAAGACTCGTTTGTTGAAGGAAGCAAAGGGTGAAATAATCTGTAGCTGGGATGGTCAGAGAAGGCTTTATGGTAAAGGTGAGATTTGATCTATAACTTAAAAATGGGTAAAATTTCAACTGGTGGAAATGAAAGTGGAGGGAAGGCCTGCTCGTAACATTTGCAGAGCCTGGGGCAGGAATACAAATGGAACCCACACATCACATGTATTAATATTTTAAAGTCATATATCAGATGAACAGACTGTTAACTAAAATGTATTCTATCTATTTTAAAGTTATAAATCAAGCTAACAAACTTTTAAATAAAATATGTTCTATCCTTTGAACTTGACAAATACGCCTTATGACTGCCGAGCAAGCTAGGTTTGAATGTGGACTCCCATTCCCCAGTGCTCTGGAACTTGGCAGTGGCATGGGAGAGCCAGCTCTTGGCCCCTGGAATGAGGCATGCCCTTCCCTTCCTAGCCTAGCTCCACCTTGTACCCTGAGGAACCTCACATGTACAACCCAGCCTACCAGTCCAAGCTCAGTCCATTTCTCCCTAACGCTCAGCCCTATGGAGACCATGAAAACGTTCATGGGGCCACTGGTGCAGGGAATTTTGGGTCCAAGTTACCCAAAGCTCAGGTGGGCACATTCCCTTGGCCCTGCCCATTCCTCACCCCAGAGGGAGGAGTAAGGCCAGAGCAGGGTCCCCCAAAGTGTGGAGTTGGAGCTACAGTCCCTTCTTGCCTGGGTCTAAGGGTGGTGTTGGTTGAGGGGGTAGGAGGGGACAGGTAACAGGTGAGAATCATGACGTCTGTTAAGATAATGAGGAAAGATGAGTTTGGAGCAGAAAATTCATGCAGCTGTGTAGGGGTCAGATCATAGTGGGGCAAGTCCATGAGGATAAAGAATTTGAACGTTCATTATATGGGCAATTCTGAGCTCTTTTAAATAGGGGAGGGGATGACCAGACATTCATGTGCAGGGTGGATGAGAAAATGGGACAGAAGGCAAGGAGATCAGCCGACTTCCTTTACGGCAAGGTTTGGACATGAAGTAGTAAGAACTGAAACAAAGAGAAAGGGGTGGTTATCACTTCTAAGGGGTCAAGGAGGGTCTTGCCAGACAAATGTGGCTGGGCTGTTTTATCTCTAGTAAGGCTCTTCTCCCTCTGAGAAGTCGAGACCTGTGTGGGTGTGCTTTGAACACCATTCCTGAAAGGAATGCCCAGCCTGGCTTGTCATGACTCCTATGAGCCTGGGTTCCCCCTCAACAGCTTTCCAAGTAAGCCCCCTCCCTCCTCACCACCCCATCCACTTTCAGGCTGAGCACAAGAAGGTAAATTTAGCTCTGAGTTCTAAGTTATGTTCATTTTGGTTTGGGCAGAGCATGTTTTCAAGTTTATAAATATGTAGGAGCCTTTAGGAAAGGATAAACAAATCAGCTTTCAGGCAGGGATCCTAGTCTTGGTTGGATAAGGCTAAACTATCATCACAGACAAGCAGAAGAAGTTGAAAGTGTGGTGTGGATGCCAAGCTGTCTGAATCTGCATCCTAGCTCTGCCCCTTACCACATATGTGGCCTAGGAAGCCCAGGACAGAACTTCCAAAGTGCTGCTAATTAGGAGTCTTTTCTTTCTTGATACAGGGGCTGAGAGGGAGGAGCAAGCTGTCCCTCCCAGGTACCAGTGCCAGTTCCAACCCTCGTCCTGCCATGCCGGAGAGGTGAGGACAAGGGCCAGGAGGCTCCTTACTGTAAAAGTCTTATATCCACCAGCTCAGATTTCACTAGGGTGGGAGTGTTGCGATATTGTTGTTGTTAGTTGCCATTGAGCTGGGCTCCGACTCATGGTGACCCCATGTACAACAGAAGAAAACAGTGCCCGGTCCTGCGCTATCTTCACAATCATTGGTGTGTTTGAGCCCATTGTGGTGGCCATTGAGTAGTGCCTTCCAACTTAGCGGGCCCATCTTCCAGCACTATAACAATATTTTGTTGTGACCCATTGGGTTTTCATTGGCTAATTTTCAGAAGTAGATTGCCAGGCCTTTCTTCCTAGTCTGTTTTAGTCTGAAAGCTCTGCTGAAACCTGTCCACCATGAGTGACCCTGCTGGTATTTGACATACCGGTGGCATAGGTTCCAGTATCACAGTAACAAGTCATCACAGTACGACAAACTGACAGGTAGTAGAGTGTTGTGATGTTGCTGTTGTTGTTGTTAGGTGTTGTCCAGTTGGTTCTGACTCATAGCAGCCCTATGTACAATGGAACAAAACACTGCCTGGACCTGTGCCATCCTCACAATCATTGCTATGTTTGAGCCCATTGTTGCAGCCACTGTGTCAATCCGATCTTCCTTCATTTTGCTGACCCTCTGCTTTATCAAATATGATGTCCTTCTTCAGGACCTGACCCTCCTGATAACACGTCCAAAGTAGGTGAGACAAAGTGTTGCCATCCTCGCTTCTAAGGAGCATTCTGGCTGTATTTTTTCCAAGACAGATTTGTTCGTTCTTTTAGCAGTCCATGGTATAGTCAATATTCTTTGCCGACTCCGTAATTCAAAGGCATCAATTCTTCTTCGGTCTTCCTTATTCATTGTCCAGTCTTTGCATGCATATGAGGCGACTGAAAACACCATCGCTTGGGTCAGGCACACCTTAGTCCTTAGAGTGACACCTTTGCTTTTTAACACTTTAAAGAGATCTTTTGCAGCTGATTTGCCCAATGCAATACTTCATTTGATTTCTTGACTGCTGCTTCCATGGGTGTTGATTGTGGACCCAAGTAAAATGAAATCCTTGACAACCTCAATCTTTTCTCTGTTTATCATGATGTTGCTTATTGGTCCAGTTATTAGGATTTTTGTTTTCTTTATGTTGAGGTGTAATCCATACTGAAGGCTGTGGTCTTTGAGCTTCATCAGTAAGTGCTTCAAGTCCTCTTCACTTTCAGCCAGCAAGGTTGTGTCATCGGCATATCGCAGGTTGTTAATGAGATTTCCTTCGATCCTGATACAGCATTCTTCTTCATATAGTCCAGTTTTTCAGATTATTTGCTCAGCATACAGATTGAATAAGTGTGGTGAAAGGATACAACCCTGACACACACCTTTCCTGATTTTAAACCATACAGTCTCCCCTTGTTCTGTTAGAACAACTGCCTCTTGGTCTGTGTAGACGTTCTGAATGAGCACAATGAAAGCAATTTCCCACTAAGGAAAATGAGGCGTATAGATTCATTCCATTCAGTAGCCAAATAACAGTTTCGTATTTTTCATATAGTAATATACAATAACTCTTGACAAAGACCTGAATAATTTTTGCTTGTGACGTTATTTTGTTTGGGGATGGGGCCCTTATTGTGCCCATCTGGGGTGATGCGCTAACTAGTTGTTTGCCATTAGGGCTTTTCCTTGCTTCCTCTTTCCACTATAGCTTGGCAGCTGAGTTTGTTTTTCATTTCAATCAGTCGCACAAAATTTCAAGCAGATGTTTTCAAAAGTGCTTGACTTTTAAGCCGAGTGTCTGTAGTGCCCTCTTGATGGCGCCGCCACTCAGTCCCAAATCTGCTTTGCAAATGAGGGTGCTGGTGTGCTAGTCAGCCTGGAGAGGGGGTCTTCCTGCGCTGGGCGCGCTCAAGATCCCGATGGAGTTCCTCGGGAGGGGGTTAGTGCCTGGGCCCGCCCTGGAAGCAATTTAGTGTGATGGACTTGCCCATGTGATTTCCTGAGGGATACAGGCCTCGCACATACTGTTGGGCCGGGAGGCACATGCTTTAGATTAGGCAGACCTGTGTTTGAACCCTGCCTCCACAGCATACTGGCTGTGTGACCTTGGACAACGTTCTCAGTTTTTTGTCTGTAAAATGGGCCTACGACAGGAACTGGACCTCATTGACTGCTTTGAGGATGAAAAGTGATAGTGTGTGTAAAACACTTTGGTTCACTGCTGATATTTAGCAAGCACGCATTAATGCCAAACACTATTATTATCCCTATCTAGATTTTTAAATCCTTACAATAATCCTATGGGGTGGGTTGCTGTATTGTTTCCTAGGGGTGACTGACTAACTGGTTGACTTGAAACAACAGAAATTTACTCTCTCGCAGTTCTGGAGGCTAGAAGTCTCAATTCCCTGTGTCAGCAGGGCCATGCTCTCTCTGAAGGCTCTAGGGAGGATGCTTTCTTGTCTTCCACCTTCTGGTGGTCCCAGGCGTTCCTTGGCTTGTGGCAACAAAACTCCATGGCTGTCTTCCCCTGCGTGCGTCCCTTCTCTTTTTCGTAAGGACATTTAACTAATTACACAAGTAAAGACCTTATTTCCAAATACGGTCACATTCACAGGTCCCAGGGATTGGGACTTCAACATATCTTTCTGAGGGACACAAATCAATCTATAACAGACACTATTAATATGATTATCACTGTGTTACAGAGAAGGAAATTGAGGCACAGAGAGGTTAAGAAACTTGCCCCAGGTGGCACAGCCAATAAGTGGCAAAGCAGGCTGGCTCTGGAGCC
Source organism: Trichechus manatus latirostris (assembly GCF_000243295.1). Classification (NCBI taxonomy): domain Eukaryota; kingdom Metazoa; phylum Chordata; class Mammalia; order Sirenia; family Trichechidae; genus Trichechus; species Trichechus manatus. The sequence continues at coordinate 23,498,238 of NW_004443938.1, forward strand.
TGTCTAGGTTGCTGTCGGTGCTAAATGGGGCTATGTGGTACATCTAGAGGAGTTTGTAGTCTGTGGCTGGCACTAGAGGAAGTGTTTATTACACATGATTTTTAAAAATAATTTATTTTTTTCTTGCTATTATTGAGAATATACACAGCATAACATACACCAATTTCTACATGTACAATTCAGTGACATTGATTATATTTTTTTGAGTTGTGCAACCATTCTCATCCTCCTTATTTGAGTTGTTCCTCCCCCATTACCATAAACTCACTGACCCCTAAGTTACTATCTAATCTTTCGAGTTGCTGTTGTCAATTTGATCCCATGTAGATAGATCTTAAAAGAGCACGGTGTTCCAGGCAGACATCATTTATTGGTTAAGCTAAACTATAGTGTGATTTAAAGAAGACTTCAGGGGATATTTTTGGTTTAAGGTTTAAAGATGATCTCAGGGCAAGTTTCAGGGGTTCATCTAGCCTCCATGGCTCCAGAAAGCCTGGAGGTGAAATTCTGTTCTACATTTTCTCTGCTTTGATCAGGATTCTTCTATAGAATCTTTGATCAGAATGTTCAGCGATGGTAGCAGGGCACCATCTAGTTCTTCTGGTCTCATGGCAAAGGAGGCAGCTGTTCATGGAGGTAATTAGACATCCATTCCATATCCTTCTCCAGTTCCTGATTCTCATTCTTCCTCTGTTGCTCCAGGCTAATAGAGACCAATCGTGCCTGGAATGGCCACTTAGAAGCTTTTAAGACTTCAGGCACTACTCAATGAACTAGAAAGTAGAACAGAAAAGCACTAAACATGTTATTAGGCCAATTAACTGGGATGTCACACGAAACCATGACCCTAAACCTCCAACCAAGGAACCAAATCCCATGAGGTGACGGGTTATATATAAGCAGCCTCAGCAGCCACTCTTTTCTTGTTGTTGTAAATCTATCAATCACACAACTTTCGCCAATTCAACTTTTTACAGGTTTACAGTTTATTGATAGCAATTACATTGATTGGCTGTATAGCACAGGATTTAAATTAACTCCCTAACCATGCTCTAAGGAGTCCTGGTGGTGCAATCGTGAAGCGCTTGACTACTAGCCAAAAGGTTGGCAGTTTGAACCCACACAGAGGCACCTCAGAAGATAGGCCTGATGATCTGCTTCTGAAAGGTCACAGCCTTGAAAACCCTATGGAGCAGTTCTACTCTGCACGTGTGGGGTCGCCATGAGTTGGAACTGACCCGAGGGCAGCTAACAACAATAACAACAACCTTGTTCTGAGGAAGCTATTGCTGTCTTCATAGTAGATACGAGGGATATCAGGGAGGCCGAATGGGGTCAGAGAGGAGAGCTGCTGCTGAGAGAGAGGCTGGCCTCCAGGCTGGTATCTTAACCTCTTCCTTGGCACAGCAGGGTATTGACCTGAACCCTGCTGAGGTGGGCAGACCTGAGTAGTCAGCTCACATAAATTCCCCTGAGGTGCCAACAAGCTTCCTAGCAGCCCACACGTGGAACCCACATGTCCTGATCTCAGCCCATTGTTTTTATTTATGGTATTATAATAATGCTATCATATGCAACTGTAAGTAATTCAATATATTTTCATGTTTTCTTTTTTCCAGTCACAAGTCTTATAATAATAAAAAGTTTCTACAACGAATAAATTTTAAAAACCTAATTTACTCAGGAAGTACAGAAGGCCAGGTAAACAAGAAATCTGGATATTTTCTTTCAAAAATAAAAGCAGTAGGAAAAAAAAGCTAAAAAATGGTAAAAGTAGATATGGGAAAGTAACACTGCAAAATTCCTTTATATTATTCATATTCTGGAAAATTGCTGTCCACAGTGACATATTAGAAGGTATTGCTGGTAATAGTTCTGCCAGGAAAAAATCTTTTTTTTTTTTCTCTTTTTTTTGAATTAGGTATTTTCTGCTAGTTCTGCTCACTATACACCCTAACAAATTTTTAGCTTGGTGAGAAAGTTCAGGCATGCTCTGCAAATTGATTTACATTTAACTGATTTTACATTTGAACCTTACATCTTGGGCTATACTGGAACGACTATAACTTATCATCAGTTATAAGAGAGTCATTAAAAGGTTGCTTTTTATGTTACCTCATATAGAGGTGTTTATTACTGAGAATCTAGTTTTTAAATATTTCAACTTATTATAAGTTTTTTTTTTATTACTAGCCTTCAGGAAAAGCAGCAAGGCAAAGTCCCTGTGCGCGTGCTCAGAAAGACAGCCTCTCTCCACTCCAGACCGCGCATACACGACGTACGAAACCCACGGGATTAGCTTTTGCCAAGCCAAGCCGTGGGAGAACCTACTTATCAGTAGTTAAACATAGTCTTATAAACTTTTTCTCTTTTAGAATCTCCACCTCAGTGTGCTACACAGTTTGAAATTTTATTAATTTCCCAAGAAACTAAGATTTGCAGAGTTTGGTAGAACAAGGAAGTGTATGGACTGGGTTTCCTACTGATTTCCAAATGGGGTTCTTTTCCGTCAGACATTTATCGGATTTCAGTTGGAATAAGACAGGTGCTTCTAGGCTCAGAGCTGTTGAAGGCTGACAGAAAGATGAAGAAAGGCCAGCAGTCCTTCACACAGAGCGTCTGTCTCAGCACTGGCCATGCCTCTCAGGTCTTCAGTTGAATACTTTGCAGAGCCTGTCATGGCACGCTGATCCCAGGGGAACCCGGCGTCTCTGGGCTCGTTGGGACAATGGGTGACTGGGAAGGCCCTGCCTGACTCTCCAGAATGCTTCAGCCTGGAATACATCATCTGTGTCCATTCCACCCAGTGATGACCACAGGGACAGGGAAGATATGGATAAGACACCAGCAAGCAAGTAGGTAAAGCAGGTGGAAACATTCGCTGTCTCACCAGTTCAGCTCAGTCCAGCAGAAACTTCCAATCCTTATCAGGCTGCCAACCATTCTCAAAATGACCTATTTGTCACATCTCTGCCACGGAGAGGCTTGCAACCTCACCTCCCATGCAAAGCACTATGGTAACAAGAGAATTGCCTCTCATCACCCTCGTTTACGCACATATTCTTTGACATCACAGAGCTGGGAGAAGTACTAGATATACGTCTCGGCACGTGTTAGGACTTAGTTGTATTTAGGCCCAAGCAATGCTGGATAAGGTTCTAGTGAGAGAATAGAGCTGGAATATCATTATTATCCTGAAAGATAATATTAACAATAGCTAATATGTATTGAAGGAGCCCTGCTGGCACAATAGTTAAGTGCTGGTTTGCTAACTGAATGGCTCTGCAGGAGAAAAGAACTGGCGATCTGCTCCTGTAAAGATTACAGCCTTGGAAACCCTATAGGGCAGTTCTACTCTGTCCTATAGGGTCACCATGAGTTGGAATCGACTTGATGGCACATAACAACAAAACAATATGTATTGAACTAGACACTGTGCTAAGTTCTTTACATGCATTATCTCAATTGTTAAAACACTCCAGGGGGTAATATTTTTATTCCCATTTTACAGATGAAGAGAATGAGATGTGGGAAGACGAAGCAACTTGTCTACAGTCATACAGCTGACTAGTGACGGATTCAACATACAAACTCAAGTTGGGTTAACTCTGAGTCCAAGAACTTAAACCGTTTCGCTAAATTGCATTTATCATTTAATCTTATTTATTAACATGGGGGAAATGAGGGGCATACAAGCGTTTTACTCATCTGAACATGCCTGTTTTTTAACCTCCTGTCAAAATGCATGCACCATCAGTTAAATCAGAAATACAGCTCAGCCCAGTGTCATGAGCCATGGCCACTCCCGTCAGAGACAACCCAGCCAGAATAGATGGCACTTGGCATGGAGCCACAGAACTGTCATAAAGGTAATCATGTAAAAAACAGAATCTGCCATTATCAACTTCCTGATTTTCCAAGAAGGGGTTATTTTCTGCACTGGCTAATGATGAACACACTTGTTCATTTTCAGTTTTATACTCTTGGGAGCAGGTTATCATAACCATCAAACTAGAGATATAAAAGACTAGGAAACATTTAGTCTCAGCAAATAATGGCTTAGAACCCTAGTAAATCAAAGAGCAAGGGAGAAAACAAACTAGACAGTTAAGATGCCAGCTGGAGACTCTTTATAGTTGGACCTTGACAGTGGTTTGCAAGCTTTAGTGTTGCTGATGATGAAAAGGAATCTGCCTAGGAGATCCAAAGGCTCCAAGCACACGCAGCACAGCCAGAAGATAATTATAAGATCCTGGAGCTGAACGTGACCTCCAGAGCAATCCCTGCTTTCCATACTCACTAGGTGGTGGTTAGAAGAGAACTGTAAAGGTTTAATAATACCTGTATCAAACATTTTCTTGAGAAGACATAGGAAGCACTACCCTGTCTCCCCCAAACCCCTTAACACACACACATACGCACTCATGCACACACACATTCTTTGGTTAAGAAATTCCAGGCTTCTGTATATGGTCCTTGGGGCCCTGGTGGTGCAGTGGTTAAGCTTTTGGCTGCTAACCAAAAGGTCAGCAGTTCGAATCCACCAGCCACTCCTTGGAAACCCTATGGGGCAGTTCTATTCTGTCCTATAAGGTCCCTATGAGTTGAAATTGAAATTTTTTTTTAACTAACCTAAGGGTTGGCAGTTCGAACCTACCCAGTGGTGCTACAGAAGAAAGACCTGGTGATTTGCTTCTGTAAAAATTACAGCCAAGAAAATCCTATGGAGCAGTTCTACTCTGTAACACATGGGGCTACCATCAGTTGGAATTGTCTAAACAGCAATGGGTCTGGTTTTGGTTTATAAGCAATTACATCTTGACTGAATCACTGAGTTATATTAATGGAAATTAATACTATTACCACATATTAATGGAAATGGCCTTTACTCTTTAAAGTTGAACTTTCCTATTAATTTTTTCATGAAAAATTTGGTTATCCCTTAAAGGCTGATGACCACCCTAGGGTTCATGCATATGGTCCCTGTGAAATGGAATGAAGAAGTTAAACTGTAGGGTTGTATGTGCAATACCCTGGAGAGAGGGTTCAGAGCTGTCATTAGATTCTCTTAGGAATCTGAGACCCCTTAAGGGTTTAAGACTACTGTCCTAGAGGTCCTCTGATGTAGCTGAAAGACATTAGAGTTTAAAAGGAATCCAATTTCACTCTAGCTCAACACTTTCTAGAACTTCATGCTGACAGGAGGCCCTAGTCCAGCAGTTGTTTCTTTCTTTCTTTCTTTTTTTTTTTTTTTTTAATAAAAACCAAAACAACAGTGTTCAGGTTTCAGGGTCAAGTGCAGGAGGACATAAAGGCATTGAAGATTATGAGCTATCCTGGTGCTATGAGGAGAAGGTAGAGGTTTTACCAGGCAGTGCCCCTCAGTGCCTTCCCCTGGGAGCCATTGTGTGCTACCCTGCAAGTCCCTATCTGCACTTTGTAGATGAGGGCCCAGCAGCCCAGAGTCCTGGCAACAGCACAGGAACTAAGTTTAGATGTCTTGGGTTCAAGTCCTCTCTCTGTGATTTTCACTGGTTGCATGACCTTGGTCAAATAAATGCCTCCCTAGCCTGTATTTTCACTATAAAATAGACGGTATAGACTATTCTGTTCACATATGAAATAGACTTTTGTGAGGATTAAATGAGATAATGCGGGAGTAAGTGCATGATACCCTTCTCTGAAACCCTTGGGGCCAGATATGTTTCAGAATTCAGGCTTTGGGATTTTAGAAATATACTCTAGATTATTTAACAGGAGCCCTGGTGGTGCAAACCATTAAGCACTTAGCTGCTAAATGAAAGGTTGACAGTTCAAACCCACCCAGCAGCTCTGTGGGAGAAAGACCTGGTGATCTACTTCTGTAAAGATTACAGCCAAGAAAACTCTATGGGACAGTTCTACTCTGTCACATAGGGTTGTTAAGAGTCAGAATTGACTTGATGGCACCCAACAATAACAACAACTATTATTTAATACCACCAGCAGCACCTGTAATCAAATATATTAATATTTTTACAACAAAATGGTATGAATACTGATATTAAGAGGGATGAATCAAGATTACAGATAGCCTTACATCCATTCAGGACAAGTTTTACCACAAAAAACTTTCTGTTTTCAGAACCTCTTAGATTTTGAAATTGAGGATAAGCAATTGGGACCTGTCTTCTCTCAACAAGTGTTGGTTGAATCCTGCTTCCTTCAGCCTCCAAGGTTCTCATTCTTATGATTGTTGAGTCACGCTAACCTCGGCTCACCCCCATATTTATGCTCTCAGCACCAGCACTTGTCCCATAGCTGAACCTGCTACCCCGCACGTTTCTCCTACCTTCACACTCATTTGAACCGTGTTCTGCTTAACGCAGTGGCTTCCCTCTCTTATTGACGCTCTGGGTGAACAAGAAGCCTCTCTTCTCTTGGTTTGTCCAAAGCTCTCCCCATTCCCAGGGCAGCCTCTCTTCCACAGCTCCACTCCTCCAGCAGCTGTCTCCTGCCTGTCTAATATATTCTTGAGGAGCTATCAAAGTCACTCTTAGCTAAGTTGGTTGGTTCACTGGTCAGAAGGACACTCTTCACCTGGAGACAAAGGTGAAATTCCTCAGTTCCAGTCAGGAGTGCCTGAGAACTGCTTCTAGGCTACTTGTGAATGACGCAGCAAACCCTCCTGGGACAGCCCTCCTAACTTCTTGTCCCCATTCCAGGTGTCCTAGGAGAAGGCATGTGGGCTCCAACATCAACATAACAGCTGAGGGGGAGACTTCCAGGAGCATGGCAGCCATCATTGGCAGCCCCAGCTGTCACAGGACAGCCGCATTCCTCTACCGGGCCATGGGGATCACGTGGTACAGTATTGGTGGAGAGGAAAGAGCATGATCATGCCTTCTGGGGTTTAATTCCTGTTGTTTCACATCCTGGGTGACCTTGGGCAAGTTACTTTAAATTCTCTGGGTTTCAGCTATAAGATGGGGGTAATATTACCTACTCTACTAGAACTGTGATTAGGAGGATATAAGACAATGGATATAAATGTCCTAATAAGTATATGATTCCTTCATTATTGCTTTTCCATAGCTTGTTCAGGCCCAGGTTTTTCCTTACCTGTCTGGGAGACCCTGGAAGGGTAAGAGCATGTCTCCTTTTTGTATTTATTCCTAGTGCCAGCATAGGGGCTGAACCCAGATCAGACATGTAATAAACTCTTGAACGAATGAATGCAATTGTTTCTGAGGTTCAAGTACACCTTTAAAAAACAGGTGCTGTTGAGTCTTACTCATTATGACCTCATGTGTGATAGAGTAGAACTGTGCTCTGTAGGGTTTTCCACAGGATTTTTCAGAAGTTAGATTGGTAGGCCTTTCTTCTGTGGCACAGCTGGGTAGACTCAAACCTTGAACTTTTTGGTTAGCAGCAGAACACTTAAGAGTTTGCACCACTCAGGAACTCCAGCACACCTTTAGTCCCTCCTAAGTCCAATACTTACAATTTGGTAAGAGCCCAGTAGGATGAGGGTGCCTGAACCATAGCTTCATGATCCAGATAACCATTCCCTTCGATGAGGAGAACTGAGTTAGACTTCCACAGCTCTTCTACTTGTCTTTTTAAAATAGAACTCTTAATTTTATAGACAGAGTAATATATCCTAAAGTAATACATCCAACTAGTATTAAAAGGGTTGTATTTTTAAGAAGATATCTAAATTTAAAGTAAGACTTGAAGATCAACAACCCAGTAACCTTTTCATTAATTCTCAACTATTATTCATTAGAACGTAATTTAACTCTAGCAGTCTCTCAAGTTTAAGTAGATTGGAATGACCAGAGCAACTCTGCAATGTCCTTTAGGTCCCAGAGTCAATGGGGGTTCACATGGGTTTTGGGAATTAAGACACGTTGGATTTAAAAGCTTATCTGAGCAGCTTTCTATTTAATTACTCCTCTCCTTGCTTGGAGTAGAGAAGAAATCAAATGACTTCCAATTTATTAGTACAGGAACTGTGAAAAGCTGCAGCTGTTGGGTGTAATGTTATTGCTATGTAATGCCATAGGCCCTTTTCCATGCTAATATTTTATAATCCCAAGATTATGTGGTCCAGCAGTAAATAAGGACTATATGAATTTTTGCAGAAAAATTGCATTTTCCTTTCTGTCCAATGCTTATTTTTGCTGCCCCCAAAAAAGCCTTGGGAAAAAAAATACTATCTATATGTGTGTTTTTCTTTTTTCTTAGAGTGCACATTGTCTTTGTTACCTATAATTCAGTAAAATCAAAGACAGTCTCCACAAGCAATCACTGGGACTAGATTCAGGTGAGGGAGGAGAAAGATAAGCGAGGAAAAGGAGCGGAGATAGAAGAGGCTGAAACAGCAGATTTTGGAAGAGGGGCATATTGGTTGGAAAGCACTTCCTCCCCTCTGGTGGCTATTAAAACTCATTTCTCCCAGGGAGCCTACCGACACTGGAGGTGACAAATGCTGCTTTGGAGGCTTGAGATACAGAGGTAAGATCCTTGAGGTAGCTGACAATGAGCGAGGACAAAGTGGGAAATAAAGATGTGTAAATTCCTCACACTTGGCCTATTCGACCCAGCACTCCTTACAGGATCCAAGAGAATGTGTCCATTTAATTTAGCCATCCCCTGTACCCTGCTTCCCGCGAGAAGAAAGATCCCTCTTAATTTCTCTTACCTGTCTGTTCCTTTTTTATGCCTTTCAATATACCCTTAAATTTTACCTGGGTAGAGGTGTATAGACACATAGATGGGTCTATTTCATCTCTTCTGATGATAAGAGGGGGATGTGGGAGATGGGAGCAAGCAAAACAGCCTTTGATTAATATTTCAGTCACAGGAGAGGAATTCAGCTACAAGATGAAGGCGTATTAAGAAATAGCTCCCAGACAAATGTACTTTGTGAGTTCATCTCGAATCATCCAACAGCTGATTCACACTGAATCAAAATTCAGGTGATTGATACGGTCGCATTAGGTTCTATTAGTATTAATGGGAAATATGTGTGTATATCAACGCATGCATTAGTGGAGACAGACTTCCTAAAGAGTTTCTGCTTTGGGGCAAAAGCTACTATTATTTCCACCTTCCCCACAATGGAAATAGACTTGGGCCCATTAAATAAGTGTTCAATTCACCATGCCCAGCAGAAAAGGCCTCATTTTTAAAAATGAAAGTAAAACTATATTTTATATTTGTAATCAAAGCCGTCATATTAAATGGCCTAATCTTATCATTATCTTTTATTATTTGCTGTTTAGGACTTATTTTTATTATCAACTGTGTCCAGTCATTGATTATAGTGAAAAAGAGCAGTTGTCCAGTCCTTTATTCTCATTTCCAAGATGAAGAAATAGGCAATGTTTGCTAATGATTTATACAGAGAGGCATTCCAGAAGTAAAATAATAACTTGGGTCTGAGAAGACAATTTATCTCATCCACAAAGCAAGAAAAAGCTCAGGATATACCCTGTTCTTTTTTTTGTGGGGGGGGGGGGAGATTTAAGTCGAATTAGAGGCAATAAAGGCTCCACAATTTATTACCATTGTATCAGTAATAATTATTTCAGCTATTAAAAGAGGACCCAATTAAAATGGCTTCACCTCCTGGGAGTTTTATTATTTAACAAACAGGAAGTCCAGATAGTTTCAAGGCTAGTTAATTTGGCCATTCTACTCTGATATCAAGGACCCTGGCCACCCTTCTACCATCCAACAGGTTGTCCTTGTACTTCATGGGTGAGAAATGGCTGCTACAGTTTCTGGCCTCAGTTGCAGGGCCAACAATGCCAGTGGAGGAAGAAGGGTCATCTCCTATGCATCTCCTTTTATCGGTGGGACAGTTTTATCAGAAGTTCTTCAGCAGCCTTCCCTTAGCATCTTATTGCCCAGCATTAGGTCATATTCCTCTTCCAATATCAATAAGGAGTGAGAGAATGGAATTCAATGACTGGCTTAGATAATCAATGTTCACCATCCCATTCTGTGGGTTCCAGATAGGGTCACTTTCCCTGAGCTTATGGTCTTCCAGAAGAGGCTGGACCCCATACTGAATTGATAGTGGTGGGGGGCTCAGCCAGCATGGATGCAGGGGCGAGGTGAAACAGGAATGGATTGGTAGACATCCATGTGTGTGCTACACAAATTTTTATAAACTATTCACTGGTGAGTGCCATTTTTGTGTCCCTCAAGGTTGTAATTAAATGCATTCACGGGTTCTTGGGGCCTCTGTTGGGGTGTATGGAGGAGTCTCAGGTTCTGTCTTGAATCTGATTCGATAGAATTGGTCAAAATTTGAATATTAAAGCCTGGGGCTTGATGGCAGCTCACGCTGCAGTTTCCAAGTTTAATGACAGACTATTGAGCAGATTGTTTATATTGAATCTTAAACTTTGACTCAGATGAAATTGTTTTTCAAGGGACAAAGAGGAGATTACTCGGGAAATAAAATGAAATTACTACAGCTTAGATTTTGGGTATGGGGGAAATTAATCTTTGATACTTCTTTCTCTCCATTTTGTTCTGTCCACCTCCCGTAGGGTTCCTTGCAGCACACAGGGTTCTAAAATTCTCTTCCTGCTTACTTCTAGCATACCAGCTCCTAGAGCCTTCTTTCACTAAGCAGCGTAAGCACCACCATTTCCACTAATAACTTGGCCATGTGGCATTGAATGACCTGAGGGAAAGGGAAAGAATTTTCGAATAGGTCAGTTATGAGATGGAGGTCTAGAACCTAAGAAGGGTCATCAGTCAAAATCACAGCATCTAGAGCTTGCTGTCCAATATGATAGCCACTAGCCATATATATAATTTAAATTAATTAAAATGAAATAAAGATCACCATTTAGTTCCTCAGTCTCACTAGTCACATTTCAAATGCTCAATAGCTGCATTCAGCTAGTGGCCACTGTATTGGACAGTGACGCTCTAGGACTTTCCCAGCGTCACAGAGAGCTCTATTGGACAGTGCTGGTTTACAGGGCAATGGTAAGTCAGAGTTGTGACAGCCAGTGATGTTTTCCAGGTAAATTTAATCTTATGGGTGGGGATGCTGTGTCAGCATTTAAATTCAATGAGGTAGGTCCAATGATCGTGAAGATGATGCAGGACTGGGCAATTATACATGCGGTTGCTGTGAGTTGGAGCTGACTCGATGGGGACTAGCAATAACCGCAATAACAGGTCTGGTTGGTTCATCTGTTTTGGAACAGAAATCTGGACAATGGCTGGGTGTGGGTGGGTGGACAGTGAATACATCAAAAACTCTGAACAGAGTAGGCATGTTTAAGCCAGGGATTGACCTAATCAACCCCACGAGGAGTAGCAGAGGACAAGAACTGCTGAGGAACTCATGGCACGGGAGTTAAGTGGGACATGAATAACCTTAAATTTTTTTTTAAAAATTGCATAATGTATTTATATTAATTTGTATTAATGTATATTTTCCATATATGGCATGTTATCCTGGTTTTTCACTTATGCTAATGACATAAACTTTCTATTAAAAATACAGTTATTAAACTTTCAAAAGGTGGTAAAGAAAAATATTACGTGCAGACTGTCATTATTGTTAGCTACCCTCGAGCTGGCTCCCAACTCATGGTGACCCTGAGCGCAAAGGAATGGAATGCTGCCCCGCCCTGCGATCACTGTGATTGGTTGTGGATCAGACTCTTGTGATTCAAAGGGTTTTCATTGGCTGCTTTTCGGAAGTAGATCGCCAGGCCTAGTACTGATGAGATGCAGAATGGTAAAAATTCTAAAAGTGGTTTGCAAAGGACTAAAGTTTGAGAAAGGAGCCCTGGTGGCGCAGCGGTTAAGCGCTCTTTCTGCTAACCGAAATATCAGTGGTTTGAACCTGCTAGCTGCTCCGTAGGAGAAAGATGTGGCAGTCTGCTTCTGTAAAGATTATAGCCGTGGAAACCCTATGTGGCAGTTCTACTCTGTCCTATAGGGTCGCTATGAGTCAGAATCGACTCGAAAGGCAACAGATAAAGTTTGAGAACCACCAGTCTAAGGCAACAGGATGTGCCATGAAGGTCAATTTCTTGGCAGGGCTGATTTATCTATCAGGCGCAGTAGTCACAGGATCTAGAGCTCATAATAATTATAGGGGCCCATGGAAGTGTTTTAATTTTCTTTAAAGCAATTAAAGTTAGAAGAAAAAAAAAGAAACTTTTAGGTTGAAGAAAATGTTTTAACATATTAATATATTTGTCTTTATAGCAACATTAAAATATAACTTTAAATTTTTTTTTTTAAATGAAGCAAGGTGCCCATGAAGGCAAAAGTTCCTAGGGCCCATGAAAATCATTCCATGGCCCTGTTTCGAGGTACGGGTAGAAGGAAGGCCGAGACAATGGAACACAGAGGGTGGAGCTGCTTGGCAGCACAACCAGTGAGCAGGGGTGGGGTAGTCGGATCTCAGCAGGAGGGCTTAAAATGGCAGCATCCCGTGCATGCCCACCAACCAAGCATGGAATGATCTGGTCAGCAGACAGGGTGCCCTGGGGCTCAGTCCAGGACCACCAGAAACCAGACACAGGGCTTAGGACAGCAGGACTAATCCCTGCTCAAAGGATGACTATTCATTGGTCAGGATTTGTTCAGGGAATGGACAGAATTGATCCTCAGGGTGAAGTTTTTCTGGGGACCAGGGAAAGGCAAGGACAGATAAAAAGTGGGATTTAAGGCTCACCTATTAGGACCTTTTCCACCACCTGTCTGTCAGTTTGTCCTGTGGTGGCTTGAGTGTTACTGGAAGCTGTGCCACCAGTATTTCGAATACCAGTAGGGTCACCCATGTTGGACAGGTTTCAGCAGACCTTTGAGACTAAGATAGACTAGGAAGAAAAACTTGGTGATCTGCTTCTGAAAACTAGCCAATGGAATCCTTATGGATCACAACAGAACACGGTCTGACTAGCTTGCTGTGGACACATCATCAGGAGGGATCAATTGCTGGAGGTGGACATCATGTCTGATGAAGCCGAGGGCCAGTGAGGGTGAGGGAGACCCTCAGTGAGGTGGATTGGAACAGTAGCTGCAACAATGGACTCGAACGTGCTGGGAAACATGAGGACGGCACAGATCCGGCAACATTTTGTTCTGTTGTACATAAGGTTGCCATGAGGTGGAGTTGACTTGATGGTATATCTATCTATCTGTCTGTCTACCCGTCCATCCGTCCATCCATCCATCCATCTCTTAGGATCTTTTAGCCTTGAAATCACACCATAGGGGGATAGGGGAAACCACTTCTTTTGCCTTAATCAGGCTGACTATGATTCTAAGAAACACAAGAAATGAGAAGCAGATACACACATACACATGCAACTCCTGGACACAAGAGTGACTCAGAATGCTGTCAGATATTCCATATGGGAAAAAAAAAAGAGGTTTATGAAACAATTATCTAAGGCGCCGTGAAGGCAAAGACTGATGGCCAACACTGTGCAAGGGCAGGTTAGGGCTGACTCCAAGACCTCTCGACAAGTTCCGGGATAGCAGAGGTCTAAATGCCATTTCACATCAGAGAACTGTGGTTAAAGGCCGGGTATGCAGACTGATACAGACTGGAATATCTCGTAGTTGCTCTCTTGTTGCTGAGTGAGGCGGATGACATTGATAAATCACACTATTATAACTTGTGATAAAAGCAGGAGGACCGACAGACAGCTGAAGGAGATGAATAGCTGCAAGACAACTGATACAAGTAGGAAATTAGTGATACCCGTCGTGGGGAGAAAAGGACGGAGAGTACCGGACAGAGATAATATTCCAGTCTCATAAATGTCCATGGATTCAGGTCACCTGACAGTCTTTGTGGAAAAAAGTCTCAATTACTAATGATATATATGGAAACACCCAGAAAACTATGCTACATCATACAATGTAAGGTATTTATTAAGACTAAACCAATTGAAGTGGAACATTGAAGCAATTATCTACGTTCTTTCATTTTGGTTTTTGGTCGGGACTTTTTTTTTTTTTACGTAAATGTTTGGATATTTACCTTTTTGATGGGTAGAATCAGCATAAGGAGCGGTTTAGTTTTCTAAAACCTCCAACTTTTAGGGGACCCAGGATTATGCAGTGATGTAAACAAGTTTTGCAGATGCTTTTCCCCAGTGAATATGGACTATTTAGAAGGGCTGATTGTGGTGGTTTCGACAGTGGCAGCCAGTACCTAGACCCCAAATCACTTCCTTGTCAAACCTCAGGGGCTTCTGCAAACCACATTCAAATGGCCTGTATGAAGTGTTACCCTACATTTTCCATGATGTCGGAGTCCCTTGTAATTAATGACTGCTTCCAAGTTGGTCTGAAGTGAAACATTAACTGCCTCAGTGCCTCTATGTGTCTGATTAACCACAAATATATAATGTGCTTCAGCAACATGGAAAGCCACAACGGAGAACCAGGGCAAACATTCATTGCAATTTTTCTACCAGCTGTCACCAGTCAACAAAACCAAAATGGAGCCCTTCAATTGCCAACAGTTTTGGATAACACATGTTCACGTTCCCAGGGTAGAATGGCCCTTTTTGGGGCACAGGTTGAGTGAGGATAGGGTTGGATGAGAAAATTTCTCTACCAGATAGAACGAAGATGGATAGAAAAATGAGCTTCTGAGATCTTCATAAAGAAATTAATGGATTAATAGAAGGGATCGCTACGTAGATTGTCGGTTAGTAACAAGTGATACTGCAGAAACTACACGTGGCATCCGATCGTTAGCCCATTTTTACTTCAAGAAAACTTGTTCTCACGTTCTGCAGCAGCTGCTACTGTTTGGATTATGGACAGTAATAAGCCAGATGGTGTGGCAGAAAGGAATCACACATATTTTCACATGGACTAATATTATTATTCCAAAACATAAACACGTCAATATAAGTGTTTTTTCTCCTGGGAGGAACACAGTCCCTGATCTCAGTTGTAAGAAAACGACAGGCTCTGTATGTGCAAAATTACCTGCCATTGTCATTACTGACAAAAACCTGCACCACGGTCTCCCCAGGTTTTTCTTTCCTTGTTTGTATTCAGCTATAATTAGTTTGGTAAAAGAGAAACAGGAAGGAAAGAAGGGAGGGAGGGAGGAAGAAAGGATGGAAGGCAGGAAAAGAGAGAGAATGGAAAGATGATCCAAGGAAAAAGGGAAAATGCTGTTCCTAGCTCTGGTATCTGGATGGCTAGCTCCATCCCAGAACGTTCTAAGTGAGCAAGCCTTGTGCTGCCTGGGGATTATAACACCCAACACCTCACAACCAGGCCCAGAAGCCAAAGGTGGAAAAGACTTAATCAGGTCATTTAGCCTGTCAGTGCGGGTTCTTCTGAAGCATACTTCTAGCTCTTTCTCTGATTTCATTTTAAATGTCCCAAGGACAAAGCATCCATCACTGTCAATAGAGTTCTCCTGAGCACTTATCTAGATTTCCCGTTTCATAATTCAGCATTGTTACTTCTCTCTGTGGTTCCCATTTTTCTTTATTCTTCCTTTCCCCAGAACTACTTACATAGGCTTTTCCTCCCAAGAAGCTGCCACTTTTGGACTTGTGTCAGCTGTTTTGTAATCAGCTGAAGTCTGTCTCCCTTACCTCTGCCCCTGCCAAGGCTTGGTCATCACCTTCCAAAACTTATCATCAGGGCTTCTCATTGTCTGGCTTCCCAAGCCCATGAAGGGCCCCCTTGCCTCCCAGCAGGTGGAGCAGACCACTGAGACTCAAGGCGGGCAGACTCGGAGGGATGTTTGTGGGGAAAGATAGAAAAAGGTGCATTCAGGTTGGTTTTCTGTGTCTCTTTGCTATTTAGGTCTCCTGGCCATCATAGGTCAGCTCTCCTAGCACGGAATCCTATTAAGCTAATGGAGGGAAAAAGTCTGGAGAAAGATTGAGTTTGGTTAGTCCTGTGATTGTGAGAGCTGTGCGCTACTAAGCAGGAAAAGACACTGAAAAAAACCCAAAACCCAAACCTGTTGCCATTGAGTTGATTCTGACTCATAGCGACCCTACAGGACAGAGTAGAACTGCTCCATAGGGTTTCCAGGGAGTGGCTGGTGGATTCGAACTGCTGACCTTTTAGTTAGCAGCCAAGCTCTTAACCACTGCACCATCAGGGCTCCAGAAGAAGATACCAGGAAACACTACATTGACCAGCAATATTAGAGTCAGCTCCTGTTGCAGAGCAGTTAATATTTTTTAGCAGATCCTTCATCCAAATGTATAATTACAATTTTATTTCCTACAAGTAATTTCTTGTGACTCTTCTTTATTTTTTAGAGTTCTGAATCACAGATTTTAAAAAACATCCAATCCAGCATCCAGCAACCATGCAACAATGGGCTCAAACATACCAATAATTGTGAAGATGGCATGGGACCGGGCAATGTTTCATTCTGTAATACATAAGGTCACCATAAGTCGGAGCCAGCTTGATGGCAACTAACAACAATGATAATCCGGCATAGACCTGCTATTTGATCTCCCTGTACACTATGACCATCTGTGGCCAGGCTGGCGAGGATAAATGGGTGAGTCAGCTGGGGCTGAGAGAGAGAAGGGATTGGGGGTAACTGGAGGATATATGCCCCCACTAGCATCAAAATAAAAACCCTAACAGCCTTGCACACTTCCAGCAGAACACAGGTGCAGGTGGCATTCAGCCTCAGGGCCACCAGCTTGTCTTCCCTGCTCAGCAGCCCTCCCGCTCCTCTTGCCTGGGCACAGCCCAGGGTCACAGATGTGTGGTTCGCCAGGCAGCCCCTTCCACCTGCTCCCCTTCCTCTTGGCCTTTGCTGGTCTCCATGTCACACCCACTGGCCCTGGTTCAAACTGTTGGTATCACATATACACCCAGCCCTTCAGCAAGCTGCGGGAGGATTTTGTGAGCCCCAGATCAGTCACTTCTCTAACTCCAGTGCTTTTCATTCCAGGTTACTTCAGCTATTCCATCTCGGATACAGTCCGGGCCCTAGGCCAGCAGTTCTCAAAGTGTGGTCCCTGGGCCAGCAGTAGAAGCAGCTCCTGGCAACCTGTTATAAATAAAACTTTCGGCCCCTCCCCAGAACCACTGAACAGATCATTCTGGGGTGGGGGGTCGGGGGAAGGTTCAGAGTGATGGGTCCAGCAATCTGAATCTGTGTTTTAAGCAATCTTGCAGTAGATTTTACTCCAAGCTTACATTTGAGAACCCCTGCTTTCTCCAGTTGGTCCCAACCCACCCTGCAATGTGCTTCCATTTGCCAGTATCGCTGTTAAGCTGTGGTACCTAAAACTAAATGTTAAGGCACCCAGCCTATGATCTCATTCACTAAGAAGAATATAAGGGTGTTATGATGATTAAATTAGATAATACCTACAAAATACCTAGTACAGTCCTTAAACCACTGCCACCTCCACCAGTTCCTGCTGGGTCAGTTCCAACTCATGGCGACTCCATGTGTATCAGAGTAGAACTGTGCTCCACAGGGTTTTCAATGGATTTTTTTTGGAGGTAGATTGCCAGGCCTTTCTTCTGAGGCATCTCTGGGTGGACTGGAACCTCAAACCTTTTGATTAGCAGCCAAGTGGGTTAACTGTTAGCACCACCCAGGGACTTCAGCATAGTCCCTAGAACTTACTAAAAGTACAATACATGTTAGCTATTATTATTGTGCCATCACTAATATTATTATATCAACGTGGCCTAAGATCAGATTAACATTTTATCTATGGTAACCTTCTACTGTGGACTCTTAGTGTTGAATACATATATATAGCGTTTTCGTCTCTCATTAACAGCTCATAGATGTACACGGCCCATGTACACGGCAGATGGAAATGCAGAACCTATGTCGAAAACAATAACTTAAAGGGGCAAGCTGAAACATCCTCTCTAATAGAAAGGAAAGGAACCCTGGGGGCGTAACAGTTAAGTGCTTGGTTGCTAACTGAAAGATTACAGCCTAGAAAACCTTATGGGGAGTTCTGCTCTGTCACATGGAGTCGCTATGAGTCGAAATCGACTGGATGGCATTTAACAGCACCATCAACAATGGAAAGGAAGTGATCTTGTTACATCAGCCAAAGCTGCAAGAGTCTGGTGGTGGGGAGGCTCCCAAGGAGAAATTGCTCTGAGGAGGATAAGGGTGAGGTATTGAAAGGAGATCTTAAGCATTAATTTTAAAGCTTTCCTGTAGTTCAAAGCACACAGAGACTCTCTTGCATATCTGCCCTCCAATTCCAAAAAAGCTGCAAAATCTGCCCCCCTCCCGCCTCCATTTTAGATAAAAGGTTATTTGGACTGTTACTATGCAAAAAGCACAAATGTCAGCCTGTGTGGGGTTTGCATTAACATTCACTCAGTATAGAGTTCTGACTTCCATTAAAATAACTACCAGAGGGGAGCCAAGAGGTTGACCTTCACGTTGTTCAAGAGCGACACCAATCACCTCGCCTTGGCAACGCACATAGCTCTCTTGCAAGGATTTCAGCAGGTGTCTTCTGAACAGCAGCCAGAATCACACTGGACAGAAATGCAGCAGAGGTTGCCGAAGCCACATCAATAATGGTAAGCAGGACGATCGCAGCCCCCTCCCGCTCGCCACGCTCGCCAGAGGAGATGGAGCCTGCAGGAGGCAGCGTCACAGCGAGCGTCCGGCCAAGTGCCAACGCCATTTTAACATATGCAAGCCTGAGACTCTAAGGGAACCAACCACCAGCAGTTCAGGCCAGACATCTAAAGAAATGAGGCAAGGAGAGGAAAGTGTACAAGGAAAAAAACCACACAAATATTTATCAGTAAGTTTCACTTAGAAATTTTGGACATTTTCAACATGAATGCATAAACAGTTATGCCACAACTGCCATATTTCTAAGCACATTTTTAAAAGTAAACAAACTGTAGTGAAGGGAAAAAGCTAATCATAAAGTATGCTCCCTCTTGGAATTATAGTAGCAAGTAAAAGAATGTAAATAAAAGTACATCAAGGGTCACCACTGAGAACTACTGTTATTCTGGATTTCCCAGATCCCTGCTCTCAGGGAAACCTGCTCAATATCCTCTTTCTTTGACTGATGAGCATATTCCCACATATTGGCATTTGCCTTCAAACCAGCTTGTCAATCTTTTTGGTCCTACATTCAGGGAACAACTAAAATCGCAAGGAAAATAATCCCAAGGAAAGAGAGTCAAAGCGTCATAGCAAAGCTCAGTTCTAATCCCTGTGTTGCTACCAACTTCCTGGGCAATACTGGGAGAGTTACTTCTCTGTGCCTCAGTTTCCTTTTCTGTAAAGTGAAAGATTGGTTAGATCAGGGGTCATAAACTCAAATGTTCACAGACCTTGACAAGCACTTGAAAATATAGGAAAGAGGAAAAGGCTTGTCCCATCTATAGGGGACCAAAAAACCAAAAATCAAACCAGTTGTCCTCAAGTCGATTCCAACTCATGGTGACCGCATGTGTGTCAGAATGGAACTGTGCTCCATAAGGTTTTCAATGGCTGATTTTTCAGAAATAAATCACCAGGCCTTTCTTCCGAGGCACCTCTGGGTGGACAGGAACTGCCAACCTTTTGGTTAGCAGCAGAGTGTATTAACCGTTTGTCTAGTAGTCGACGGCTATACTCAATTCCAGCTAATTATTGCCACATCTTTGGATTCTTTTGCAAGGAAATTCTGCCTCAAGATTTTTATGTGAAACTTACTGAATTTTAAATGTTGGCTCTGAAAAAAAAGACAAAAACAAAACCTACAAAAAACACTATGCAGGTGAAAAAGAACGTGTCTGTGGTCCCTTAATGTTTTTACCTTGTAAGATTCAAAAAAATCATTGGAAACTGTCTAAGACCTGTCAGTCTAGACATGCAACTCCTTGATTTTCTTCACTTGATGTACTTGATGTGATACCTTACTTCTCCCTTTCAAACTATCAAGTGAATCGTGTACCCTGGGTGGGGCGAACAGTTAATGTGTTCGGCTGTGAACCCAAAGGTTGGAGGTTCAAATCCACACAGTCACCTCAGAAGAAAGGCCTGGCTATTTACTTCTATTTACTTCTGAAAAATCAGCCATTGAAAAACCCTATGGAGCACAGTTTAATTCTGACACACATGGGGTCACCCTGAGTCAGAACTGACTTGATGGCAATCGGTTTGGTTTTCCCCTGTTGATAAGAGATACTTGATTTAAGTCAAATACAAACACATATGTGCATGGAAAAATTAATCATCTAAAGCCAAAATGTGTTGCCAAATAACCAGATATCATTGGGCAGACAAACTGATGGGAATAAATCTGGAGAGGAGAGATGGGAAGAGCAAACAAACTAGGAAAAAAAAAAAAAAAAACTAAGAAAGTGAGGAATAGAGAAGAAATATTTTCCATGCTTATCAAACACGAGCCAAGTAAGTGACCTTAGGAAATCATGGGTCCAGCTCACCATGAGAAATCTCTTCCAGGTGGCAGGAGTGTTGCTTAGAAAAGAAATTTTGGCCTGAGGCCTCAGATGGGCACTGGCGTCTGGAGAATTTTCTGGGATAGGCTTGGTTAATTCAAGGAACAGGGAGGGATGTACGAGAAAAGTTTGCTGGCTTTACGAGTAGACCTAAGGAGAAGAATTAAATTTTGCTCTTTTATCCTATAGGGTTGCTATGAGTTTGAATCGACTCAACAGCAACGGGTTATGGTTTATCCTGAGCAAGGATACATGATGCCTGTAATGTGCTAATTTTACTTACTTTGTACCCCGGTCATCTAGTGTTTCATAATTTTCTTTAGAAATATTCTTCTTTCTCTCCATTCCACTTGTCCTATTTGGGTCTGGGACCACTGTCATCTCATCTTTAGGTCTTATAACAATAGCTTTCTAACTGACTTTCAGAATCTTTAGTATCCAATCTGCCTTGCCAGACTAATTTTCCTTAAACATTGCTTTTATTGTGCCATGCTACTACACAAACACCTTCCATGGCTCCCATTTCCTACCAAGTCTAAACTCCTCTGCTTGGCCTTCAAGGCTCTCCATGACCTGCTCGGCTTTATTTCTCCCCAGTCCCTCACACTCATTCCCAGTTCAGTCACTCCGTATTTTCCCACAACCAGGAGCGTTTCTGCCTCCCAACATTGACTCAGCCTAGATGCCTATCCCTTTCCTTTTCAAATCTTACCCATCCCCCTTGATCCATTTCCTTCACAAAGCCTTCTTTGACTCTTCCAGGCCTCACTGACTTCCCCGACTTTGGGACTGCTATTCCATTTAAAGTATGAGCTATGCACGCTGCCACTCAATTATACACTATTTTGGTCTCTAATTGTTTCATGAATGTGGATGTTGTCTCTCAATTATATTGTGACCTTCATGAGTCAAAAGCGTGTCTTCTGTCTTCTGCAGAGACAGCATAGTTAGTACAGAGGTGAAGCTCAGTGACACTTGCCTGATCAGTTATACCCTAATGCGTCACTGAGGAAGATGTTCAGAGGAGCTAGTTGGGAGGAAGGGGATGGAGGTAGATGAGGACATTTGGCTTGAAAAAAGAAATATGGCTTGGGTTTCATGGGTGGTGATGATCAGGTGGGACTATGTAGCCAGTTACCACCGTCTACTTCCCCAAAACATGTGTGTGTGTATTTGGCATACAGATTTTCATATTTAGTCCATGCTTGTAGAGGTTGGCCTGTGTAACTTTTGTGCTAAGGTGTGTGCTCCTCGGGTGTTGCAAATGGTTAACTTGTTTAGCTGCTAACCGAGAGGTTGGAGTCTACTCAGAGGCTCCTTGGAAGAAAGGCCTGGAAATCCATTTCTGAAAAACAAGCCACTGAAAACTCTATGGAGCACAGTTCTACTCTCATGTGGGGTCACCATGAGCCAGGCCAACTTGACAGCAAGCAACCAGCGGTTGGTGTGCTTCTTACAGGCCACGGACCTGGTCTATCAACCGCCCATGAACAGTACACAGCCTGTGGTGATTTGAAAGTACACTTGGAGGCAAGCCCCTGGACCTGAACTTCCAGGGGCCAATATTATCCTTATTGAGAGAATCATGTTCCAGTTATGTCTAGTGTGGAACTGAATTTCTAAGTGACACAAGCAATCTGTAAGAGTGAAGGCATTCAAGAGCTAACGTGCCCAAAGAACAAAGAACACTGGGAGACCTTCTAGGAAAGAACTGCTGTGGCCCCCCAGCAGAGAAGGCTGAGACAGAACGGCCACATTACGTATGAAATCACTGCTTCTAATGGATGAGGACTGTATTTTTCACTCCCTTCCTGCTGACCAACCCAAGAGCTCCAAGCCTGTCATTAACCTCTATATGTCTCACAATCTATACAGTTCAGATAGCAACCTGCTGACCACAGGAGAGGTTGGGTGCATTAATTATGACAGAAAGATGCTGTGAAAATATACCAGGCTCTCCAAAACCCACTTCTGTTGATTCACACAGGCTCCTTAGCAGCTGTGAGATCATAATGAATTTCAATCACTCTTGCCCTGAGCTGTCCCTGACCCTGGGTGTCTGAGCTGGCAGGTATTCTATCCATCACATGGCCCGGAACGAGCCAAGGAGCGGCTGCTGAGCTGAGGCCAGCTCCCTGAGGCACTTTCTGGAGCGCAAACCTGGCTTTCTTGTAACCAGTCGCCACCAACCTGCCAAGGGAATTGGGGACAACATGAAGTGGCTGAGGCGGAGCCAGGGGCAGAAGAAAGCTTCCCAAAGAGGAGAGGATGTTCAAAATGGCAGTTTGGGTAACCAAGGTGTAACAGAACAACAGGCTAGCTTGAATTTGCATGATAGGTGTTTACCTTATAATTCTACACTCTTTCATGTGAGTGACTGTGTTTTGCCTGGGAGCCTCGTGAGGGGGTGCAGAGATGGTCTAAGCAGAGAGCATCGATGCCCACATCTCTTATTGTGCACGTTTCCTGAGCTCCTGCCCTCTCCCCGGGCCATGGGGCTGTCTGAGGATCCAGGAGCCAATCAGATCCTGCTGCTACCTCAGCTCTGAGCCCAGCATAGCACAGATACCCGTTCCTACCCAGAAGCCATGCAGGAAAAAATCCCTTTCTTTAGTTTGCCAAAATGAATTTTTAATAAAAATAAGGAAAATTTAAAAATCTAGGTATTATAAGAGCATAGACATGGTTGAGTTTCCAGAATACAACTTCTTCATATGCTTACTAAGTGAATGATCAGATAAACGATAGATGCATCAGAAGTTTGAATACTGATCTGAAAATTGTGCCACATTTTTAGTTATACCTAACACAGTACCTTATTTTTGCCCTCCTTTCTCCCAAAGTCTCATACAACATAGCTTGCCAACTTATAGCATTAAAACCTAAGACATCAGAGAGGGTGAACATTCTTTAATGAACAGAAATGATTACTCTAGAAACGTGCATTTAAATTTTCTCATGGGGTTAACTTCATGTCGAAAAAGAAGGTAGTATAAGTAGAGGTCATACTGCCAGGAAAAAGAGAGATGGGTCACTCTGTTACCAACAAAAGATAATCTGCTATATTCTTGAATCTCCAAATCACCTAAGTTTGTGTCAAGATTTTCTATTTCCAATGAAGTTTGAATTCACATTAGACAGGAGAAAACAAAATGGCAATTTATGCTATGGGACAGTGAGATATGATAATTGAAAAAGTACAGGTTGGGGTTGGATCTGTGATCTCGCAGCCCAACTATGGGTTGTTGGGGAGAGAGAACTTCAGTTTATTCAACTATAAGATGAGATGATGAGCCAGGGTCAGCAAGGTCTGGGAACCTCTGCCATTCTATGATGCTTTCAGCACTCTACCCGCTCATCCAAAGTACACTCAGCAGTTCTCAGTGACATAAAGGGAAAATGGCAGGTCTGAACACGTCCAGAACGAATATGAAAGTCAAGTCTTAGACATTAGTATGCTCTTTTTCATGCTCATCTGATCATAAGATATATGTGTGTAAGTATACAGATATATAACCCTTTGCCATCGATTCCAACTCATAGTGACACCACAGGACAGGGTAGAACTTCCCCATAGGATTTCCAAGGCTGTAATGTTTACGGAAGCAGACTGCCACATCTTCCTCCTGCGCAACGGCTGATAGGTTCAAACACGGACAGCTGAGTGCTTAACCATTATGTCACCAGGACTCCTTTATATATATACATATATGAAATACATATGTACACACATATACATATATACATACATATCCATGTATACATACATACATATATATGTATATAAAAATCTTAGACAAGGTATATTTCAAGAAAATCAGAAGTAACAACGTAACACAATATTCCAAGAAATGCTTTGTTTGTGTTAAAAACCTAGCTCAACTTCAGAATTCCTTTCCATCCGGTGAGTCATATTGCTTCAATAAGGTCGTGATGTCTTGCATGCCCACAAGCTGTTCGGTATTGTTCATCAATAAACTTAGAGAAATTTACACCCAAGCAATTCATTCAAAGTCATTTATCACTAACAGCATTTGGTATGTAGAAAGCATGTTTCTTTTTAAAATAATGAGCAAGACTACAATCTTTCGATTATAAATTCCCCTTTCATCTTAATTCTATGAAAAGCCACAAGGAAAATGCCCAGCGTGACACCCATTCAACTTACCATGAGCTTGCTCCAAAACTCAGCCTCCCTTGCAAAATGCTGCATGTTGGAGGGATAAATTTCGTGTTCTGCCTTGTCAAATGTGTCACTTGGACTTCTCAAGTGACTGAACACAGGAAGGCAAACATTTCAGCTGGGCACTTTCATACTATTGACGGCTGCATTCTCTCATCGCTGAGAGTCTTGGGAGAAATGAAATTTACATAGGTTGGGGTGAGATGGGTGTGGGCATTTCCCATGGCTATGATTCAAAACCTAGATATGTCTCCTTTAAGAAGATAATAATATAACTCAAAGAAGAAAAGTATCCCCTAGCATTAACGCCACTGAAGGCATGACAAGTCCTGTTGCCATGTACGGATGTATCGCCCCTCGGTCAGTGTACAAAGATCAATCCTAGAGAGGGTGGTGCAGGCGCCCTCTGCCTTTTGTTTTTCATGGCAGACTCTAGTAATTATAAATCTGTCAGCTCACTTTAAGGTGTGTACAGTAACACAAGAATGGACATCTGGAATGCAAGTCTAAGTTTGCAAATTGAGGAAAATAACTTTTTGCATTTTTGTTGGCAAAATTCATCAAAGTCTACCACCAAATTATTCATCCTTTCTGCTGCTCTGTTAGAACAGGTACAACAGGATTTTAAATAGCCATATAAAGATATATGTGTTTATAACATTCTTACTTTTTTCTAACAAGAGACAGGAGAAGAAATAACTTTCTCAAAATACCCTAGAGCGTTAGAACTGTGGTTATCATCTTAGGCAAATTCAGATACACAATATTCTCTTCTTCATTCATACAGGTGACTCTAATGGTCTCTCAAAAGAAATAACTATTTGTAAATACAGAAGTCCAACCAGACCAGCCTCCCCCGCACCTCTATTCCTGCAAGCTGAAGGAAGAAGGAAAAGTAGAGTCTAGATAAAGCATGATGGAAGAGACCTGGAAGAATGCTGCTTATTTCTTTCTGTGGTCTCGTGACCACATGTTCATGTTCAATGAACAGTTCTTGGATATTTAGATCCAGTGAAGTTGTCAAAGCTTATAGTAAAGAGCAGGGGAGGATTACCCAATAAGCAAGGTAAGCATGGGTTTACTTATGCTTACTAATCTGTAGTGAACAATTTCACTTTTTTTTTTTTTTTTTAACCACATCAAAGATTCTGCTTCTAGCTATGGCTGGCATCTGTTTCTCTCCCAATCCCACAGCACCTTCCTACAGAATCAAAGCCTCTTTTCAAATTTACAATCCCGGATAGGGAGAGAGGACCCAGTAACCTTGCTTATTGGGTAATCTGCCTCTGATGAGTAAAACTCAAATGCACAAATGGTGTGTCCTTTAATAAACCTTCCTCTGAAAGTTCTAATGATGTTTCCCTTCCTTGGCCAGTTTCTAATTATACAGGACTTACTGAGCTGCAGCCCTTTACAACAAAACCTAACTGTGGTCAGAAACTAAGCTTTACCTCTAAAGCCTGGTGTGGAAAATTAGAAGCCAACATCGTACTGTTCCAACACGAAATGTACCACCTTGACCATTTTTCTCTTGCAGGGAGATTTTTTTCTCCATCTAATATGGGTAGGGCTTTCCAAAATGATTATTTTTATAAAGTTTTACCCAAGAACTATTTATGTCTGGTACATTGTCTCCATTTCCTTGGTACCCAAAATTAGTATCAGTCTTGCCAGAATAACTGCTTAAATACACAAACACTTACAAACCAAGAGACCTGGGTAAATGGAACGTTGGTCAAAGAGTAGTAAGTTTTTGGGGGAGAAAGACAATTGTGTGTGTGTGTGTGTGTGTGTCTAAACCAAAAAAACCAAACCAGTTGCCATGGAGTTGACGGGGACCTCAGGTGGATCTAAAAAAAACTCACTGCCAACTCATAGTGATCCTGTAGGACAGAGTAGAACTGCCCCATAGGGTTTCTAAAGCTGTAATCTTTACAGAAGTAGACTACCACATCTTTCTCCCAGAGAGCAGCTGGCTGGTGGGCTCGAACCAACAACATTTTAGTTAGCAGCTGATCGATCAACCACTGCACCACCAGGGCTCCTTGTGTGTCTAAAAGTACTTGTTTAATTTTTTTTTCCAGGGAGCTCCAAGGAAGGCTGTACTTGGTGTAACTAATCCGTTAACCACTTCAGAACCCGTTGTGCATGTTCTGCCTCATAGCCGAGTCTACCTTTCTGACTGCTTTTGTCTGTGTTGGGGGTGAATCACTCAGGTACTGTGCAACTCTCTCAAATACGTGAAAAAATTATTTAGGTCTGGCAGTAAGTCTTCTTTCTTTTCCATTGGTGAAATCTGATATTCTATGCAGCGCAATATGCGCTTTGCTGAGTATGAGCACGCTTACTTTTACCAAACAGATACGTTTTTGAAAATAACACGTAAACCCGTGATTCTAAATTAAATCATATATTTTTAAAATTCAAGGGAATCTTCGATACTTAAAGGAATCCTCTGGCACATCCACTTGTAAGGGGGAAAACAACTTTTGCAAAGCCACCTGCCAAATGAATGCGGGACAAATGTAGGTGTTTGAAGACTATTTCCTTACTCTGAGGAGCCCCAGCTCAGGCTATTTGGCCTGTGACTGACTCAGCTAATGTCACTGGAAAGCACAACTGACTCTAGAAGCAAATTTTAGCCACCTTTTTTCAGAGACAGCAGTTACGAAAGCCTTATAGTGTTATGGTGACTTTTACTCATTTGTAAACAATTTATAAGAAACGGATGGTGCAAAATCGGTTTACATTGTCCAAAAAATTAAAAATGATTTTAAGAACATGGAACCAGCAGTGAGAAGAAAATAAATTTTTATCCCCCCCAACACTCCCTTGCACAAGGCAGAGGCTGTTGAAGACAAGTTTCCTTCTTTTCTATAAAATGTCCACCCCATTTCTTGAAGAGGAGGTTAGACCCTCACATGGAATGCAGTGCCATGTTTATTGCTACCATACCCATTGGTAATAATGGTTGGAGGATTTACTTTAGGTTTTCATCCTACCTCTCTGTATCTTTCCGCTTTTCCTCTGTGTCTCATTGCCTAAGTATTCTAGAAGTCAGACTTAGCCTGCCAGACTCTCTGGCTTTTGTTTCCTAAAAGCCTGAGCCCCAAAGAGAAGATAGAATTTGGAGAAAGAAGCAGAATGTCTTTGAGAAACAGGTAGTGGTAGTGGAGGTGGGGGTGGGGTCCTTTCATGTGAGAAAAAGCTTCCCTGACTAGGGAAAGACCCAACATCCTAGAAGAGTACAGTTCCCCAAAAAAGTATAGTTCTTTGCCCTGGGCGGGGCAGAAGATGCCAAGGAGGAAGAGTGTGGTGTATGCAGGGAGAAGAACCTAGAGGACTGGTGTTCAGAGCTTCCATGAAGACCCTCATGCCCCTAGAGGGCGTGGGAGCAGCAGAGGGCTGGTGAATATCAAGGGACTGCCCTGGGCTTGGACAGTGGGGATGCCCCTGAGATCATGACAGACCCTGGAATCAAGGCCCTTCGCGTTTCTGGGCACTACAGAAGTCTCCCCTAACTCCATATACCCTGCAAAAAGGAGGAGAATCTAACAATGAGAAAAGTGAAATGTGGGGATCCAACTTTCTGCAAAGGAAATATAAAAAAAAAGTTACATTTCGTCCACCCCTGAGTTTGAGGACGAGGATTCATACCAGCTAATTGTTCTGGTGGTTCAGTGGTAGAATTCTTGCCTTCCATGTGGGAGGCTTAGGTTCAATTCCTGGTTAACATATCTCATGCACAGTACCACCCATCTGTCAGTGGAGGCTTCTGTGCTGCTGTGATCTGAACAGGTTTCAGTGGAGCTTCCAGACTAAGACGGACTAGGAAGAAAGGTTCAGTGATCTACTTCCAAAAATCAGCAAAAGAAAACCCTGTGGGTCACAATGGTTTGACCTGCAACTGATCACAGGAACGACACAGGACCAGGCAATGTTTTGTTCCGTTGTGCGTGGGGTCACTATGAGTTGGAGGCCAACTACATGGCAGCTAACAATAGTAACAACTCATTCTGGTGCCAAATACTGAAGTGAGGACTTGCAAAGTCTAGCCTTTTTTTTTCTTTGCAATAGGGTGGACTCATGCCCCTGGCATCATTAGCGTGACCCACCAGATAGTGCTGTGTGCGACTTCGCCTTTGCATTCAAGGTCATCCAAGCCTTTGCTCGTTGGGCATCATCTTGACCTTCACCACTGGGCCACAGGGTGGGTGGTTTACTGCTGTTTTTTCCTGACTTTCAACGTTAAGCGGAACTGGTCAAAACAACAGATGGTGGGATTTCCGAATTAGAAGTGGTTATCCTGTTCATTGCAATTTTAGCTTTTGGACCATAAAAGATACAGAGCACATTCTGATCAAATAAAATTCTATGGCAGAGTAAGAGATCCCCTTAGGATCAATTATTAAAGGCCTCATAGGACAATGAGCCTGACATTGTTGCTGTTGTTGTTAGTTGCCATTGGGTCAGCTCCAACTCAATCGACCCATAAGTCAATCTTCCAATGTTAAGCATAGCTGATCCTGAAAATTTATTGCATATACTGCTTGTGTTCATGATCAAATAGCTTCTGGGATCACTGGCAGATACAACTAAAAAAAAAAAAAGAAGAAGAAAGAAATCCCTACCAAGATGGTTTGAATCCCATCTGAAAACAATATAAGACAGTCCTCAGCCTTCCCCTGCTGATCCACAGATAGTAAATAGAACACATTGAACTTAAATGAACACCAACAAGCATGTGTCTGTCAGTTTGTTGTACTGCAGGGGCTTACGTGTTGCTGTGATGCTGGAAGCTATGCTACTGGTATACCAGCAGGGTCACCGACGGAGGACAGGTTTCAGCTGAGCTTCCAGACTAAGACAGACTAGGAGGAAGGACCTGACAGTCTACTTCTGAAAAGAATTAGCTAGTGAAAACCTTATGAATAACAGCAGAACATTGTGTGATATCCTGCCGGAAGATGAGGCCCCCAGGTTGGAAGTCACTCAAAAGACTACTTAGGAAGAGCTGCCTCCTCAAAGTAGAGTTGACTTTAATGATGTGGATGGAGTCAAGCTTTCGGGACCTTAATTTGCTGATGTGGCATGACTCAAAATGAGAAGAAACAGCTGCAAACATCCAATAATAATAGCAACATGGAATGTACGAAATACGAATCTAGGAAAATTGGAAATCGTCAAAAATGAAACAGAACGCATAAACATCGATATCCTAGGCATTAGTGAGCTGAAATGGAGTGGTATTGGCAATTTTGAATCGGACAATCATATGGTTTACTATGCTGGGAATGACAAGTTGAAGAGGAATGGCATTGCATTCACTGTCAAAAAGAACATTTCAAGATCTATCCTGAAGTACAACGCTGTCAGTGATAGGATAATGTCCATATGTCTAAAAGGAAGACCAGTTAACACAACCATTATTCAAATTTATGCACCAACCGCTGAGGCCACAGATGAAGAAATTGAAGATTTTTACCAGCTTATGCAGTCTGAAATTGATCAAACATGTTATCAGGATGCATTGATAATTATCGGTGATTGGAATGCGAAAGTTGGAAACAAAGAACAAGGATCAGTAGTTGGAAAATACGGTCTTTGTGACAGAAATGATGCCAGAGATCACATGACAGAATGTTTCAAGACCAACGACTTCTTCATTGCAAATACCTTTTTCACCAACATAAATGGTGACTATACACGTGGACCTCGCCAGATGGAATACACAGGAATCAAATCGACTACGTCTGTGGAAAGAGATGATGGAAAAGCTCACTATCATCAGTCAGAACAAGGCCAGGGGGTGACGGCAGAACAGACCATCAGTTGGTCAGTGCAAGTTCAAGGTGAAACTGAAGAAAATTAGAACAAGTCCACGAGAGCCAAAGTACAACCTTGCGTATATCCCGCCTGAATTTAGAGACCATCTCTAGAATAGATTCGACGCATTGAACACTAATGACCGAAGACCAGACGAGTTGTGGAATGACATCAAGGACATCATACATGAAGAAAGCAAGAGGTCATTAAAAAGACAGGAAAGAAAGAAAAGACCAAAATGGATGTCAGAAGAGACTCTGTAACTTGCTCTTGAACGTTGAGTAGCTAAAGCAAAAGGAAGAATTGAAGAAGCAAAAGAACTGATCAGAAGATTTCAAAGGGCAGCTCAAGTAGACAAAGTAAAGTATTATAATGACATGTGCAAAGAGCTGGAGACAGAAAACCAAAAGGGAAGAACACGCTTGGCATTTTTTAAGCTGAAAGAACTGAAGAAAAAAATTCAAGCTTCAAGTTGCAATAGTGAAGGATTCTATGGGGAAAATATTAAATGACGCAGGAAGCATCAAAAGAAGATGGAAGGAATACACATAGTCCTTATACCAAAAAGAATTGGTTGACTTTCAGCCATTTCAAGAGGTATCATATGATCAGGAACCGATGGTACTGAAGGAAGAAGTCCAAGCTACACTGAAAGCATTGGCGAAAAACAAGGCTCCAGGAATTGACGGAATATCAGTGGAGATGTTTCAACAAACGGCTGCAGCGATGGAGGTGCTCACTCGTCTATGCCAAGAAATTTAGAAGATAGCTACCAGGCCAACCAACTGGAAGAGATCCATATTTATGCCTATTCCCAAAAAAGGTGATCCAACCGAATGCGGAAATTATCAAACAATATCATATGCAGGTAAAATTTTGCTGAAGAGCATTCAAAAGCGGCTGCTGCAGTATATTGACAGGGAACTGCTAGAAATTCAGGCTGGATTCAGAAGAGGATATGGAACAAGGGATATCATTGCTGATGTCAGGTGGATCCTGGCTGAAAGCAAAGAATACCAGAAAGATGTTTACCTGTGTTTTATTGACTATGCAAAGGCATTCGACTGTGTGGAACATAACAAATTATGAATAACATTGCAAACAATGGCAATTCCAGAACACTTAATTGTGCTCATGAGGAACCTGTACACAGACCAAGAGGCAGTTGTTCAAACAGAACAAGGGGAAACCTCGTGATTTAAAGTTAGCAAAGGTGTGCGTCAGGGTTGTATCCTTTCACCATACCTATTCAATCTGTATGCTGAACAAATAATCTGAGAAGCTGGACTATATGAAGAAGAATGGGACATCAGGATTGGAAGAAGACTCATTAACAATCTGTGTTATGCAGATAACACAACCTTGCTTGCTGAAAGTTAAGAGGACTTGAAGCAGCAGTCAAGAAATCAAAAGACACATTGAGTTGGGCAAATCTGCTGTGAAAGATTTCTTTAAAGTGTTGAGAAGTAAAGATGTCACCTTGAAGACTAAGGTGCGCCTGGCCCAAGCCATGGTATTTTCAATTGCATCATATGCATGCGAAAGCTGGACAATGAATAAGGAAGACAGAAGAAGAATCGACGCCTTTGAATTGTGGTGTTGCTGAAGAATATTAAATATACCATGGACTGCCAAAAGAACGAACAGATCTATCTTGGAAGAAGTACAACAAGAATGCTCCTTAGAAGCAAGGATGGCGAGACTATGTCATACATACTTTGGACATGTTATCAGGAGGGATCAGTCCCTGGAGAAGGATATCATGCTTGGTAAAGTACACGGTCAGTGAAAAAGAGGAAGCCCCTCAATGAGCTGGATTGACACAGTGACTGCAAAAATGGGCTCAAGCATAACAACGATTGTGAGGATGGTGCTGGACTGGGCAGTGTTTCATTCTGAAGTACATAGGGTCACTATGAGACGGAACTGACTCAATGGCACCTAAAAACAACAACAACAAGCTGGTAGAAACCCATGGTCACTGAAGTGGCAGTAACTGTAATATTGATACTAGTAGAAATGGCTGATATGTCTTTACTTTCTAGTTGATATTTATTTATATTTGGCTTTGAACTGTATTTCACAGTTTCAGATACAAAAATTAGTTATAGATTGATTTAAAAATTGGGAAAAGGATAATTGATAGAAAATCTCTCTCAGTTACTCACGCCTAGAGAATCAGAGTATCAGGGTACTGGGGTCCTGGGCCCTATGGCCCATACAAGGCAATTTACCTAAACTGAAACGTTGGCAGTTTGAGTCCACCCAGACATGTCTTGGAAGAAAGACCTCCCTCTGAAAAATCAGCCATTGAAATCCCCATGGAGCCTAGTTCTACTCTGACACACATGGGGTTGCCATGAGTCAGAATGGACTCCATGGCAACTGATTTGTTTTTGTTTGGTTTTACAGGCATAGTGCCAAGTAGAGAATAAGTCCCTAGAACTCCACAAACCCAGATCTATATATGGATGATTGGCCTCTGACGGAGATGGCGGCCCTAAGCCAGCCTCTGGAGCCAGCCTCTGGGGACACTCCTGCCTGGAGTTGGTGCTTCAGTCCTACCCCTGGTCTGCACTCCTTTTGGTGGTATCTCTTCTAATTCCCTCCCTTGAAAAAAAGAGAGGCTAATGCCTTGGTGGCACAGTGGTTAAGCACTCAGCTGCTAACCAAATGCTTGGTGGTTTGAACCCACCAGCCGCTCTACAGGAGAAAGATGTGGCACTCTGCTTCTGTAAAGATCACAGCCTTGGAAACACTATGGGGCAGTTCTACTCTGTCCTGTAGGGTTGCTATGAGTTGGAAATGACTCGATGGCAATGGGTTAATGTAATCAGTAGGGTCCTAGGTGGTACAAATGGTTAATGTGCTCAGCTACTTCCTAGTTGGCTTTCTACTACTTAGCTTATGCTAAAGAACAATGGGTACCTGCAGTACCTCTTACAGAAGCAAATAAGGTGGAAAAGCTGTTAAACCATAAAAAAATAGAACTCTTTTTAGGAGAAGGGATAGATGGATGAGTTGTGGAGCACAGGGGATTTTTAGGGCAGTGAAACTATTCTGCATGATACTGTAATGGTCCACCACCTGTCAGTTTGTCGTACTGTGGTGGGTTTCATGTTGCTGTGATACTGGAAGCTTTGCCACCAGTATTTCAAATACCAGCAGGGTCACCCTTGGTGAACAGGTTTCAGCAGAGCTTCCAGACTAAGATAGACTGGGAAGAAGGACCTGACGGTCTACTTTCGAAAAAATTGGCCAGTAAAAACCTTGTGAATAGCAGCAGAACATTGTCTGATATAGTGTAGGAAGATGAGCCCCTCAGGTTGGAAGGCACTCAAAAGACGACTGGGGAAGAACTGCCTCCTCAAAGTAGAGTTGGCCTTGATG
This sequence comes from Trichechus manatus latirostris, assembly GCF_000243295.1. NCBI lineage: Eukaryota > Metazoa > Chordata > Mammalia > Sirenia > Trichechidae > Trichechus > Trichechus manatus. The sequence continues at coordinate 23,532,082 of NW_004443938.1, forward strand.
ATGTGAATGGACTCAGCTTATGGTACCTTCATTTGCTGATGTGACAGGACTCAAAATGAGAACAGCTGCAAACATCCAATAATAATCGGAATGTGGAATGTACAAAGTATGAATCTAGGAAAATTGGAAGTCGTCAAAAAATGAAATGGACTGCATAAAGATCGATAGCCTAGGCTTAGTGAGCTGAAATGGACTGGTATTGGCCATTCTGCATCAGACAATCATATGGTCTACTATGCTGGGAATGACAAGTTGAAGAAGAATGCTGTCATGTTCATTGTCAAAAAGAACATTTCAAGATCTATCCTGAAGTATAACACTGTCAGTGATAGGATAATATCCATACGTCCTTCGAGAAGGACGTCATATTTGCTACAGTAGAAGGTCAGCAAAAAAGAGGAAGCCCCTCGATGAGATGCATTGACACAGTGGATTTAACAATGGGCTCAAGTGTGACAAGGATTGTGATGATGGCGCAGGACTGGGCAGTGTTTCATTCTGTTGTACATAGGGTCGCTATGAATCAGAATCGACTGGACGGCACCTAACAACAACAACTGTAACGCTGGACACAGGACATCATGTACTTGTCAAACCTATAGGACTGTACAACACAAAGAGTGAACCGCAATACAAACTATGGACCTTAGTTAATAATAAGGTATCAGTATTTGTTCATTAATCGAGCAAATGTACCACATGAATGCAGGATGTTAATAGTGGGGGAAATTGTAGCAGTTAAAGAAGGTGTGTAGCACCTTCTAACCTGATATCTAGTAATAATTAAGGGAAAAAAATGATTTTTTGGTAGCTAAAAAACCAAAACAAAACAAAAGTCAAGCAAGCCAGTTATAGGACTGGCTTATAGGACTTGTGATCTCCAATCTTGTTAAGCCCAGTTTAATAAACTGTGCCATTGTCTACGGATCAAAGGGTCGCTATGAGTTGGAATTGACTGGATGGCAATTTTTTTTTCATTGTCTATGAAGCACATTAAAGCATGTTAGTGGGTATTAAAAATGAGCTTATCTTAAAAGAGATCCACGTGTCTTTCCCATATAAGGTTCAAGGGCTATTTGAAAGAATGTGTTAATTCCAGTTCTATTTGGGGCAAGAGAAGGGAATGGTTTACTGAAACTAGGCCTGTAATATGCCATTAGGCCGTGTAAGACCAGGTTGGAGCTCTGTGATTGTAGAGTTAAAGCCTTATCCAGTTGCTCCCTCTGTCTCCAGCATCAGGCTGTGGGCTGATCTGGAAATGTTACAGCAGCATCTGCAACCACCTGACAAGGTAGATGACAGACATTCCTCCGCCTGCATGTCAATAGCAGAATACCAAGGCCGCCCTGATAATCAAACTCTAGTGAGGAGGCATCATGATCTTTCAAACTCATAGTAATCAACATCCACCAAGGCCTTTCCTCTCTCTAGCATTGCCCCAAGTAATTCAGAGGACAACACACGTTCTATTATATTTTTTCTTGTACACTAGAAAAACAAAATAAACAGTAAGCTACTTCTAGGTACTGAGCCTAAAATACCCCTATATTGTTCTAGAAAACAAAGGCTTTGAGTAATCTGAACTGTTGACTAATTCATGTTCTTTTAAGCATAACCTGATCAAATAACTGATAATTTTGTTTAAAATTTTTATTTATTTTGTTGTTGTTGTTGAGAACATACACAGCAAAATATACACCAATCCAACAGTTTCTACTTGTATAATTCAGTGACATCGATTACATTCAAGTTGTGCAACCATTCTCACCTTTTTCTGAGTTGTTCCTCCCCCTCGCTGCTCCCTTAGGGGAGCAAGTTTATGTTAATGGGAGAGGAACAACTAATCTTTTGATTTGCTGTTGTCAATTTGATCTCATATAAACATTTCTTAAAAAAGCATAATGATCAAGGCAGACATTTTTTGTTAGTTAAGCTCAACCATTGTTTGGTTTGAAGAAGACTTTAGGGGATATTTTTGGTTTAAGGTTTACAGATTATCTCAGGGCAATAGTTCCAGGGATTTATCCAGCTTCCATGGCTCCAGAGAGTCTGAAGTCCATGAGAATTTGAAATTCTATTCTGCATTTCCCCATTTTTGATAGGATAGTTGATAATGAAAGTACCCTAAGTCAAATGTTGACTGTGCCCTACCTTTCTGGAACTTTTGGAACGCAATGAAACAAAATTGAATTTAGTTATAAAGACAAAAAATAAAAAATCTAATGTGCAGACTATCAACCGTTTCTACTATGTACACAATATTTATGAAGGGAATCAAGTTAAATAGATTCCCCTAATGTTGCAAAAGACCTCTTTAAAGTGTTAAGAAGCAACGATGTCACTTTGATAACTATGGTGCACCTGACCGAAGCCATGGTCTTTTCAGTGCCTCATATGCATGTGAAAGCTGGACAATAAAAAAGGAAGACAGAATAAAAATTGATGCATTCTAATTGTGCTGTTGGTAAAGAACACTGCATGTACCATGAAGTGCCAGAAGAACTAACAGATCAGTCTTAGAAGAAACACACCAGTATGTTTCTTAGAAGTGAAGATAGCGAGACTTTGGTTTGCTGACTTTGGACATGTCATCAGGAAAGACCAATCGCTAGAAAAGGCCATCATGTTTGGTAAAGTAGACAGTCATCAAAAACGAGGTAAACTCTCAGTGAGATGGATTGACACAATAGGCCAAACAATGAACTCAAGCATACCAATAATCATGAAGGTAGTGCAGGACTGGGCAACATTTTACTCTGTCATACACAAAGGCACCATGAATTGGAGCCGACTCCATGGCAACTGACAACAACAACAAGAGCAGTATATATGCAGACACAGGCAAAAGAAAAAAAGGGAAAATACAGATTGTTTGCATCCGTGATATTTTTCTTCCTTATCATTGAACTACAGTTATAAAAATTTTAAATTAGTTTAAATGATTATGTTTAAGCCCATTTCCACCACTCATCTGTCAGTTTGTTGTACTGTGGTGGGTCAGCGAACAAGAAGAAGACCTTCAACGAAATGGATTGACACAGTGGCTGCAACAATGGGCTCAAAACACAGCAATGACCGTGAGGATGGCGCAGGACCAGGCAGTGTTTTGTTCTCTTGTACATAGGATCTCTAGGAATCGGAACCCACCTCAATGGTACCTAACAGCAACAACCATTGCAGTCTAAGCATCACTGCAGACCTTCTCAGATTGTCCTATTAGATTTCAAACCAAAGGTTTCCCCTTTAAACGCCCATGCTCTGTGTCATCCAGCAAATGATTTACAGTGAAATATATAGCCAATCCTTTCAGGTCCGTAAATCGTGTGCAATGACTAGGATCCCTCGGCTGATTGACTTAAGTATGAAGGTCCTCCGGCAGGGAACTGAGGTTCGGTGGACTTGCTCAGATGGTTCCCCCTTCTCAAGTCTACACGCCAGCTCTCCTGGCATCTGATCGTCACCACCAAATAGACACATAAAGAAGTTTTTTCTAGGGGTCAGGCAGAAGGAAGGCTGGTTTGATTTGCGTCCGTGGCCATCAGCTTCTTACACGTGAAGCAGCCTTTACAGATCAATAATGTGGAATGCGGAGAAACAGCTTGGTGACCAGGTGCATGGCCTCCGGCTCAGGTCAGCCCCACGCAGAGCCAGCCTCACTCTCCGGTAGCATCAACAGGCGAGGATGTCACTCACTGTCTGAAGCACGCCCACGTGCCCTCAGGAATTTGGATGTTTATTTCACAAAGTACCAGCACAGGGTAATTTATAAGAAATGCAATTTCAGAGAGGGAAAAAAGGGCTATATTTATAACAGATGACGGGAAGGTAAGCCTCAACGTTCATGTCCGTTCATAGTCAGTGTGAGGATGAGTGGCAATGACCAGGCATTAGTTGCAGATTAGTTTTCCAGACTTAAAAAACCTCCCCAAATAATTTAGTAATGAAGACCTTTTCTGTGGAGTGTCAACTTTATTTATCTGCCCTACCTCCATTCGGAATCAGTCATTTATACCCAATTTGTGGGAGGTGTCACATTCCACAGAGTACAGCGTGGCGTATGGATTTACGGAGGGATATGTCCTTTAAAGTCAGCTAAAATGCCTGTTTTTATCACATATAATGTGACCCACAAAAATAGCTTTTTGAATTATTTCAGTGATAGACATACTCTATTTTAGTCTAGCAATCAGTATCATTATTTCTAACAAAGAGTAAGATGTCATTTCTCAAAACAGCTTTAAGGAGTATCCTATCATGTTATTTTGTGCTGCAAATGGGGTCACGGGGAGACATGGGTGGGCAAAATAAATCTGGAGAGGGAGGAGTGGTCTGGTGCGAATCTCATCAGTGACACAGGAGACCTGGGTCTGGGCTGGCCATCAAATGGTCATGTGACTTAGGGCAGATCACATCCACATCTTTGGTTTTCTAGTAGATCTGATTCACAGCATTTCCTGAGATTACAAACAAGCCCTGGTGGCACAGTGGTTAAGTGCTCAGATGCTAAATGAAAGGTCTAAGGTTTGAGCCCACCGGCAGCTCCTCAAAGAAAAAGACCTGGTGATCTGCTCCCGTAAAGATTACAGTCTAGGAAACCCTATAGGGTCACAATTGGGTCACTATTAGTCGGAATTGACTTGATGGCATACAAGGACAATAACAATGAGATAATAACGAAATGGAGATCCTCTGAAAATGCCCATGCCACCACGTATGTATGGTGGTGCCCCTGTCACAATGTTATGAGGTCCCCCCTTTTAGCATGAATGAGTGCCCACCCACCCCATCCCCCGTTCCAATTGCCTCACACAGTTTTTAGGCCAGTGGAACAAGATGTGGGTCACCTCCACACTGCCAAGCCCGAGACTGAAGCTTCTCACACCACATCCCAGCATACTCTCTCCTTTTCTTCCTTTCTGTATTCTACACCCAGGCCCTGTGAAGGGATCTCATGGGTACATTATGGCCCTGACGAGCTTCTGATTAGGCTGGGCTTTGGACCTGTTATTGCCTTGTGTTCATTCCATATATTGGGCACCTATTCACATTGAAAATATTAATCCCCACCACAAAATATTCATTCGTTACCCATTGTACTTACTTCTACCACTTGGCCTTGGCTCCTAAACATCTTCCCACCCAGAACGCCCTTTCTGTCATTCCACCCAAACTTTCAGATACAGTGTGGGTCCCACATCTATTGAAAGGCTTTCCCTAGCTCTTACCAACCCAAGTGCATGTCCTATTATTGCTACAGAACAAGTTTGCGCATTATCATTATTTCTATCGTTCTTTCATTTGATATTTATAAGTCTTGACTTTCTTTGGGATAGGGCTAATATCCCCAAATAGCTTATAAATAGTAGAGTCTTAATGAAAATTCCTGATTGATTGTTGGTTATTAGATACTTTCTACTAGAGGATTTATATAATGGGAAATATTCATTCACTTACTTGCTTATTCATCCAGCCAACATTTATTGAATTCCCACAGGTCCCTTCATAATCTCCTAATTGAATTTATTTGGAAGTTTTGAAAAAATGGCTTGAGAAACAAAACTATGAATTACAAACGAATGTTTATAGTAAGATTCCATCTCTCCCTGCAGTTTCTCTGGTCTTTGACTATTTGCTCTTTAAAATAAAAAAAAAAAAATTCTGTGGCTTTGCTCCAGTTATCTACCATTATATGGCTAACAAAGCACCCCAAAATTTAGTGGCTTACAACAACAATTTATGATTGTCCTTCATAGTCCAATAGCTTGACTGGGCTCAGCCGCGTGGTTCTTGTTCAGGATCTGTCATACGGTTGCAGTCAGATATGGCTGGAATTGGAGTAGCCTAAAGGTCCAGCTGGGCTAGATGCCTAAGACGGTTCACTCATGTGGCCTGATGGTTCACTCACGTGGCCTGCAGTTGATGATGGCTGTCTGCTGGGAGCTCAGATGGGCTGTCGACTGGAGTATCTACGAATCATCTCTCCATATGGTTTTGACTTCCCACAGACTGGTGGCTGGGTTCTAAGAAAGAGCTTCACAAGAGAAAGTCTCCAGTAGACCAGGTGGGAGCTGCAGGATTTCTTATGACCTAGCCTTGGAAGTTCTATAATGACACTTTCACTACATTCTGTTGGTTAAACTAGTCACTAAGTCCAGCCCAAATCCCAAAGAAGAGAATTAGACTTTGCTCTTTGATGTGAGGAGCAGCTTGTGCATTCAGGAAGAGGAAGAATTTATGGAAGACATCTTGGAGACTTTCTCCAGAGGTGTCCCAGAGAAAAGTCCCCTTACCATTTACTGAATGCTTACTGAAAGGTTGGCCGTTTAAACCCACCCAGGGGCTGATCGGGAGAAAGATCTGGTGATCTACTTCTATGAAGATCATAGGTTAGAAAACCCTATGGTGCAGTTCTAATTTGTCACATGGTGTCACTATGAGTTGAAATAGGCTTGATGGCACCCAACAACAACAACACTATGTGCTCTTTGAAGCTTTTTTTAGGTTTTGTTCAATTCTCAGTTCTTGATAAGACAGATATGATTTTCCCTATATTAGAGATAACAAAATAGATTGAAAATGGTTATGTGACATATTCAAGGTCAAACAGATTGTAAGTGGTAGAACAGGTTTAAAACCCGTTCTGTTCACCCAAGAGTCCCTGGGTGGTACAAACGGTTAATGCGCTCGGCTGCTAACTGAAAGTTTGGAGGGTTGAGCCTACCTAGAAGTGCTTCAGAAAAAAGGCCTGGAGATCTACTTCTGAAAACCCTATGGATCACAGTTCTACTCTGACATGCTTGTGGTTGCCATGAGTCAGAATTCAGTTGACGGCAACTGGTTTATGCTTAGCTCAAAGCACTTTTTTTTTTTTTCCATTATGCAACCCTGCCTGAAATGATGACATTGATCATGATGTCCAAGGAAAAGGAAGATACAGGGGAAACCAAAGAAGTGGATGGAAGTGCTTTACTCCTCTGATGATAGCAGGCTCTAGATGACAGCTCCTGCAGCCCCTTAGTATTTTTTAGATGTTCAAGCCCTCCAACATTCTTGTTTTATGGGAAAATGGCCTCTAATTTTAGATGAAGCATTTCAAGACAACATATTTCATCAAATGGAAGTCCAATGTATAATCTGAATTAAAATTTATGGCAAGGTTAACATTTTTATCAAATGGAACAAATGTTTTCTAGTAATTTTAAAATTATCCTGAAAATAAGGCTAAAATTAATCCTATTATCAAATCTGAACTTTGAAGATTAATAAGAGGATGCAATTTAGTAATCTATTACAATACAAGTTACATTTTAAAATAAAGATTTATATCATTAAAATAAAACCTAATTTGGAGAATGAACCAAAAAGGACAAACTCGTTGCCCTCGAGTCGATTCTGACTCATCGCAAAAGGCAGCTCAATTATTTTTGGCTCATTTCCTTTCAGATGCAGGGGGCAGCACTGGTCAATAATGACTTTTTTTTTTTGTCCTTTCCTAACAAAAGCAAAATAACCATGGTGGCACAATGGTTAAGTGCTCAGCTGCTAACCGAACGGTCAGAGGTTCAAACCCACCAGCAGCTCCACAGAAGACCTGGTGATCTACTCCCATAAAGATTACAGCCTAGGAAACTATGGGGAAGTTCTACTCTGTGTTATAGGGTCACTATAAGTTGGGATCGAGTTGACAGCACGCGACAACAACAACAAAAGCAAGAGAAAGTTGTTTCCTTTCAGACGCTGTTTTCTCTCTGCTCTTCATTGCATGGCATCTCACTTTTTCGAAGAGTTGCCTCTCATCTCCCTATCTCGAACTCCACTTCAAATGTTGTTGTTGTTATTCCTGGGTTCTCATTGGCTCTGGTTTTCAGAAGTACATTGCCGGATCTTTTTTCCTAGTCTCTTAGTCTGGAAGTTCTGCTGAGACCTGTTCACCATCCTAGCAACATGCAAGCCTCCACTGACAGAGTGGTGGCTGCACATGAAGTGCATTGACCAGGAATTGAACGCTGGTCTCCTGCATGGAAAGCAAGAATTCTACCGTTGAACCATCACTGCCCACAACTTAAAATAGGAGACTTTATTTGGGGGAGGAGAGGATTGGTGAAGAATTCCTGTGTTCCTTAAATTTTAAATAAAATTATTCTTTCCTCGACTAGAAACAACAAGGAAATAAAGAGAAGACAAAGACAAAATGCAAAATCAACCATATGTGACATCATCAGTAAAGTATCTGGGGGACATATGAGTTGATGGCACACCTATTGGGTAGGTCTTGGTGCCCTGAAAATGCAAACCCTTTGGGGCAAAGGGAGTCCTTGGCTTTGGCCCAGTTACATGTTATTGAGCTGCTCGGGCCTGAGGAGATAATTCCTTTTTCAGGTTTTCCTAAATGAGGAAGGGCAAGATAAAGAGATTATCTAAGCAGTGCTGCCCCCTGCTGGTAGCAGATATGCAACCCTGCAAACAGATGCTTCCTATGCCCATTTCCATTATGGGCTGGAAGATGTTTAGACTTCTAAAGCTCTTGGAGATAATCCAGGCCACATTAGCCGTGCCCCACCTACCCTTCTGCAATGTGGAAGCTGTGGGGCGTGGGGAGGGGATGACCTGTTCATCTTCACGGCACTTATTTCAGGTCTCTTTCTACACTAAGCAACTTCTCTTTTCTTATTAGTCAACACACGGAATTCACAGTTCCAAAATAGTGTTTAATGTCACTGTGCTGTTTGGACGTTCTTTTTTTTAAGATATGTATGGCAGTTCGGGGCTCTATGGTGAATCTTATCCTTGGATGTGACCCATTTAACTAGAACTGCCAGAATTTTCCTTAAACACTGAAGTAGGGCTCCTGGGAAGTGAGTGGTACTTTACGATTCTCCACATCTCTTTCATGGACTAAACATAATCAAAAAAGTTTACTTGCTAATCTATAGTTTAGTCTCTTCATAACTGGTGCTGGCGATTTGAAGATGGAAGTAAGAGAAATGAACATGATATTTACAGAGCCAGAACATTCTGATAGCCTAAGTTTTCATGTGTTTAGTTTAAATTTTATTAAAATTTGAGCCTTAAATATAACTTAAATGATCAAAGAAAATTCTAGGGTTTTCTGTATCATTTTAACAATCAACGTTTATTAGAAAGTTCGGAACCTCACATCAGCCTGGCAAGGTAATTAATCTAAATCAACTGTCTCATCTGTTCTTTTGGGAACTATCCACACACCTTGGTTAACTGCTTTAGCTAACCAGGTTCAAGATAGTGTCCGTGTTAAATTCATTGTTATTGTTATTCAAGAGATTTTAAAGGTCCACATCTAATAAGATGTTTTTCACAAGTAAATACAAAAACAACTGGGAAGCTTCTGTATCTGAGATTCTTCACTTCCTTAGAGCAAAGGCCCTAGCCCTGGAATACCTTCATCCTCTCTCTAGCGAAAACTCTACCCTCAACTTGGGACCTTCCTATGACTGTCCAACCTGACTCATCTGACTCTGGTTCCTTTTCTTTCTTTTTTTAAAGTAATATTTTATTGAGTTTTTGGTGAAAGTTTACACAGCAAGTTAGGTTCCCATTTGACAATTTCCGTACAAATTGTTCCGTGACATTAGTCACATTTATCACAACGTGTCAACATTTTCTTTGTGTTCTGTTTGATCCCTTTCCAGGACTCTAGTTTCCTTGCCCCCTTATTGTCTCATCTTTGTTTTGGGAAATTGTTGACTTTTGGTCTCATACTGACAGTTTTTAAGTAGGGCATCAATTTTTGGGTAATATCCTTTATTTCGTGTGTCACTCTGCTATTTTGCTAAAAGATGATCTCGGGATAGGCGTGGTTCTAGGTTTAAAGAGTGTCTCGGGGTGATAGGCTCAGTAAGTTCTCTGTTCTTTACTGTTCCAGTTTGTCTGGATTTTTTTTTTTTTTTTACAAGAATTTGAGTTCTGATCCACATTTTCTCCCATTCTATCTGGGACTATCTATTGTGACCCTGGTCAGAATGGTCAGTGGTCGTAGCCGGGCACCATCTAGTTCTTCTGGTCTCAGGGTAGATGAAGTTGTGGCTAGTGTAGACTTGTTTCTTCTCTGAGATTTTGGTTGCTTCTTACTGTTTTGCTCTTGGTGAGTAGAGACCTGTAGTTGTGTCTTAGAGGGCTGCTTGCAAGCTTTTAAGACCCCAGATGCTACTCACTTCCCTAGGATGCAGATCGTGATTTTTGTGAACTGTGTTATGCCAATTGACTGAGTTGTCCCATGAGACTATGGTCCTAAGCCTTCAAGCTCAGAACACCAATGTTGGAAGGTGTTTGGTTATGTCTGAGGAGTATCTGTATCTGTGCCTTCAATGAATATATGTGCCTGCACCCACATATTTGTGTTTACACTTACCTGTAGATACTTGAGGGCCCTAGTGGAGTGATGGTTAAGCATTTGGTTGCTAACCAAAAGGTCAACAGTTCCAGTCCACCAGGCACTCCTTGGAAACCCTATGGGGCAGCTCTACTCTGCCCTATAGGGTTGCTATGAGTAGGAATTGATTTGAGAGCAATGGGTTTGGTTTGGTTTTGGTATAGATACTTCTATAAGTTCTCGCCTATGTATATGTCTGTACCTACCCAATTCCAATTTGGTACCCATCCATATGTGCTCAAACACTCATTTTTACTTTGTGCTGTGCTCACTACATACACATTTGGTGCCACTTTTCCTATCACCAAAAATAACTAGTCTCTATGGTATAAAGCATACTTTCCCCATCCCCTCTCCTTTCCCTGGCAACCATCTCTTAACACAGGTCCGTGATATTTATCTGTTCTTGTCTTCTTATAAAAGAGGAACCATACAATATTTGTCCTTATATGCTTGACTTATTTCACTTAGCATTAATGTCCTCCAGATCCATCCATGTTATAATATGTTTCACGGACCCATCGTTGTTCTTTATGGTTGTGTAATATACCATTGTATGTATGTACCACAATTTGTTATCCATTCGTCTGTTGATGGGCACTTTGGTTATTTCCATTTATTTACTATCGTGAACAAAGCAGCAATGAACATAGGCGTGCATATGTCTGTTTGTGTCGTTATTTTTAGGTCTCTAGTATACCTAGGAGTGGGATTGCTGGATCATAGTTTTCTAGTTTTTTGAGAAAGTGCCATACCGTTTTCCATCATGGTTTAAATCTGGTCCCTTTTCTTGATACCACTGTGGTATTTATGTTCTTAGTTCCTGACATTTTTTTTGAATAGTGAAACTGACTTTCAGTGTGTGCATGTGTACCTGTGTGCACACATGCACGCACGCACATGTGTGTGTGTGCATGCGTGCATGTGCGTGCATGTGCTGGTGCCCTGTGGTAAACTGAGCTAAGCAGTACTGGATTTTATTCCTTTGATATTGTTCTGCAATGCCTGGTATAATCTTCTCCTGAGTTAAGAGAGCAAATGATGTTGACCGATGTATTCGGCATTTCTTAGAAAACTGATTACAGGAAAAACCTCACTGAGGGTACCAGACCTTGTCCTCAACAAATGTGTCTGTTTCTACGGAGACACTGCTTATCCTGCAGCCTGCCTGTTTTCTAGTCATTACCAATTAACATAATTACTATCTCGAGGCCTTGCCCTTTATTGATCCTGGTAGTTAAAGCAGTTTACAGTCAAGAGATGTGCTGACAGAAGGTACAAATATATTCGCCAGGAACTCTAATAGAGTTTGGCCCCTTTTCTTGCTTTTCAGAATTGCTTTTGTCTGCTTGGTTTTAGATCATACTTTCCTTTTTCCCCTCTCCCCAAGTTTTCTGTGGCAGAAATTCAGGAGTTCACTTAACACAGGCCATAAAGAGCCCTGGGAAGACCTTTACAACAAAAGCTTGGTTGCAATACAGACTAATGTGATCAACCTGTCAAAATAAGCATGAAGTCATATAAATAATCAGCAAGGTATTTATCAAGTGCCTTGACAGCACCATATGGAGGGTTATTCAGAGATTTTTAGTTAATAGAAGAGGTTGAGGCTGGAGTCCCTGGATTCTGAAAAGACTCTCACCAAGGTGCTATTAAAGAAATGAACTAACAGCGAGAAAGCTGGCAAAATACCAGCCTATGTCCAGAGCAATTGTCAGAAAATGCATTCTTGAGCCTCTAGAAACAAGAACTATGCAGTGACATTCACTGACATGAAGACGACTATTCCTGATTCATCTAAGAAGTGCACCAAGCCAAGGAGTAAAGGTTTGCGCATATCTGTGTGCATATAAAACAAGCCTGGAGGGACAAAGAGGCACCAGGTAGAATCAGGCTGGGAACTCTCCTAGGGCAGGGATCTCAGCAGGCCCAGTGGAGGCTTTAAGGCTGGGAGGGCAAATGGCTCTCATTTCTTGCTCTGATTCCCGTAGGGTGGTAAGGTTGCCTGGAGCCTGACTTGAGGAGGATTCACATAAGGCCGCCAAGTATGGGCGCCATGTTGTACACTGCATAACTCCAGGGTGTATCGATCCCGTAAACTATATACACACTCTAAGCCTACCAAGGCTCAGTGGGAACAAAGGCTTTGGTTGATTCATAATGTTCACTGTGGTATGAGACAGGGAAATGGGAAGATACCTGCTCTGTATCAACATCTCTGTCTCACAGCTGGTCCTCCCCGCTTTCACCCATGGCCAGATGCCAGCCAGGTGTGATAGCATTGTCCATGCCTGGGCTCCGCAACTGCAGAGTCTTTGTTCTTTGGTTACTGAGTGGGGGTGGGTCATACTTTACTTAAATTTTTTTGGTATTGTTATTATTATGTTTACTTCCCCCCTTATTGGCATCTAAACAGCCAAATTTGATTTCACCTTATTAAAAAATAAAATAAAATAAAACCAGAAACCCTTTGCTAGCAAGTCGATTCCAACTCATAGCAACCCCATAGGAAAGAGGAGAATTGCCCCATAGGGTTTCCAAGGAGCGGGTGGTGGATTCGAACTGCCAACCTTTTCGTTAGCAGCCAAGCTCTTAACCACTGCACCACCAGAGCTCCTTCACCTTATTAGAATGATGCCAAAATGTAAAATTTCTCTTAACTAGCAGGGATATTGGAGAGAAATTTGAATGCTTTGCTTCCATTTGGGTATTATCATATATAGCTTTTTTTTGTAATTTATTTGGTTATTCATATGTAGGCCCATGCATATGATTTTGGCCTTCATTTTAGTTTAATGATACCTACTGTAATGAAGATTGTTTTTGCCTGTCCAGCGTCCATGCCACCATCTTTTGGTAGAATAGCCTGATTCTTCTCTGGAGAATCAATCTTTCTCACTCCAACCCCTATGATCATGGAGGTGATGCCACTCCCCATTCTAGGGGAGCTCACGTGACCCACAACTGGCCAATCAGTGCTTTTCATCCTTCTGGCATAGTGTTTGGTTTAGGGATGATCCGTGACTCAAATGAGCAAATGAGGTACGCTCAGAACCAATCCCAGGACATATATTGAAGCAATTGGGAAAGAGATCTCTCTTCCTTTACAGTTGTGAGGAAGTATGCTGGCATTTCCAGGGGGTGCCAATTGCAGAGAATCTGTCTGGCTGAAGGCAGCACAGGTGGGCAGAGCTAGAGATTCCGAGAGAGAAGATGTGGTCCCAATGGCATGTTTGTGTCACAGGATTAAAATATTTTGAAATATCTTCTAGGACTTGAGTTTTCCTTTACATCGGCCAATAATCCTGTTGCCATTGAGTTGATTCTGACTCATGGCAACCGCATGGTTACAGGGTAGAGCTGTTCTACAGGGTTTTCTTGGTTGTAATCTTTATGGAAGCAGATCACCAGGGCTTTCTTCTGCAAAGCCACTGGGTGAGTTCAAACTACCAACCTTTTGGTTAGTAGCCAAGTACAAACCGTTTCCAGCACCCAGGGACCTGCTATTGGCCAATACATTCCATTTTTTGCTTAAGCCAGGTTGAGCTGGATATTCTGTCACTCTCACTCAAAACTTCCCAACCAAGATACTTAACATCTGAGAGGCCGTTTGGATAGGTTGGGCTACCTCTGGGGTGAGAGCTGCCATCAGCTGGTTCACATTGTTGCACGAATATGGCTCTAAACTGTAAAGGGAAGTGTGGGGGTAAAACCCTTCATCCTTATGTGATATTATATATCACAATTAAAAAAGTTTTGTGCACGTATGGATTGTGGATTTCTTCAGAACGGTCATCGTGTAGCGTATGCAGTGACTTGAAAAGACTATGTGTTTCAACAAAGAAGTGTGACATTAAATTGAATCATTCCAACATTATCAACACAGGTCAAATCTGTTTTTGTAATTATGTACAACTTTGTTTTTACCATTCCCAAGCACTACCCTACAGGACAGATACTTTTAAGAAAGAATACCTTTAGAAACACCAGCTAACACCAAGAAATCCCATTGTGTGAAGTCCAAGTTAACCGATGGTGAAAATATTTCTAGAATTTCTATAATGTCCGTTTTGTGCAGGTGCACGCAGGAAACCGCTCTCCTTTACAGAGAGCAGTCACAGACTTTCACAGTGGGATGGTTCAGGTGGGTATGCAGATATCGGGGAGCTACTGTTAGGGCAGACTGGGGCTTCTATTGAGAGTTACTGGTGGAAACCTGGCCCAGGACAGTCATGACCCTGGGTGATTGCCATCTGTTGATTATTGGTCTCAATCCAATTTCTCAGTCTGGCATCCACGTTAAGAATGATATACACATATATTAGCAGCAAAATAATTAACCATCATAGCATCTGTGCCAAGGACAGAATGAATGGGCCATTTCAAATGCATTGTCCATTCACGCCTAAAGGTGACCCCTGCAGCAATTCTGGAGCATTCTCTTGAATGAATTTGCTGGCTTGGAGCAAGATTCTGACTTTCTGAGTTCTGGAATAAATAATGGATTTATTCAAAACTAGAACCCAAAGAATATATATAAGGTTATCCATTATTTATTTATTTTCATCAAGGCTGTCCTTTATCCAAAAAAAAAAAAAAAAAAAAAAAATGATTTAAAGCAGCTTACATAGTTGCATACTATACAGCTGTCCAATAAAGTTTTAAAATAAAAACAAAACACGAGGTGAAGAAAAAATAAAGTGCAAGAAAACCAGATGGTGCCAGCAGTGAGGTTAGTATTAAAAAAGCATGCCACAGAGGCTTAGATATTTGCTTTTGGTGAGCTTTCTAGCAGGAACTGTGAAGAGGAGAAAACGATCAGTTGTAAGATTCTCAGTCTTTATGTAGTAGAATCAAAGAAAGAAAGATACAAAATCCCCAGAAGTTTAGGTAAAGAAGTACTTTGCCTGACACAGAGACCGGAACGGAGTTTTCCTTTGGCATTGTTTCTGTTGTTAGCTCCTGGCTCCTGGTGAACCCAAACACAACAGGACAAAATGCTGCCAGGTCCTGTGCTTATCAGATCATTGTGATTCACAGGGTTTTCATCGGTTCATTCCCAGAAGTAGATCCTCAGGCCTTTCTTCCCAGTCTGTCTTAGTCTGGAAGCTGCAATGAAATTTGTTCAGCATCCTAGCAACACGCAAGCCTCCAATGACAGATAGGTAGTGGCAGCATAATGAAGTGCATCAGCTAGGAAACGAACCTGGGTCTCCCTCACGGAAGGTGAGAAGTCTACCATTGAACCACCAGTATCCCTTGTCATACTAAACCCATTGCCATTGAGTTGATTCTAACTCATAGCGACCCTATAGGACAGAGTAGAACTGCCCCATTGGATTTCCAAGGAGCAGCTGGTAGATTCGAACTGTGACCTTTTGGTTAGCAGCCAAGCTCTTAACCACTGTGCCACCAGGGCTCCTATCCCTTGGCATAGTAGCACTTAAACCAGTTGCTGTTGAGTCATCTCCAGCTTGTGTAAGGGAATTTTAAAATTTGAGATACCTGAGAAAATCCAAAATGGCTGGCTTGAGGTTTGGGTACAACTCCATGCAGACATGATCATGAAACTAAGAAATGTCCAGTAATGATGATGTAACTACACTGCGACTCCCCTGAGAGAGGAATGTTCAGTAATGATGACATAACTACGCTGTGACCATCACATATCCTTATGATTACCACACTGTAACTAATTTAAGAAAGACATGTATATCCTTTTAAGCCAATCACCTTATGAGCTTACGTTACAGGAAATCTTGCCTTACAAGTTCCTGCCACAGGAAGTCCTGCCTTATGAGTTTCCGTCATAGGAAGTCCTGCCTTAAAATGATCTACTACCAATAGAGTAATGTCTTTTGGTGATCTAAGCCTGTAATTACCAATCAAGTAATGTCTTTCAATGATCTAAGTTTATAAATACCAATTAAGTGCTTTACTTCATGCCCTTTGTTCTCCCCTTATAAAACATCACTGTTGAGCTACCATATTGGATTACTGGGTTCCACCACATGAAATTGTCTATATCTGGCTTGAGCTGTTTTCTTACTTTCAATAAATCTCCCAATTTTACATTACTCTGAGTGTGGATGGTTGCTCTATGACAAAGTCATGATGACTCCATGTCAGAAGAGAACTATGCTCCATAGGACTTTCAACAGCTGATTTTTTGGAAGTAGATCACCAGGCCTACTTGATGGACTATAACCTCCAACCTTTGGGTTAGAAGCTGAGCATGTTAACTGTTTGCACCACCCAGGGAAACTGTCTTAGTCAGCTAGTGCTGCTATAACAGAAATACCACAAGTGGGTAGCCTCAACAGAGAGAAATTTATTCTCTCACAGTCCAGTAGGTTACAAGTCCAAATTTAGGGCATCAGCTCCAGGGGAAGGCCTTCTCTGTCGGCTCTGGAGGAAGGTCCTTCTCACCATCAATCTTCCCTTGGTCTGGGAGCATCTCAGCGCTGGAACCTCAGGTCCAAAGGACGTGCTCTGCTCCCAGCACTGCTTTCTTAGCGGCATGAGGTCCCCAATTCTCTGCTTGCTTCCCTTTCCTTTTATCTCTTGTAAGACAAACGGTGGTGCAGGCCACAACCTAGGGAAACTCCTTTTACATTGGATCAGGGATGCGACCTTAGTAAGGGTGTTATACAATCCCAGCCTAATCCTCTTTAACATAAAATTACAATCACAAAACGGAGGACAACCATACAATACCGGGAATCATGGCCCAGCCAAATCGATACACACATTTTTGGGGGGACGTAATTCAATCCATGACAGACTCCATAGTAGCACTTAAGGAATATAATACACAAAAGGCCTCCCACTCTTCCGTTCTGTAGTACGCCACTTTTCCTCCCCTTTGTCATCCCTCAATTAAAGTCTTCCCCTAATGTCAAGAAAGACAATAATAGTTACTGTTAATCGAGCTCTTACTGTGAGGCAGTCACTGTGTTAGTTGCTTTACTTTCAGTCTTTCAGTTAATCACAACAACACACTTGTGATGGGGTGGCAAATATTATTTCCCTTTTACAGATGAAGATAGGCTTGGGCAGAAGTCACATTGCTAGTGGGCAGGATCTGTCTGACCCCAACGTTTCTGCCCTTACCTGTTGCAACACACAGCCTTTAAAGAGGCTGCTGAACGACAACTAAGAAAACATCTCTCGGTAGTTTCCATTGGGGTTATATTTCTTTAAAGCCTTTTCCCAAAAGAGCAGATTGTTTCTGAAGATTCCATCAGGAAAACGAGACAATAATCTTGTTCATAGATCATGTGTGCGATCATAAAAGTTTATTGTGTATCATGTTTATTTCGTGAAAGTCTAAAGTAGACCTTGTTAAGAGTGTAAGTTACTATGCCTTCGAGTGCAAAAGGCTCAACTTTGCTCTGATTTTTCACTTCTCAAACTTAGGTTCAACAGAACAGAAACAATCAGGGGATGGTTCTGCGCTTGAAGTCTTGCCAGTAAAGACAATTTATGAGCGAGCCAGGCTGGGGATGGATGCAAAGATCTTAGATCAGTCTTGCCTATTATACTGAAGTTGTATGTACCATAACTTAGCTTTACTGGCCAGAAAAGAGAAAGTCACCACCAACGCTGCTTTACGGCAGAGTGAGCTAGAAAGGACAAGCAATTCAGATCAGAGGATGCCACAAGGACAATGCGGAGGCAGGCTGAAGAAAGGCAGCAGAGCTACCTAGGTAATACTAAAAAACAAATCAGAATTAGTGACCCCGTATGTGTCAGAGTAGAACTGTGCTCCGTAAGGTTTTCAATGGCTGATTTTTTGGAAGTAGATCACCAGGCCTTTCTCCTTGTTAACCTTTTGCACGACCCAGGGACTCCAGGCAATAGTAAACCCAAAAGCCCATTGCTATCGAGTCGATTCCAACCCATAGTGACCCTATAGGACAGAGTAGAACTGTCCCATAAGGTTTCCAAGGCTTAATTTTTGTAGAAGCAGATTGTCACATCTTTCTTCCATGGAGTGGCTGTGAGTTTGAACTAACAGGTTAGCAGCTGAGTGCTTAACCACTGTGCCACCAGGCTCCTCTCACAAATCAGAGCTCAATGACTTCACAGAGGCTGCAACTGGTCTGTCTGAGCAAAACTGTCATGGGACAAAAGGTAGAGCCAAATGCAGCACTGAGCTCTGGCAACCTATTGCACATATACAAGAGAACAATATATAGACCAAATTGACAGAGGAGATTGTCATGGGCAAGCATCTGCCATGTGTTTAATGTCTAGCTCTCCCATCTGTGTCATTGTTCTGTCAGATCACAAATATATAAAGGGCAGGATACAGCTCAAATTGATTCTTCCAAAACCTAATATGTAACATGCCCAGTAAAATTTTTATTGATAAAAATGATGAAGACGACGAAACAGCAATGGGAGTAGAAAGAGAACTCTACCTATCTTTTTAAGATCCATTCTGCTGTGAACAATAGCTTAAAGTTGGCGGTGGGGTGAGAGTTAGGGAAGCAAAGACAAAGCAGAAGCTGGAAGGCATCTATACATCTATCTAGCCACCCACCCTCCTGCAAACAGACTCCTAAAATGTTTTCCCAACAAGTTTATTTATTCACAGCAGGACACATTTCAAACTGATCTGTTTGAGGATGCATTTAATTACTGTCACGTTGATAATGAAGAGTCTTCTCACCATTCCACCTACAAACTTAATTGTATGTACACCCAGATTTTCTTACTAACCTTCCCTGGAGCGATCTTTCCTTCTATTTAAAGCTAATTCTAAATCTCCTCCCCTGCCCTCCCACTTCCTCCCAGAGTATTCACCATCAATTATTCCCTTTCTTCCCTGTTTCTTTTTCCATCTTTCAACTAGTGTTCACCCCTTAGTTTATTCTCAAGTTTCTCTTATTTAAAAAAAAAACTTCCATGGTACTCTGATCTCTCACATTTCTTTGCCATTATACCTTCTACACCCTCTAGAAAGAGGAGTCTATCCCAGTGGTCTCACTTTATGTGAACTTTGGAATTACCTGGGGAGCTTTAAATGATACCAGCTGAGGTCCCTCCTTCCCCTCCCACCATTTTCCTTTAAATGGTCTTGGGTGCAGCCTGACCACTGGGAACTTTTAAAGATCCCCAGGTAATTCTAATATGTACCCAAAGTAGAGAACTACTGGTTTATATTAACTCGCTCTACTTCCTTGTCTCTATTAATTTCTCAAATTCTTTCCTATCTGATTTATGATCACTTCACTTCTCTAAGACCACTTCTGCTAAGTCAATCCCTGGTCTAATCACAGTATTCCATGAACATTTTTTAGGTGTCTTCTTTTGTGACCTCTATTTCCTTCTTGAAACTTTTCTACCTCTGGCTTCGGGACACTTGATTCCCATCACGGGGACCACCACATCTGTTTCTCAAGTTATTTCCTCACTTGTTAAAATGGCACCACACTTCACATAGTCATGCAAGCCAGATACTTGGGCATCATAGTCAACATGTTGCCTTCAAATTCCATATTCAGCTGTCACCAAGTGTTGCTGTTTCTACCTCTCTAAGAGCTGAGTATCTGTCCCCTCTTGTTCATTTCTACTTCCTGGCTCAGGGTTTCATCATGGTTGTTTGCCATGGAGTCAATTCCGACTCATGGAGACCCCGTGTGCAGCGTAGAGCTGCTCCATTGGGTTTTCAAAGCTGTGGGACTCCTTTCTCCCAGGAGCAGAGATTAATGGTAACCAAAACAAGCAAACAAACAAACAAAACCAAGCCCATTGCTGTTGAGTCGATTTCGACTTATAGTGACCCTATAGGACAGAGTAGAACTGCCCCGTAGGGTTTCCAAGGAGCGCCTGGTGGATTCAAACTGGCAACCTTTTGGTTAGCAGCTGTAGCTCTTAACCACTATGCCACCAGGGTTTCCAAGAGATTGATGGTAGGGTTTCATAATTAGTCAGCCTGACTCCAGTCTTGACTCCCTCACAACATCTTCTGTATTGCTCCCAAAGAAATAAAGCAAAAATCTGGTCAAGTCACTCGCCAGCTTTAAGCCTATGAACAACTTCCACTCACGCAGAGGATAAAACTCAAGCTCCCTCACATGGCACAAAAGCTTCTTTATGGTCTGGTTTCTGTCTGCTTTTCTGGGGTCATCTCCCCTCATTTCCTCCAGGTACATGTTACATCTCGCAATAGCAAACTTCTGCTAACCCCACACACATGCTTCTGGCGTTGCACTTATCAGGTGCTATGATTTCTTACCTTTCTAAAGACCTGATGATCTGCTCCCGTAAAGATTACAGTCTAAAAAAAACCGTATGGGGAAGTTCTACTCTGTCACATGTGGTCACTATGAGTCAAAATCAACTTGATGGCACCTAATAACAACAAAATCCCTATGTCTAGCACAAAATCTGGTCCGTAGTAAAATGCCAAACCCAAATCCATTGCCACTGAGTTGATTGCAACTCAAGGTGATCCCACGTGTTAGAGTACATCTGCTCCATAGGGTTTTCTTTTCTGTACTATTTAATGGAAGCAGATGGCCAGACCTTTCTTCCACGGTGCTGCTGGGTGCTTTTGAACCACTGACTTTTAGGTTAGTAGTTGAGTGCAAGAAAACCCTGGTGGCATAGTGGTTAAGTTCTACGGCTGCTAACCAAAAAGGTCAGCAGTTCAAATCCACCACGTGCTCCTTGAAAACTCTGTTGGGCAGTTCTACTCTCTCCTATAGGGCACTGTGAGTCGCAATTGACTCGACGGTAATGGGTTTGGCTTTTTTTTTTGGTTAGTCGAGTGCAACCCCTTTGGGCCACCCAGGGGCCAGGACGTAGTAAGTGGTCAGTAAATTTTGGTTCAGTGAATAAATAAATTAATATTCAATTCTCTTCTGACTGATGGGCAAGGCTTTATCTGACAGCTAATTTCCAACCGTAGCTGGAGTGATTAACAAAAGGCAGGCAGGGATAAAA
This sequence comes from Trichechus manatus latirostris, assembly GCF_000243295.1. NCBI lineage: Eukaryota > Metazoa > Chordata > Mammalia > Sirenia > Trichechidae > Trichechus > Trichechus manatus. The sequence goes on from NW_004443938.1 coordinate 23,553,446, forward strand.
AGAAGAAATGCAAAACAGCAGGGCCATAGCAGGGAAAGGAAAAGAGAGATGTAGAACACACTAGGGAAAGTGTTGCCAGCCTGAGTCGGCTTAGCTGCAGGTGTCCAGGTTCTCTCTCAGGTCTAATTTTATGTATGTGTTGTTGAGTGCCACTGAGTCAAATTTGATTCCTAGCCACCCCATGTGACGGAGTAGAACTGCTCCATAGGGTTTTTTTGGCTGTAGTCTTCACAGAAACAGATTGCCAGGTCTTTCTCCCATGGAGCTGCTGGGTGGTTTGAACCGCCAAACTTTTCGTCATTGCGCCACCAGGGCTTCTTGTAATTTTATGTATATAAGAAATCATTTCTTTAAGACAAGTTTAAGCTCACATATGAGTTTGTTTACAAGCCAAATAGAGGGGCAATAAAGCCCCACATGGACAAAATAACAGCACGAAGACATTTGTAGATATGGTCCGACCCAGTGGGGTTGTATTTGAATAAGGATGACATTCTGTACAGAAGGAAGATATTCTGAGCACCTCGGTCATTTGCAACAGGAGATTATTGATTTAACAGTAAAAAAACAATAGAACAAAAGGTTTGAACAGATGAAGTCCCCTCCTCTCAAGGAAAGTGAAATCACTCTTTTTTAATGCTTTCTTTTTTTCCCCCTATTTCATGCCCATTTCTTGTGAGCTAATTTGAATTCCAATATGTGAGTGGTCAAAATCTGGCCTTCTGATAGCCCCTCCTGTGAAATACCGATTTTATAGTAATATGGAGAAACATGCATTTCTTCAGCTTCGGTACTTACTTGTTTCCGAGTAATTCATCAAGGAGACTATTGCATCACCAACAGTAAACTGTGTTCTTTGGGGTGCATTAATTGAAACAACTCTTAGATTTTTATTCTTCAAGAAGTAAAGCCTATAAAAATCACCCAGTCACCTTTTCCCAACACCTTCCTCTCCCCCCATTCCTGGATATTAGGAATCAGAAAATTAAGATAATGTGTGTGCACATTCTGATAACCATTCTAGGGTTCTGCGATGATAAAGAACAATTAAAAGCTTCCCTGGCTTCAGAACCAGTTCTATGGGTTCAAACCCCTGCTGAGAATTTGCATTTCTAACAAGTCCCCAGGTGATGCTAATGCTGCTGGTTAGGGACCAGTGCCGAGAACTACTAGTAGAGCAGTGGTTCTCAGAATGTGTTATACATAAGAATCACCTGGGGATCTTGTTAAAATGTAGCTTCTGATTCAGTATATCTGGGATGGGAACGCAAATTCTCAGCAGGGGCTCGAACCGGAACGAACTGTTTCAAAGCCCTGCCTGGCTTTGACTAACCATTTTCTTGGCAAATGGTTTAATTAATGAAGAGGCTGCTTCCTTTAGTTTAATCGTGCAACATTAGCAGAGATGCTTAGAACAGCCTAGGAATACTCCACTCCCATTTAGGTGTTTGGCTAATATCTCTGTGTCCACAAGATGGCGGTAAAGGTTTGATGAGTTTCTGTGATAATTTTCGTCTTTTGTGTGTGAATGTGTGTGGAAAGGGGAAAGAGAGAGGAAGGCTTGTTCTAGGGGGAATAAATTATTTGATATTTTATATTTTATGTCAAATAAACCCAGTAGTATATAATTAATTTAAAACACTTCCAAGTGGCTTACAGTTAATGTTGTTGATCATAACAGTTAAGCTGTGCATCATAACAAAAATAACATAATTTGTCTATACCTTATATGTGTAGACATATGGACTGACAAAAAGGATTCACTAAAAGATAATATTTGGCTTGGAGAAATTACAGCATTCTCAGTTTATTGGCTGCTAATTTGAAAATACCTGAACAAATTGGCTTTCTGAATCCTAAGTGAGTGAGTGCTACGTGCAAAAGTTTGGGGTGATATAAAAGCAAAGAACAGGAGGACCTCAAGAAACTTGAGACCAGCAGAGAATATCATTAGCTGTTCATATAATTGTTACACGTGGTAAAGAGTGACATAGGACGTTATGGATGAAAAACTGTGCCTCTACAGTGGTAACCCCCATTGCCAACGAGTCGATTCTGACTCATAGAGACCCTATAGGACAGAGTAGAACCGCCCTGTAGGGTTTCCAAGGAGCGGCTGGTGGATTCGAACTGCCAACCCTTTTGTTAGCAGCCAAATGCTTAACCATTGCGTCACCAGGGCTCCCTCTACAGTGGAGGCAGAGGTTATTTTTAAAGGTGGGTAGGGGGGTGGGGAATCAGGAAAGGCTTTTTGGAAAGCTGAGCATTCAGCATTGGCCCTGAAGAATGGGTGGGATCTAGACTTGCAAAACTGCATGGACGAAAGTATGAAAGTAAAAGTACACCCAGGACAGGTGAGCAGCACTGGGGACAGTTTACTTTGTTTGGTGGCAAAGTGTATCTAAAAGGTAAGATTGGGCATAAAGTTGGCTTGACTTTTGAATACTAGGTGTAGAAGTTTGGATTTCATTCTGGAGGTAATGAAGCATCACTGAAGGGTTTTGAGCTGAGGAATAGCCTAAGAGCAGAGCTCCAGAAAGAACAGCCTGGAATCTGTGTAGGATGGATTGAAGTGGAGTGAGACTGCCTTTGCAATGGTGCACAGTTCTGGAAAGAGGTGATGGCATGGTCATATCCAAGCATAGTCCTAAAGCCAGCACCATTAACTGCATCTCTTTACATCATTTTCCTCAGGTAAAAAGCAAAAGGTTGGACCAGGTGGTCCTTTTCAGTTCCCCAAAACACAGATCCGGGTAGGATAATAGCCAGAGGAATGGGTGCTACAGAGATGAGGAAGGCAGGCAGAGGAACACTGGCTTCCAATTGGAGGGTGAATGGAGGGGCATTGGGATGGGGTGTTGGCGGGGAGGGAATAAGAGAGGTAAGGGGAGAAGGACATTTCAAGCAGTTGGTTACCTAGAAAGACAGCAGGGTCCTTACAGAGAATGAGAACATCAGCTTTTTGAAGAATATATTTTTGGCTTTGAACATATAAACATAGTGGCGAGCCAGCAATATTTGTAACATTTATATCATGGACAAGAGGAGTGTTTAAATTAATCTGGAAGATTTGGATAAATGATCAGAATAGATAGCAGAATAACTATCACGAATGTTTCTATTCCTTCTCTCTTAATACATGCAGTATTCAGCATATGTAACATTGTCAGAGAAGGCACTGAGGCTTCATTAGACGCAATACTGGAATGGGAGAAAACAGGGGCAAAGATGGCCGGTGGACCCGCCTCACCAGAGCTGGGCTCTGAGCTGCTTTCCTGCCTGTGGGTGAAGCATAAGGCTTGAGCCACCATGAGCGCTCACAGAGTCACAAACACACAAAGGAAATCATGGAGGAAGCACGAGCTGAGTCATCACCCAAGATGCAGTCGTCAGTCCTGATGTTATCTCAACAACAGGAGCAACCCAGGGGCGGAGGATTTCCCTCCCCCTAATTCTGACTAGATTTTTGTGTGAAAAAGACAGATGAGAAGTCAACAAATGGTTGTCAGGGACTGACTCAAAAGTGCAATTTCCAGGTCTGTCACAGCGTGAGATCAGACAGTTCCAGGCCAATCTCCTAGGACCACAACACTGAGCAATGATGACTGATTCTCTGTGAGGCGCGTTGATGGGAGGAAAAAACTAGCTGTGCCCCCAAGTCATTGGAGATTAAAGGCTGTTGAAGGCAGCCCAGTTCCTGCGTTGTAATCAAAAGTGGACGTTTTCATTTAGTGTGCTGATTGTAGTAAATTCACTTCCAGAATACTCAATCAGCATATCACATTCCTTGACCTTCCTGTATAAACAGGCATTTGCCATATAATTCACATATATACATATTTGTTAGGACAGGAACTTATGCTCTTTAATAAATGAAGCCAAAATATCCCTGACCAGGTAGTTTTTACAGGTAAGATGATTATTACTGGCACTGTGACCAGCCTTACCTCCGTGTGTGTATTCAGGGCAGTGTGTGAATCTGCATTTGATTTCCAAACTTTATGAGAGTCTAAAATGTGTTTCCTGAGTGTCTGAGTGGCTCAAATATTCAAAAGTTGAGGAAAGGGTAGGTGGCTTGAATGGACTGAAACCCGCGAACGATCTTGAACACGGCAACGTTTTGTTCTATGTAAGGTCGCCAGGAGTTGAAGCCAACTCAACAGCAACTAGCAATAACTGACCAGTGGCTTGAAGACAAATTGCAGCTTTTGGAGATTTCCTTAATTTGTTATTGATAAAAATGTTAGCTATTACTTTAATACCAACAATAAACAAAGCACTACATAACTTCCTCTTTTTAAATCTATCTTTCCTTCTTATTTAAAAAAAAAAAATTAACTTTATGGTTAAAGGCAATGTTTTCTACAAGATGGTGGGGAGTTAGTAGAAGATACTACAACAAGATTATTGCAAGTAGAAGACATAAGGAAAAGAAAGAAATTCTAAAAGGAAGGAAAGGCTACCAGTTATTTTGGGATATCCAGAAGAGGAAAATGAGCCTAGAACAAATAAACGTGATTTTCTAAATGAGTGTGTCCTCCCTCTGAGCCAGCCCTCTTCTTTGTTCTTACCCACCTGGGGCCTTCTTCTTTAGGGAACTGTCTACCTGGCCATGTCCCATACCAGCCTGAGCGTTACAAGGCAGAAACAACGTCTAAACTTTCTCCTACATCCCTAGCACCCACTTTGCCTAGTGCATGGGGCACACTACCAGACATCACATAAATCAATGAACCATCCCTCTGCTTCTCCCACTCCTAGTTTATATGTGCTCACAGATGTATATTAACTATAAAAATTAACATCAGAAATACATAGTAGGAAGGAGAACTTGATGCCACATAGTCAATATGAAAGAAAACCAAATATAGTCATGATAGAAATGATTTTGGATTATTCCCACTATCCCTCCTTCCTTCCCACTGTCTCTCCCTCCTTTCTTCCTTCTTATGTATGCTGAGTATCTGTTATCTATTAGGCATTAAGATGATAGAATATCAGGGGTGGATGAAATCTTAAGGTGCTCTAGTGCAACCCTGGTCTCCCCTACAAAGTTCCTCTACCATAACCTCGACAGAGTCCTCTGACCTCTGCCTGAGCGTGAGCAATGATAGGGCAGCCATTGCCTCTCCAGGCAGCCCCTTTTACATGAAAATCTGTGATTGTCAGGATGGTCTTCATTATCATGTGGCAAAAATCTGGGTCCCTGTAACTTCTATTTACTGGTCCAGCTTCTAACCTATAAATAAAGAATACTTTTAAGTTTTCTACATAACGATCCTTAAAATATTTGAAGTTATAGATCATGCTCACCCTCATCATCTCCTTTTTTAGACAAAACTCCTTTTGTTTTTCTCTTCATTCTTTGCATCTCTGGGTCTCTTTCGCAGACAAGTGGGGACTTGGGGCACTGATGCTGGTGATGGGCAACCATGTTCTAGAAACATGGATCAGGCCGGGGGGTGGGCATCACTAGCTGTTTGCAGGATGTAGTTTGAAGAGAACTTGATAAGGTGATCTGAGGGGCAGCAAATCCAGAGATTCGTATTCAGAAATCTGGACAAACTGTTCAAACAAACAATCAATGCCCACCTCCCCCGTCTTCATACCAGTGGTTCTCAAGCTTGTGTCACAATTGCATACACTCATCCCAGTCCCAGGGTTTCTGAGGTTTTGATTCAGCACGTCTGAGCAGAGACCTGAGAATGTGTATTTCAGACAAGTTCACAGGTGATGTGGGTGCTGCTGGTCTGGGGACAACAGTTGGAGAACCACTGCCAGAGATAATGCAACAAGGCTGAAGGCTCAGTAACAGACAGGGATAGAAGGTTCAAAGTAAATGTAAGCTAACAGAGGGCCGGGGGTGGGGGGAGCAGGGGGAGGCAAGTGGGTGCCTGCCGAGGGCACCACAGTTAAGCAGACCCTCCCTTTCTGGATCATGCAAACACAGAGTCAGTGCAACAATTCCTGTGTCACGCAAGCTTCCAGCTGGAAGAGCTTCATGCTGGGATGTGGCCTCCATGGTGGGTAGAGTGTTGACCCTAAAGATGTGACCCTATTATGGACATAGAAGAGGGTTTCTAGTTCCTTCTTATGGTTCCAGGATGGTGACCACTGACAGTCCCTGCTACTGGTAGGAAAAAACTAAGTGGTCACAATGAGACCCTTCTTCCAGTAATAAATGTCACAAGCCCACCCACAAAAAAATTCTGTGCCATTTTGAGCAGTGCTATAGCAGAGTGCCATTCTAACAAATATTTAAAATCTAAATGTACAAAAGCAGATTTTAAAATTACCATTCAAAATCCTTAAAATGTTAGAATTGAATTTCTTTTTCAAGAGGAAGTGGAATCACACAAAAGCAGGCAGGTTGTAATAAATAAAGGTTGTGATCCATGAACTATTATTATATAATTTCTCTCCTCAAAGGTTTTACTGTCTCCTGGGAGACACGCATGTAAATAAGTAATTCTACATTGCAGAATGAAATAAGCAGAGGCTGCCGACTGATTGCTGTGGTGAGACAGGGAGAGGAGTGATAAGGACAAGTACGTTATGGTTTCTGTACTTCAGGTAAGTTTATTTAAGAGTTGGTACTCCCCACCTCTGAGGAACCCAAAATTGGCAGTTGGAAGTTCCAGGTACCCAAGGATGACAGAGAGACCAGAGTTGGTGATTGATGCTCACCACCCCATGCCCTGAATTCTCTCCTTCCTCCACAACTGCTGGAGCCTTGAGTGGTATAAATGGTTAATGTGTTCAGCTGCTAACCCAAAGGTTGGAGGTTCAAGTCTATCCAGAAGTATCTTGGAAGAAAGTGGTGAGCTACTTCAAAAAAGTCAGCCACTGAGAATCCTCTAGAGCACATTTCTATCTGACACACATGGGGTTGCCATGAGTTGGAGTTGACTCCATGCCAATTGGATGGTTTCCACAGCTGCTGGTGGCCTCATGAGGACATGGCTCCCCAAACAATATTACTGTTTAAAACGAAAGAAATTCAATCTCAAGTTTAGCAGGAATTTAAGGGTGTCATCTGTTCCATCTCGCAACTCCAGGTAGGGCTTTAGTAACAAAAGCAACTAAGTATTATCTACACTATTTTTGAAGGCCTCAAAGGAAGAAGATTCCAGAGTGTTGCTTGCAAGTTGCTTGTTCACAGAGCACTTCCTTTGCCTCATCTGTTTGTCATTTGAATCTCCTTTCTCTTTGCTCATTTCAAGCAAACTACCACTTGTATTAAATGAAAGAAAAGACAGCTAGCGGGTTTTCTAAGAGTCTAAAATGTCCCTCTCCAAGCTGTGCTAGGTGCTGGGATGACTGAACAGCTCCGATTCTAGTGGGTGAAAACAGAGCCTGAAGTTCTCTTTAGGGGGACCAAAGTACTACTTCCAACTTTTCAGTGCTGAGCAAGTGCCCTGTTCCTGACAAGAGAATAGAGAGACTGAGGCAGAGCCCTGACCTGTTTCTTTAAATCTGCACTTCCTGTGGCAAGAACAGCCTCTCACTGGGTGAGTGGATGGACAATATATTTGCAAGGTGACATTAGAATCTACAAAGGCTATGCTTCAGATGATCTGTTTCCTATATCAATAACCTGGGTCAGTATCCTAAGTTAGGAAAGAGGAGAGTTGGATTTAGTCCTGTGTAATTTTATACATTGCACCTCAACATAAAGAAAACAAAAATCCTCACAACTGGACCAATAAGCAACATCATGATAAACAGAGAAAATATAGAAGTTGTCAAGGATTTCATTTTACTTGGATCCACAATCAACGCCTGTGGAAGCAGCAGTCAAGAAATCAAATGATGTACTGCGCTGGGCAAATCTGCTGTAAAAGACCTCTTTAAAGCGTTAAAAAACAAAGATGTCACCTTGAGGACTAAGGTGCGCCTGACCCAAATCATGGTATTTTCCATTGCCTCCTATGCATGTGAAAGCTGGACAATGAGTAAGGAAGACTGAAGAAGAATTGGTACCTTTGAATTATGGTGTTTGGCGAAGAATATTGAATATACCATGGATTACAAGAAGAATGAACAAACCTGTCTCAGAAGAAGTACAGCTGGAATGCTCTTTAGAAGCGAGGATGGTGCAACTTCATCTTATATACTTTGGCCATGATATCGGAAGGGACCAGTTCTTGGAGAAGGACATCATGCTTGGTAAAGCAGAGGGTCAGTGAAAAAGAGGAAGATCCTCAACGAGAAGGACTGACATAGTGACTGCAACAATGGGCTCAAGCATAACGATTGTGAGGATGGTGCAGGACCGGGCAGGGCTTCGTTCTCTTGTTCATAGAACTGCTATGAGCGGGAACCAACTGAGCAGCACCTACCACGAATAACAATTTTATACAAAGTAACTTTTCCAATATGGACCTTCCTTCATTTATCTATAAAATGAGGAACTCAGATAAGATGTGCTTAAGATGGGAATCTAGCGCTTAGATTGTCTAAGCTTTGGTTTTGGAATGCTAAAATAGAAAAGCTATCTAAATTGTGTTTTATCTGTTTTAGGTAAGAAGCTGCTCAGATTTCATTTTGTTTCTGTACAAGGCAAATCGACCTTTCACATCCACAACTTTGCTGTAGCCCTTCTGCTGAAGGATGTTCTTCTGTCCACCAAATTGTGCATTCCAGGCTTGTCACACAACCTGAGCCTGTCACTGCATGTCACCAGACTAATTTGTTCTAATCCCATCAAGCTCGTAGCCCTGTGGATGAGTTTTCCTACCGGCAAGCTGAAGGCTGATTAATGGGCAATTACAACAGGGGACATGGAGGTAGAGAGGGTCGGCAGAAGGGGATGGATGAATGTTACTAGAGTAATTTACTAAATTCAAATGAGAAAACATTAACCTCTTTGCAGAAAAACACATGGCAATGCTGAACTTACAGAGTTCAAATACCAAAGGGACTGAGAAACAGAGCTGCTGCAATGACAAGGGGCACTTGTAACATAAGCTCCACTGCACAGTTCTGCAGTAAATGGCACCCGGACATCAAATGAGTTGGCTGGATAATTACTTCTCAAAAAAATAGCTATTTTAAACCCCAGACTACCTGGCATAACTTCCAGCCTAATGACTGGAAATCAAAATGGAGCATAATTATTTTCCTTGGTGAACAAGGCAGACTAGGGAAGTACAAGTTTCAGCTGATATCCGAAAGTTCGCCTTACACAGCTTTGCTTTTAGGACCTACATTAGTATCTGTTTTCACTAACCGGAGAGGATTTTCGCTTTTACAAAAAAGGGCGAAAATAGCCTTCCTATATATAAACAGCTGGTTTGGGGGCATGTGCGCCCTGCTGCCAATGGGCTCCGTAGGTGAAAACCACGTTGGCAATGCTAGACAAGCACCAGTACTCCCCCCCCGCCCCCACCACCGTGATCATCTTGGTAACCTGGGGGTGCAGTAATTCGGAACTCGAAGTGCATTGTGCCCGAAGCAGCTCGCGGTCCGGGGCACTGCAGTCTCAGCGGGCGAGGCAGGGGGCGACCTGGTCAGAAAGCCCAGAAGCCTGGAAACTCCTCCCCCAACGCCGCTGTCTCTGCTTTGCCTTCCTCTGCTGCCGCCCCCTCCTCTTTCTCTTCCTCCTGCTCCTCGTCCTCCTGAGGTGTGTGGGAGATGTGGCTGCTTCTCCTTTACCCTGACAGCCCCTGAGCATGCTCCACCGATCCCTGGGCAGACCGCCCTGCTGGGACCATCCTCCACAGCTCCTGCCCGGGTTTTATGTGTTATTTGGTATGATTGATAGCTTATTTTTTGAGTCTGGGGGCACTGAAAATTTTTTCCCATATAAATTAATGGTAATTCTTCAATTTATGCCACTTCAGCTTAGAAAGGTTTCATAGGAACGCTCTACTTTTGGATAGCGGGGGAAACCTGTATCGGAGATATCGGTGTCATGGGTTGAATTGTGTCTCCTAAAAATAGACATTGAAGTCTTAACCCTCGGTACCTATGAATGTGACCTTTTTTGGAAATAGGGTCTTTGAAGATGTTATCAATTAACATGAGGTCATACTGGAATATGACCAATAATCCAATATGAATGTTGTCCTTACAAAAAGGGAAGGAGAGACAGAGAGACACAGAGGCCAGATGGTCATGTTATGATGGAGGCAGAGACTGGAGTGACGCATCTAAAAGTCAAGAAGCACCAAGGATTGATGGCTGTCACCAGAAGCTAGGAGAGAGGCAGGGGACAGATTCTCCTTCAGAGCCTTAGAAGGAATCATCATGACTGATGCTCTGGTTTCAGACTCCTGGACTCCAGAACTGTGAGACAATTTCTGTTGTTTAAAGTCATCCAATTTGGTATACTTTGTTATGGAAGTCCTGGGAAACTAATATAATTGGGAAACATACTTTGCTGCTTCGGACCTTTTCCTGACTTTATATTTCCAGTTCTCACAACTCACCTCCTCCTGAGACTACCCACAAAGACTACGCTGCTTGGTATCAAATGTAAAAGCGTGGACTATTCGAGTGAGTTAAAGAAAGACTACCTGGAAGTTAAGGGGAACCTGCTGTGCAGTCAAATTTTCTAAAACATAATCTCCTAATCACCTTTCCTTTAACACAGAGTCTGTTTTGTTTTTAATTTGTACTTTAGAACAGGAAGGTTTTTTGACTGAGCAGTTATTTGACTGGCTTTAACCACGCATGGCTCATTCAAAACCAAGTGTGTGCTATGTCAACATATTCTAAGGCTTCCGTTCACGGTCCTGGTAGACTCTGAGACTGAAGAAAAGAGGGAGGAAAAGAAAAATGGAGAGGTAGCAATTTCAGTGAGTCTACTAGGCTTCACCAATGTCACTACCATTTTGTTGTTAGCTGCCGCCGGGTCAACCCCTGACTCAAGACAAGCCCATGCACAACAGAACGAAACACTGCCCAGCCCTGTGCTATCCCCATAATTAGTTTCAAATCAGACTGTTATAATTCATAGGGTTTTTCACTGGCTGATTTTCAGAAGTGGGTCTCCAGGTCTTTCTTCCTAATCTGTCTTAGTTTGGAAGTTCAGCTGAAACCTGTTCAACATCATGTTATTGCTGTTGTTGGATGTCGTTGAGTCAACTTTGATTCATAGCAACCACATGTGACAGAGTAAGACTGTGCCATAGGGTTTTCTTGACTGTAGTCTTTATGGAAGCAGATCGCCAGTTCTTTCTCCCACGGAGCTGCTGGATGGGTTCAAATTGCCAACCTTTTAGTTAATAGCTGAGTGGTCATTTCTCCACCAGGGCTCCTGTTCAGCGTCATCATAAAAAAAAAACAAAAACAAAAACCAAACCGTTGCTGTGGAGTTGATTCCAACTCACAGCAATCCTATAGGACAGGGTAGAACTGCCCCATATACGGTTTCCAAGAAGTGCCTGGTGGATTTGAACTGCCTACTAGTTGGTTAGCAGCCGAGCTCTTATGCAAACTACCATTGACAAATGGTGGCTGTACGTGAGATACATTGGCCAGAATCGAATCTGGGTCTCCCGCAATAAAGGCGAGAATCCTACCACCGAACGAACATGGCCCCCTGTGGCACCATTTAGACTCCAATAAATGGACTTCCAAGTCTGGAGTTGTCAAAGTAATTTTTTGGAAACTGCAGTAATAACAAGGACACGTGGAATTTTCAGCTCTCATTTTTTGAGCATTATTATTGAGCAAAAAGGAGGCCTGGTGGCTTAATGGTCAAATGCTCAGCTGCTAACTGAAAGGTTGGCAGTTTGAACCCACTCAGGGGCTTTGCAGAAGAAGGACCTGGTGATCTGCTCCTGTAAAGATTACGGCCTAGAAAACCCTATGGGTCAGTTCTACTCTGTCACATGGGATTGCTGTGAGTCGAAACCGACTTACGGCACCCAACAACATTATTGAACATATTACCAGGCATTGTGCTGGTCACTTTACTGATAGCATGTCACTTTCCTCACATCAAGTCTCTGTGGTAAGGATTATTATCCCCATTTTTTCAGGTAATAAAACAGTTTTAGAGGGTTAAATAACTTGCTTAAGGTTATACACTGTATTTTTATGCAAATAACGTGCACCTTCTACATTTGTTTGACAACTGCTCCCTCCCCTCCCCTGAAAGATATTTTCGTAAGTGTGCTATGCTAATTTTTTTCTTATAGCGTATAAAAAAATAGCATATCAGCACTTACTAAAATACCTTTGAGGGGGAGGGAGCAGTTGGCAAACAAACATAGAAAGCACGTTACTTGCGTAAAAATGTGGTAACAAGGAAAGTAATAGAACTGAGATTTGAATCCAGCTCTCTGACTCCAAAACTTGTGTTCTTTCAATCCTTGCCCCGAGCCTCTAGAATGGAGAATATTTCATTGTCAATTTCACCTCCCAGTATCATTAATATTTCATATTCAAATCTGACCATAGTTATGCAGAAGCAAAATATGTGGGTTTGTGTGTCTCCTCTTAACTAATAGAAAACTGGTCTATGAATGCTTCTGCACATTTGTCTTTAGTACCTCTTTAACACATGCATCAGTTTAATGTCAAAGCAGAAGCTTTATGTATTGGACCCTTGGTACCAATATGTTTAGGTTATGCACTGCTCTGAGCTTGTTTTACTATAACAGGGCCTCAATCTCTCAAATATATCCATCAACCATCCATCAGTGTAATATACATCACTCATTTACAGAACACATTTCTATCAGGCCTTTTCTTACTCTACTTTCTGTTACCACGTATGGCAATTACAGTTTTAAGAACAGAAAGGCTATAAAGTGAATGATCTAAAAATGATTAATTTTGCTCTGTTAGAAAGTTGTCATTTCTGCTCTTATGAACTGATAATAATGGCCTTGTCATTCCCTATTACTTTTCTAGGATATCAGCTGGTAGGAGCACAGGTGAGTGTGTGTGTGGGAAGCTCAAGCATAGAGCACACACCCTCTGAGGACCTTTTTGTGGAGCAGACACCAGGTCAGATGTTAAGGGGGCACTGATGAGGGACCCCCTAGACCTCCATGATGGAGCTCACCATGTCGGATGGCCTAGAAATAAAAACCAATTGCCTTCAGGTCAACTCTGACTCATGGCGACCCCATGTGTGTCAGAGTGGAACTGTGCTCCATAGAGTTTTCAATGGCTGATATTTTGGAAATAGATCACCAGACCTTTCTTCTGAGGCACCTCTGGGTGTTACTCAAACCTCCAACCTCTTGGTTAGCAGCCAAACACATTAAGATTGGCCTGGAGATGTATGTGTTATGGACTGAATTGTGTTCCCCAAAATCTGTGTTGGAATCCTAACCCCTATACCTGTAGATGTAATCCCACTTGGGAATAGGGTTTTCTTTGTTATGTTAATGAGGCCATATCAGTGTAGGGTGTGTTTTAAACCTACTCACTTTTCAGATATAAAAAGAGCAGATTAGTCACAGAGACAAGCAAGCACAAAGGAGGGGAAGATACATGCCATGTGCAGATCCAAGGAATCAAGGAATGCCAAGAAGAACGTTAGAGAAGCTGAGACAAAGATTTCTCCCCAAACAGACTGAGAGAGCCTTAACCTAGAGCTGGTGCCCAGAATTCAGACTTCTAGCCTCCCAATCTGCTGTGAGGTCCCTCCAGCTTCCCTGGACCAGCCGGGGATTCCCTTGCTTCAATGCACATGTCCATTCCTTCAACAACTGGACCCTGAAGGAGCACCTATACGGTGCCAGGCTTGTCCAGATAGAGAAGCCACACCCTGCCTCCAGGCACTCACAGCCAAAGGAGGGAGACAGCAGGGAGACAGTGTCGGCACTGTGATGGGCACCATGATGGAGTGGAGACTGGCCTCAAGAGGGGAGGTTAGGATAGGTTTCCCAGAGGAGGTGACTCTGCACCCTCCCTCCCCAAGTTTCCTCATCCGTATTGGCAAAGGGGGGACAGTGGTGGTTCAGTGGTAGAATTCTCCCCTTCCATACAGGAGATCCAGTTCAATTCGCAGCCAATGCACCTCATGTGCAGCCACCACCCACCTGTCAGCGTAGGCTTGTATGTTTCTATGATGCTGAACACATTTCAGCAGAGCTTCCAGATTAACATGGACTAGAAAAAAAGGCCTGGCAATCTACTTTTGAAAATCAGCCAATGGAAAAAACCCTATGGATCTCAATGGTCTGATCTCCAACTGATCGTACGGGGGAACATTGTGCCTGGGGTCACCATGAGTAGCGGGCCAACACGACAGCAGCTAACAACAACAACATCGGCAAGGGAGTTCCTGGAAGGCATTTCAGTAGGGAGGACTGCGGCTGAAACAGAGATAAGGGGGCACCTTCACTTTCTGTTCAAGGGCCAGGTGGTCCTTTAAGGAGAGGAGGGTACAATCTTCTCTCCCACTCTTGTTCTGCTCGTTAAAGTCACCCACTTGTGGTATTTCTGTTACAGCAGCACTAAGAAACTAAGACAGTGTGCAAATATCTGAATTGTAGGGTAGTGGTTAAGAGCTCGGCTGCTAACCAAAAGGTCAGCAGTTCAAATCCACTAGCCACTCCTTGGAAACCCTATGGGGCAGTTCTACTCTTTCTTATGGGGTTGCTGTGAGTCGAAACCGACTTGACATCACCTAACAATAATAACAACAACAAATGCAAGGTAAGAACTGTCTATTTCAGGAAGTGAGCAATCGTCTGCAGAAGCATAGAGGATAGAAGCACTAAACTGGTCTGTATTGCTGGGGAAGACTTTTCCCAGATGCTTACCGCTCCTGATTGGCTGCTTACCAAACTTAAAAAACAAAAGTTTCGAGGTTTAAATATGCTTCAGTGTTGTTTTATATCAGAGCACTCTTGGATTTCTTAACAGCTAAAGTGGGAGAAAAAGGATTATTTTAGAGGAGGACGTTATTAAGAGTTTTAAAGAGTAGGTTTCCTGGCCTCTTTGCATGACAGTTTGTCCTCTTGGTGATGCATTTAAGAATGAGCATGAAGTACAAGGTGATGGATGTAAATGTATCCAGTCTACACATACAACTTCATGTTTTCTGGTTTCATCTATCTTGGCAATACAAGTAAAATTTTATTTGAACCAATATACTCCAGTGTAAATATTAAAAAGATTTCTAAAGTGCAGCTAATTTTTGATATTTTTGTTGATATTTTGCTGATATTGTTTGCTCATGCCAGACCATATGGGTAGATTTAAATTCCTACAGCATAAGACAACAGACAGCCCACTGGCGTTTGCCACAACAAGATCTGACCTGGGTTTGTGAGAACCATCCAAAATAGCACAGATTAAAATCGGATTTATCCTTGGGAAAGCATTGGTTGGTTTCTAGCCAGAAGTGGCCCAAAGTATGTCTGAAGTTTGTATCTAAGGCAAGCGCAATGACTTTATAATTAATCCCTATAGCTTGTCAGTGCACTTTTAATATTAAATACATAACGGCAATCATTAGAAAATTACCACAGATATTTCCTGAGATAAAGGTGGCATAGTAGTTAAGAGCTAGGCTGCTAACCAAAAGGTTGGCAGTTCAAATCTACCAGCTGCTCCTTGGAAACCCTACGGGGCAATTCTTCTGTGTCCCGTAGGGTCACTGTCAGTTGGAATTGACTCGGAAGCAATGGGTTTGGGTTTTTTTTTTAAGTACTCCTGCGCTAGACATCTACCTCTTTTAATTATCCCGTCTTACTCTGGAAACATAATCATCTCACCCTAATCACAGAATAAGACAAATGGACACCTCTGTGGTTCAGACAAGGAGCCCTGGTGGAGAAATGACCACTATATGTAAACAGCATCACTGAGGCAGACCTATTATCATTCAACTGACAGCAAGAATTTAACTATATGGGGATTTTCCATATGAAAGTTGGAAGTATTTAACAACAACAACAAAATTCTGAACTTTTCATCCTTTGAACAAATTAGAGAATACCATTATTTATATTTATAGTTTTTGTCTTTATCTGCATTCTACCTGAGATTAATTGTGGCCAGACGCACACCTTTACCTAACCGCGTTTAATGTTAACCTAAACTACTCCGATACCCATTAGCACTAGTACCATTAGCAGTTATATTACCTCCTTGACTACTCATGCTGAACTCTTGTGTAATAACAGTGCTGTAGACTATTAGGAGAAATTCATCTTCCCCAGCACTACTGAAAAACACTTCTAAGGTTTCCCCAAGTGATATAAAATGCTCCAAAAGTTACAACAAGAGAACATCCAATCTCCCCAAATGGCTCTAGTTGTCAGTAGCTTTATTTTCAGTATCAATCGTTGGAAAGTAATGTACCTTTTATCCAAGTTTCAAACTGTCCTTACTGGTCCTCATTTGTACAGCCTGAGAGATATTTATTTAGGATGACATTGAATTGAGCTTTCAATATTCCTGATTTGCATCCTGCCTTTGATTAGGACATTTCTGACACAGCAAGAACCCAGTGTACATATTCGAGACCGGCTGACTGTCATCTGGTTGTAATGCTTTATCTGCGCATGTCAAAGCTACTGCCAGAAACTGTGTTAAGACACCAAAGCTAATTAAGTTGCATCTTTGCTTTTAAAAATCAGAAATTTTTTTTGATATTAAAAAATAAAAACTTTGTTTTTTTGCAAGCAATATTCAATATACTTATACTCCAATAAATATTTGTTGACTGTATCTCCGACACAAATGTCTCTAATAGTTATTTTCTTATTTGCTGACACAAAGGGGATGGGACAACAAAAACAGCTGTCCGATGAGGAATGCTGTTGTCACAATCAATTATATCCCTTTGCTAGACAGCTCTGGCCATGCATCTGTTTTCTTTTCCTTTCCCACTTTTTTATTTTTAATGGAGAGCTACCCTGTCCCCCCTGCCCCAATATATTCAAAGAAAGGCAGGAGGGGAAAGGAGCAATAATTTAGCTGAAGGTCAGCTAGAGCAGGCTGCTAATGGCTCTCTCTCCTCCCTTCACTGATTGCCTGAGAATGGGAAATCAGCCCAAATCCATTGCTGTGATCAGGCAGCAAAAGCTGCAATGTTGGGTGGCAAGCATGTGTTGCTTACTGCCTTTCTCCCTTAGAAGAAATATAATTACTGCATTTAACTGACACACTTCAGAGCAAATATCTTCTTCAGAGCTCATCAGCCTGAAAGATGGCCAGGATGTGGTACACGGAGCTGCTGACAGCCTCTGGGGCACCTCCCACTGCCTCTCTCCTCTCTGCTGCCCTCCTTGCAGGGCGAGACTCTAAACTATGCATGAAGGTTAGAGTCCAAATGTGTCAGCACAGAGAGGGGGGCACACTAGGGTGGCTGGTAGCTTCCTGGCTTGTAAGATGACCAAAGAGACGACTCAGTTCTATCTAAGAGCAGACGTGAAAAACAAAGGGAAGAGAAAAAGCGGCCTCCGTAATGTCCTGAGAGATGGATAGTCCCCCAATCCTGGCATCTGTCTGGCCCATGTCCGTCCTTCCACACAAGACGTGAGCAAAGCTACCCAGCAGCACCAAGAGAAACTAAGCCCATGAAAACGCCCTGGAATGTAGCAGTTGTACTTGCACAGGCGTCACTGGCCTTCAGGGGCACAACAGGAAATGAGTCAAGGAAATAATAATGATAAGAAGAAAAAAAAAATGCCCTTCTGCTTTACAAAAATGCTTGCACACAGGTAATCCCATCTCTTAATTGACCCCTGCCTCTGAGGCAGAGTATTGTCCTTATTTTAAGATTGGAAGAAGCACGTTCAGAGAGGTGAAGGGTCATGTACAAGATCGCTTGAAGGTCAGAGTCAGGAGTCGATGCCACGCAAAGCTTCCTTTTGGAAGATGAGGAGATTTCCAGCTCAACTTTTTGCACTTAAACAAACCCATTGCCTTTGAGTCGACTCTGACTCACAGCGACCCTACAGGACAGAGTAGAACTACCCCAAAAGGTTTCCAAGGCTGTGATCTTTACCGCAGCAGACTGCCACATTTTTCTCTTGCAGAGCAGCTGGTAGGTTTGAACTGCAGACCTTTCGATCAGCAGTCGAGTGCTTAACCACTGTACCACTAGGGCTCCCACATGTATTAGGTGTCATAGAGTCAATTTCAGCTCATAGCGACCCCATGTGACAGAGTAGAACTGCCCCATAGGGTTTTCTAGGCTGTAATCTTTACAGAAGCCGATTGCCAGATCTTTCTCTCGTGCAGCCACTGGGTGAGTTTGAACCACCAACCTTTCAGTTGGCCGCTGAGGGTTTAACCCTTCACGCCACCAGGGCTCTTTTATACTTAATAGTTGAACATATTAGCTCCTGATAAATTTGGCTTGTATGAATACTCTAAAAAACTTTCTTTAATAACACTTAACAGCCACTATGCTAGGTAATTGTTAATTCTAGCTGTGATAAAAGACAAAAACCCAAACCATTATGACGATTATCACCATATGCAAACACTGAGGCTTTGACCTTCCATAGGATACTAAGAGTTGAGGGCTTTTCCTATTTTTAAATAGATTATTTACCTTTTAGGAAGTATTTGGTTAGTGACTTAAGACATCAGTGTTTTACTCTTTCCTCTTATTAAATGAAGTTAATCAAGTTCATCTGACTTGAAAATTTTATAACAATAAACTACTAAGCATGTTCATAGTTTCACTTTAGTTTAAAAAGTGAAACACTTAACATTATCTTACAACAAATGCAGACACAGTATAAAAACAAAAAGAAGTCACACACTGTGTTAGGCCTAAGGTCCCTGAGTGATGCAAACAGTTTGTGCTGAACTCCTAACTTAAAAAACGTTGGTGATTCCAACCCACTCAATAGCACCATGAAAGAAACGCCGGGTGATCTGCTGCCATAAAGATTACAGTCAATAAAACTCTATGGAGCAGTTCTACTCTGTAACACACAGGGTCTCCATGAGTTGGAATCAACTCCATGGCAACAGGTCTGGTTTGGGTTTAGCAAACCATATTAAATAAAACAAAAACTGACAATTATAGAGATACTTATTCCTATGAAAGGTCATTCCTTTTTTTTTAGCCCAACAGTGACGGATTATGAAAAGGTGCTATTAGACCCTATAGCCCCAATATTTAATCTAAAGTTTGCACCTAGCACAGTGCCTGGCCCAAATAAAGAACTCAATCAATATATGTTCTATTAATGGATAATTAAATGTGCTGGTTTATTTTAGAACTCATTCCCCCATCATTCAATAATATCGCAATAACCTAGAGGAACTCAAAGCCGTTGTTGTTACTGTTATCTTCTGTATAGTCAGCTCTGACTCAAGGTGACCCCATGTACAGTAGAACAAAGCATTGCCTGGTCCTGTGCCATCTTCATGATCATTGGTATGCTAGAGTCCCTTGTGGCCACTGTATTTTGAGTGCCTTCCAACTTAGGGGATTCATCTTCCAGCACTGTATCAGACAATATTCTGTCGTGATCCATAGGGTTTTCTTTGGCTAATTTTCATCACCATGGGTGATGCTGCTGATATTTGAAATACCAGTGGCATAGCTTCCAGCGTCATAGCGACATGCAAGCCACCACAGTAAAACAAACTGACAGATGGGTGGTGGCGTAAAACTTTTAGCAAAACATATATAATCATATACATTCTGTATATGTTTTTGGTCCCATGGGCTACAAAATGAAAAGTATTTAGGCTACTCAAGTGATACATAATTGGACATATAGTCTTTAGTAGAATGATTTCAATTTTGGGAGAAATTAGCCTCTCTGGATTTTATTCTTGTGTTACCTTCTTCTTATGCTCCTATTCTTCTGTTCCTACCGCTCACTGCTATCGCAGTGCAATGTTCTAAGCACTGGGAAATGAAGTAGGCTCTCGCACATGTGAACAGCAATGGCTCCATTGTGCCCTCTGGTGTGACGTGTTTCACCGCAAGATTCTGAATGGCCTGAATTCTACCTTCATATTGCTTTGAAACATTTTGTTGATTATTAACATGAACAAAGCCAAAACAAAAATCAAAAAATAAAGAACAAAACCAAATTCAGAGAGGACAGCTTTAACCTCTGAGCTCCTCTCTTCCACGATCAAACCAGTTTCAGTCCATTCATAAGACTCTAAAATATTTATATATATATATATATATATATATATTTAGAAAGTATTCAGATCACTATAGAGGTCGTGTATGGCACAGTGCCCAGTCATCATTTTTCTGGAGTCAGTACTAACTTATACTATCTCATGCCCTTGGACAGAGTCAGGCATAATTTCATGAGATCTAGGCAGTACAGTTTGAGAAGACATTGTTTCTTGTAGACACCTAGCCAGACCACAAATCACAAACCATGTATACCATGTTCATTTTTATTCTGATGTAGTATTCCACGTTATAGACTGTTTTGTAGTTTTAGATTTGTTGTTTCCGGTAGTGGTATTATCCAGTTGATGATTTGATTCTCCTTTCATTCTCACAGTCCCTAATGGACTGCAAATACAATATAATCAGCCCCCAATATACGAAAGAGCTATGTTCCAAAAGTTTATATATAACTTAGTCATTTGGAACTCAGAATGTATTTTCCCACAGAAACAACGTAACAAATGATAATTAGTTGCCAAGGGTAACCCCCAAAATCCATTTAATCCATACAGAACTGGAAATATTTTACTAACAGTACCATTTCTACTATACTTTGTCACCATTTATGAAATTATTTCTCTGGGAAACACATTCTGAGATCTGATTTAAGATTACCTGGACCACGCCACCTCTTCTTCAGAGCAGTGCGAAGACTTACCTGGCTTTTAAATGGGGGGCTACAAGGGGTCTGGTTGGAGTGTTGAGGCAGGTACTCCTTGGGGGGCAGGCAAGTCATGTGGGGAGAAAGGAAGAAGCTATGTCCTTTCCCAAAGTCACTATCCCTGTCCCTTTCCTATTCAACCCTGTATATGTGAAGAGCCCCTACTATTACACGATTTTTCACTTTGTTGTCATTGTTAGTTGCTGCTGAGTCAGCCCCTGACTCATAGAGACCCCATGTGTTACAGAGTAGAACTGCTCCATGGAGTTTTTTTGGCTGTAAGATTGCCAGGCCTTTCTCCCACAGTGCTGTTGGGTGAGTTTGAACCACCAACTCATTAGGTTAGCAGCCTATTGCAGACCTTGTATGCCACTCAGGGACATTAATATTTGACTTAGAGGCACATAAATACTTCAGTTGAAAGGCACCCTGGCAGTTATTGTGCTTTCAGAGTCTCTCCCTAGGTATGCAGTGAAAAAAGAATTATGGAATGTATAAGAAAGCATACCACTCACCCACTCACTCATTAGGAGACGTTTGTTGATCCCTATGACATTCTAGCTATTCTCTTAGGTACTGGGGATACAGAGATGAAAGACAAATAGTTTTTGCCAAAGGGATTCATAGTCTAATCAGGAGAGACAGATATCTAAATAGATTTTTTTTTTTGTAATGCAGTGAGCATAATATATAATACAAGGAAGCATAATATATAACTTCAATAGAACACTTGGAAGATAAAGTTTAGGATACCATCCAGAAAATAAAACAAGCAAACAAAGATGGAAAACAGAAGAGATAAGAAAACTAGAATATCATACATCAAATGCAATCAAATATCTAACTAACAGGAGTTTCAAAAAGCCAGATAAAGGAGAAAGAATGAACGTATCCAATAAATGATATATGAAAGTTTCTAGAATTTATGAAGAACAGGAGTTTAAAGATTTTAAGGGCCCACAACGTCTCAGCATAGCAATAAAAAAGAACTATACCAAGGTATATCATTACAAAAATTTAAGGTTACAGAGAACTATCTAAAATTTTTCAGAAAGGAGGGAACAAAACTTTATCACTTACAAGGAACTGGGATCAGAATGGCGTTGAGCGAGCATCACTTGAAAAGCTTAAAACAATAGAGCAAAGACTTCAACAAAACTTAGAGAAAATGATTCACCAGCTAGGATAAAATATGGATCCACATTAACAATCAAATGTGATGAATGAACAAAGGTCATATTTAGATATAAGAAGTCACAAAAAAATTACCCTCTTGTATCCAATCTCAGGAAGCTACTAGAGGATGCATTCCACTGAAATGAAAGAGTAAACCAAGTACGGGGAAGGAAGATATGGGATCCTGGAAACAGGGGATTTGATAGGAGAAAAGGGAAAGGAATTCCCAGGATAATGGTAACAGTAGCTTCCAGAACAAACATTTTGAGGCAGATCAGCAAGTCCAGGAGGAAAACCTCTTCCACAAAAGAAAAAAGTGAAATTTACTTAGTTATCTGACTGCTTGACGACGTTAGGAAGAATTTTTATAGCTCTTTTGGAAAAGTTAGAGTTAAATCAGTGACGAGCACAAAGAAAAAAAAAATGTGTCATATTGTGGTGATTTGCGTGTTGCTGTGATGCTGGAAGCTATGCCACTGGTATTTCAAATACTAGCAGGGTCAACCATGGTAGACAGGTTTCAGCAGAGCTTCTAGACTAAGACAGACTAGGAAGAAGGACTTGGTAACCTGCTTCTGAAAAAACTGGCTAGTAAAAACCTTATGAATAGCAGCGGAACATTGATATAGTGCAGGAAGATGAGCCTCTCAGGTTGGAAACACTCAAAATACGACTGGGGAAGAGCCGCCTCCTCAAAGTAGAGTTGACCTTAATGATGTGGATGGAGTCAAACTTTCGGGACCTTCATTTGCTGATGTGGTATAACTCAAAATGAGAAGAAACAGCTGCAAACATCCATTAATAATCGGAACGTGGAATGTACAAAGTGTGAATTAGGAAAACTGGAAGAAACCAAAAAATGAAATGGAACCCTTGAAGATCAATATCCTAGGCATTAGTGAGCTGAAATGGACTGGTATTGGCTATTTTGAATGAGACAATCATATGGTCTACTATGCCAGGAATGACAAATTGAAGAAGAACAACGTTGTATTCATTGTCAAAAAGAACATTTCAAGATCTATCCTGAAGTACTACACTGTCAGTGATAGTATACTATCCATATGCCTACAAGGAAGACGAGTTAATACTACTATTCAAATTTACTCACCAACCACTAATGCCAAAGATGAGGAGATGGAAGATTTTTACCATATTCTACAGCTTGAAATAGATCAAACATGCAATCAAGACGCATTGATAATTACACCTAGTCACTGGAAATATCTTTTTCAACAATATAAATGGTGACTATACACATGGACACCCATGCATCTGTCAGTTTGTCTTACCGTGGTGGCTTGGATGTTGCTGTGATGCTGGAAGCTAGGCCACCGGTATTCAAATACTAGCAGGGTCAACCATGGCAGACAGGCTTCAGCTGAGCTTCTAGACTAAGACACATTAGGAAGAAGGACCTGACACTCTACTTCTGAAGAAAAAATAGCCAATGAAAAACTTATGATCAGCAGCGGAACATTGTCTGATATAGCGCTGATTGTCTGATGCAGTGCTGGAAGTGCTCACTCGTCTATGCCAAGAAATTTGGAAGACAGCTACCTGGCCAATCAACTGGAAGAGATCCATGTTTATGCCTATTCCAAAGAAAGGTGTTCCAACTGAATGTGGAAATTATTGAACAATATCATTAATACCACACTCAAGTAAAATTTTGCTGAAGATCATTCAAAAGCGTTTGTAGCAGTACATTGACAGGGAACTGCCAGAAACTCAAGCTGGATTCAGAAGAGGACGATGTCAGATGGATCCTGGCTGAAAGTAGAGAATACCAGAAAGATGTTTACCTGTGTTTTACTGACTTTGCAAAGGCATTCGACTGCGTGGATCATAATAAATTATGGATAACATTGCGAAGAATGGGAATTCCAGAACACTTAATTGTGCTCACGAGGAACCTGTACATAGACCAAGAGGCAGTCGTTTGAACAGAACAAGGGGATAATGCATGGTTTAAAGTCAGGAAAGGTGTGAGTCAGGGTGGTATCCTTTCACCATACTTATTCAATCTGCTTGCTGAAGAAAGAATTTGAGAAGCTGAACTATATGAAGAAGAAAGGGGCATCAGGATGGGAGGAAGACTCATTAACAAACTTTGATACGCAGATGACACAACTTTCCTTGCTGAAAGCAAAGAGGACTTGAAGTACTTACTTATAAAAATCAAAGACTATAGTCTTCTGTGTGGATTACACCCCCCAACATAAAGAAAACAAAAATCCTTGTAACTGGACCAACAAGTAACATCATGATAAACAGAGAAAATATGGATCCACAATCAATGTCCATGTAAGCAGCAGTCAAGAAATCAAATGACACATTGCATTGGACAAATCTGCGGCAAAAGACCTCTTTAAAGTGTTAAAAAGCAAAGATGTCACTTTGAGGACTCAGGTGTGACTGACCCAAGCCATGGCATTTTCAATCACCCCATATGCACGTGGAAGTTGGAGAATGAGTGAGGAGGACTGAAGAAGGATCGATGCCTTTGAATTATGATGTTAGTAAAGAATACTGAATATATCATGGACTATCAGAAGAAAGAACAACTCTGTCTTGAGAGAAATACAGCCAGAATATTCCTTAGAGGTGAGGAATAGGAGATTTTTGTCTCACGTACTTTGGACGTGTTATCAGGAGAGACCAGTCCTTGGATAAGGACATCATGCTTGGTAACGTAGAGGGTCAGTGAAAAAGAGGAAGACCCTCAACAAGATGAATTGACAGAGTGGCTGCAACAATGGGCTCAAACATAGTAATGATTGTGAGGATGGTGCAAGACTGGGCAGGGTTTCTTTCTGTTGTAATAGTCTTGCTCTGAGCTGGAACCAACTTGACAGGACCTAACAACAACAACAGCAAAGAAAACTAAGCAAAGAAACAGACGTAGGCAACTACTGAGTCCAGAGAAAACAAAACATTGAACAAGAGAGGTAATAAAATTTTAGGAAACCACACAGCTCAGCTGTAAATAATATTTACATAGATATAATCATGTAACAGTGTAGCATTGATATATATAAAAGCTGTAATTTAACGTCAGTGGAATAATGGCAGAGGGAATTGTGTGTGTGAGGGTGGGGCAAGAAGCTAAAATGAGGTAAAAAAGAAGTCAATAGACTATGTCTATAATTAAAAAGGAAATAATTTCCACTTAAGCATGCTGTATAGGAATATGGGGTTTTATACGAAAAGGAATTGAAAGGGGTTGTTTCTAAATTGTGGGTAATTAGGAGGGAGGAGAGACGAGGGCAGGGAACATTTGTTTTCTTTTATCCGTCTTACGTTGTTTTTGTTATGTGCCTTTGAGTCAGTTCCAATTCATAGTGACCCTGTGTACAACAGAACAAAACACCGCCCAGTCCTGCGCCATCCTCACAATCATTGTTATGCTTGAGCCATTGTCTCATCCACTGGGTCAATCCATTTCACTGAGGGGCTTCCTTTCTTCCGCTGACCCTCTACTCTACCAAGCATGATGTCCTTCTTCAGGAACTGGTCTCTCCTAATAACATGTCCAAATTATGTGAGACATAGTCTCGCCATCCTTGTTTCTAGTGAGCATTCTAGCTGTACTTCTTCCAAGACAGATTTGTTCTTTCTTCTGGCAGTCCATGGTATATTCACTATTCTTGACCAACACCACAATTCAAAGGTGTTAATTCTTCTTCAGTCTTCCTTACTCATTGTCCAGCTTTCACATGCATATGAGGCGACTGAAAATACCATGGCTTGTGTCAGGCGCACCTTAGTCCTTAAAGTGACATCTTGGTTTTTAACACTTTAAAGAGATCTTCTGCGGATTTGCCCAGTGCAACGTGTTGTTTGATTTCTTGACTGCTGCTTCCATAGGCGTTGATTATGGTTCCAAGTAAAATGAAATCAGCCTTATAGTACTATTGATCTGTTGAAACTATCTACATTATTGTTTTTTTAAATATAAAAATTAAATTAGATGTTAGCAAAATGGAAAATATGGTATAAAATGCAGATGACAAAATTGCATTGATTCTGTGAAAACTATTTAAAAGGACCATTTACACATAAAATGAATTGGTTGTTAACTACAAAAAACAAACCAGTTGCTGTGGAGCCAATTCTGACTCATGGCGACCACATGTGTGTTAGAGTAGAACTGTGTTTCATAGAGTTTGCCATGGTTGAGTTTTTGGAAGTAGATTGCCAAGCCTTTCTTCCGAGTGTTAACTATAGTGGCATTTAAAATGGACAACCTGCTGCCATCAGCAAGGAGCTGTCTATGAAATTCTTTCACATTAAAAAGAAGCATTTTGAAGAAGGGCTTACCACATCACGATTTAATTAGCAAATGTTGGCAAGAGAATCACATTGTATTTGTAGTTTACTTAAAATTTTATAAAAAGTTCAATGTTATGACCACGGTGTCATGGGAGTTGGTGTCACCTGTGCAGTAATTCATGGTGTCACCTCCCCCCCAACGGACTTCCTCCTGAACCAGACCATGTAGATTCCTTAGTAATGTTTTTTGTACTAATGTTGCTCGTAATTCCTGTATATCACTCCTTCTTTTCCTTTATTACTACTTTGTTCTCAAAATTTATTGATATAGGTTCACAAATACTAATTACCACAATATCGTCACTAAAACACCAGAAAATTTGACAAAATCAGCAACTATAAAAACACTGGCAGCAACAAAAATAACAGCATGTGCTTGTAGCGTGTGCAGATGAACTCACGTGATTCAAAGCATCATTGCAATTGGGTAATAATGACAACTGCAACTGGAGTGCATTTGAAGGTTCAAAAAGAAAATTAGCATAGAGGTTTAGCCTTGTGGGTATACTGATACTTGTAAGCTGGGCTTGCAAAAAATGTTTTTGTCGTTATAACTAACTATAGGGATTTTTTATAGACAGTCATTTCAGTGTCACCCCCTCTGACAATGTCACCTGGTGCAGTCTGCACCCCTCGCACCCCCTAGCAACACCACTGTGTTATAAATTTAAAACAGTATAATATCTCTGTCTTAATGTCAGTTGTGACTTGCAGTAAACAGAATTCCCAAATTTCCTCACCAAACATAAATTGATTGTATAATAGAAGAAAATAATTAAAATGATTAAAATAAAGTAAATGTAGACATTTTCATTTTCAAATTTATTGATGCCACCGCTCTTTTTGATTGTATTTTCAGAATAGCGAGTAGCTCAATTTAGCCCTTGGCTGACCCATACCATCTAAAATTTTTTTTCATTATACAGATTGGAAAAAGGAAGCATAGAAAAGTTGATTGCCAAAGGTTTCGCCACGACATGGGGGAGATATAAAGCAATATGGTTTTCTAGAAGATGGCAGGAGAACATTTCTAAACTTTAAACTCAAGGAGAAAGGCATAGGTGTTTCTGTTGTTCAAATAACAATTTACTGCAATTTCAGATGACAACCCAAGAAGTTCAGCCTCTTCAATTAAATTTGACAAAATGTCCGATTTTCCAAAAATGAAATATTAATATGTTTCTTCATTCTAAAACTACATTTTCAGGACAGAAGAGACGTTTTCTTGGATCAGAAAGAAACTAGGAAATAAAAAAAAACCCTGAAATTTTTAGGAAGATGAGAAACTTCAAAAACCATAGTTTTAAAATAACGACAATGGAAACTTCTGTAGTTTTAAAAAATATTTAAAAAAAAATTTTTTTTTTATTGTACTTTAGGTGAAGGCTTACAGAACAAATAGTTTCTCATGAAACAGTAGTACACATGTTGTTTTATGACATTGGTTAACAACCCCA
>NW_004443938.1:23582063-23659129 GCF_000243295.1 Trichechus manatus latirostris
TGGATCTTGTTGAGGATTGCTCTGTGGCCTAAGATGTGGTCTATTCTGGAGAACGTTCCATGTGCATTGGAAAAGAATGTGTACTTTGCAGCTGTTGGATGGAGTGTTCTATATATGTCTATGAGGTCAAGTTGGCTGATTAAAAAATATTTTTGTAGGAGCCGAAATCATTACACAATGGTGAAATCTTCTAGCCTCTTCTATATTGATACTTTGTCCCTGTGCTAACTCTAAAGAGATTAACCTCTGTTATGTTAAAATTTATCTCTGATAATACAGTCATTCATGCTGATTTTCTAATATCTGGAAAATACAGAAAGTATAAAAAAAGAAAATAAAAGCCAGCCACAATCCTACCATTCAGAGACAATCATTGTTGATATATTGGAATAGCGTCTTTGAAGATGTTATCAGTTAAATTAACATGAAGTCATACTGGAGTAGGACAGGTCCTAATCCAATCTGAGTGACGTCTTACAAAAGAGGAGAAGAGACACAGAGACATGGGGAGAAGGAGGTCATGTGAAGATGGAGGCAGATATTGGAGTGATGCATCTACAAGCCGAGAAATGGCAAGGATTTCCAGGAACTCCAGAAGGTAGTAACAGGAAAGGAAGGATCTTCTTCCCCCTAGAGTCTTTGGAGAAAGTGTGGTCCTGTTGACACCTTAATTTTGGAATTATAATCTCTAGAATTGTGAGACAATGAATTTCTGTCATTTTAAGCTATCACTTTGTGGTACTTTGCTATGGCAGCCCTAGGAAACGAGCATACCTTTGTTTGGCTTTCAAGGTCCTCAGTAATAATTCTCATCCAGGAGTAAGCGAACCCACTCCCCATTGTTCCACCCTCAAGTCACTCAGGCTAGTCACAGATCCTTCACATGAGCCTTTGCCCACGCTGTGCGATCAGTTCTGCTTGCTCTTTAAGGCTCAGCTTAAGTCCTACCCTTCTCATTAAATACTCTCTATTTTCCGCCTTTATCTAGTTCACATTTTTCTAGTTTTCTTTTTATTCACCGAACACACAAGCGTGTCAGTTAATTCCTCAAGAACAGTTTCCTGTGTGCCTGTTTTGTCTCCCCCTGCCAGACAATAAAACCTTTGAAGGCAGGAACTGTATTTTAATACCTTTTTGTAGCCTCAGAGTACTGACCTCACAGGAAGCTCTCAGAGAGCATTGGTTGATTGATTAGCGATCATTGTCACCTACTCTTCTTAGAAACTTCAGAGGGAACCCATGTCTTTGACTTACTCAAGCTTTGTATGATGAGCGTCTCCCTCTCGGGTACTGCTCTACGTTTTGTCTCAATGCTTAGCACATGAACTGGCACATTTTGCCCACTGTCTTCTCCCACAGTTGCATTAACAGTTCATATGGATTAAAGCCATTTGGGTTCAAACATCAGCCCCACCACTTCCTAGACGTGTGACCATTGACAAATTATTTAATCTCTACAAGCCTCAGTTTCCTCATCTATAAATTGAGAATAATAGTATTATTTACCTCATAGTATTATTATGAGGAATGAGTGAGAAAACATACTTAAACATTTATCATGATGCTGGCACACAGTAAGGACTCAATAAATGTTATCTATTGTAATTCTGTGAAAAAAGCACAGGGCCACATGTATCAAAGATAGTTATTGTGGCGTATACGGTGCATTGTCAAGAAATCAAATGACATCTTGTTGCGGTCAAATCTGCTGCAAAAGACCCCTTTAGTGTTCTAAAAAGGAAAGATATCTCTTTGATGACTAAGGTGCACCTAACCGAAGCCATGGCCTTTTCAATAGCCTCCTATGCATGTGAAAACCTGGACAATGAAAAAGGAAGACCGAAGAAGAATTGACGCCTTTGAGTTGTGTTGTTGGTGAAGAATATTGAATATACAAATGGACTGCCAGAAGAACAAACAAATCAGTCTTAGAAGAAATACAACTGAATGCTCCTTAGAAGCAAGCATGGTGAGACTTTGTCTTGCTTACTTTGGACACGTCATCAGGAAAGACCAATATCTAGAAAAGGACATTGTGTTTGGTAAAGTAGAGGGTCAACGAAAACAAGGAAAAGCCTCAATGTGATGTATTGACATAAAAGTCTCAATAATGGACTCCCAATATCAAAGATCATGGATATGGCACAGGACCAGGCAACGTTTTGTTCTGTTATGTACAAGGTTGCCATGGGTCAGAGCTGACTTGATGGCAACTAACAGCAATAACATAGTGCACTGTGCTGGCAGAACAGCCAGGTAGCAGTTCTGATAACAGATGCTGCTGCTTCCTGCTTTGTATCCCTGCATGTTATGGGTTGAATTGTGTCCCCTCAAAAGATATGTCCAAGTCCTAACCCCCATATCTTTGAATGTGACCTTATTTTGGAATACAGTCTTTTCAGATATATTTAGTTAAGACAAAGTCATATTGGAGTAGAGTGGGCCCTAATCCACTATGACTGACATCCTTATGAAAGAGAAGAGACACAGAGAGACACACACAGGGAGAACTCCATATGAAGACAGAAGCAGAAACTGGAGTGCTGCATCTACAAGTCAAGGAATGCTAAGAATTGCCAGGAACCACCAGAAGCTAGGAGAGAGGCATGGAACAGATTCTTCCCCTAGAGTCTGCAGAGATAGTAGGGGCCCTGTTGACACCTTGATTTTGGACTTCTAGCCTCCAGAACTGTGTGATAATAAATTTCTGTTGTTTTTAAGCTACCCAATTTGTAGCAACTTGTTACTGCTGCCATAAGAAACTAATATACAACCCAACACCAATGGAGATGCCTTCAGTGGGACTGGCTATTGCAAAACCTGCTCCTGGCCACCTGAAGGGCTGAAAATACAAATGAATCCTGGAGGAAGGTGCCCCTCAGAAGGGTAGGTGAGCACGTCTGAGCTCAGTGTGATGGGCTTATTTACAACAAGGGCCCAGTTGTCCTGCCATCCAGACTATGGATGCACACAGCCTTTGCTGTTCTACTTAACTCTGAATATATCCATGCAGGTTCATCAAATTTTTCTAGAGGAGACTGATCAGCAATTTTCACAAGATAAGTAACACTATATGTCTCAGTTATAAGACCTCAAAAGTGCTGTGTACTTGAGGTCACTCATCAACTCCATATGTCTCTAAATCACAGAGTGGAAAACTGATAGTTCATTTCTCCAAGTAATTCTAACTCAGGCTTACATAACAATTTTTTGACAAAAGCAGTCTGATTTTGAAATCGATGAAAAATTGCTTTTGCTTTTTAACATTTACAAATAGTCATATTTCCATAGTAAAAATGAATCCAGGCACCTCATGTTCCTTCCCTTATAGCTTCTAACCTATTAGCAAAAGTCTGCTTCTTTGTTAGCTGTACGAAAACCTTGCAAGTAAACAAAATAAAACGTCTAAAAATTTGTAATAAGATAGGGAAATGAGAGGTAAAACCAGCTGCCATCAAGTCTGTTCTAACTCACGGTGATCCGATATGTGTATCAGAGTAGACTTGTGCTCCACAGGGTTTTCAATGGCTAATTTTTCAAAAATAGATCACCATCACCTTTCTTCTGAGGTGCCTCTGGGCAGACTCGAACCTCAAACCTTTTGGTTAGCAGCTGAGAACCTTAGCCATCTGCACCACCCAGGTACACACATGGGGTCTCCATGAGTCAAAATCGACTTGATGGCAACTGGTTTTTAAATCAGAGATGGTTGTTGTTGTTAGTTGCAGGGGAATTGATTCTAACTCATGGCAACCCCATCTGTGCAGAGTAGAAGTACTCCCTAGTGTTTTCGAGGCTGTGATCTTTCAGAAGCAGATCACCAGCTCTGTCTTCTGAGGTGCCTCTGAGTGGGTTTGAACCCCCAACCTTTCGACTAGTAGTTGAGCGTTTAACGGTTTGCGCCACCCAGGATCTCTAAATCAGAGGTACAGGGTGACTAATCACAAAATTAAAAAAACCTGTGAGAAATGAGCCTCTCCATGATTGTTTGCTGACAGCTACGAATGACATTAAGAACATTTGTGCTCACAGGATACATCCAAATTCAGTGACTCATGGGCATTCTTCGAGGTCACTCCCCACCCCACTGTCTCTACCCAAAAGCCTAAGGGAAAAGAAAGGCCTTTTGTGAGGATACACAATGAAGACCCCACAGGAGGAAATGAGCCTAGACATGAAGGGCAAACGCTGTTAGACCTCAAGTGGAGCAAGTCGATAGCTTCCTTAAGGACGCTGTAAATGCCGCTTGTTCCTTTTTTGTTTGTCTTTTAGTATTTTTTTTTTTTTTAGAAGAATCTAAATTTTGGGGTGTGGCTTAAAGATGAAGGTGATAATGACCTTCCCAGGTCAAACTGGAAACCCTGGGGCTTAGTGGTTAAGAACTATGGCTGCTAACCAAAAAGTCAGCAGTTCAAACCCACCAGGTGCCCTTTGGAAACTCTATGGGGCAGTTCTACTCTGTCCTATAGGGTCACTATGAGTCGGAATTGACTTGACAGCAACGGGTAGTTCACGAGTAGGTCAAATTATCACTTAGCTTTTCTAAGATAAAATTTCTTTGTCATAGGATTCTGGATAGATATAAAATTTTAGACTATTTTATTTATACCTCATGGGAAATGATTTAAAAATATAAAAGGACTATGGAACGACGAAAGCTAATTTAGTTTGAGCTAGGGAGTGGCTGGGGATTGGTGTTGGTTGGGTGGGTGGTACTGGGTGCTTGACCCACACACCCCCAAGAACTCAGGCACCAAAACATGCTGCCTGAAATTCTGACTGAGAACGAGGTGGGGTTCGAAATGATAACTCTGGAAAAACCTGGATCATCTCTCTTTGAAGAAAGAAGGGAAACAATGGCTGTCCCAGACTCTGTCGGGAATGTCCAGGGTAGTCAGAGAAGTCTCCTCAAGGAAGAATTATCTGGGAAATCTCCTGCAGCCCTAGCTGATTATTGAGGGGCTAGGAGGTCGGGGGTGAGATGGGAGGGACTAAGGGCCGGGAGAGGTTCTGATGACTCAGCTTTGTGGACTCTGTCCCGAGTTTCTCAAGAAGTGTGGCTATAAAAACAAGGATGAATTAAGCAACCCCTTATGATTTTGTTGGAGGCTGTATTAGGAGTGGACGGAAAGCCCTTCCCCACCGGGGTGAGAGCAGCCAGTTTCGAGCAGCTGTTCCGTGGACGCTGTGATGACTGCTGAGGAGAGGGCTGGGCCCCCAGGTCTCCCAGGTCCCCCAGGTCCCCCAGGTCCCCCAGGTCCCCCAGCTGGCGTGTGGGTCCCACGATCCTGCTGAGTGGGCCTCAGTTCAAGGCTCCTGGGATGGTTGTTGAACCCTGGATTGCTTTTCTTCTCTTCAGTCTGGTATTCTGCCCAGACA
This sequence comes from Trichechus manatus latirostris, assembly GCF_000243295.1. Lineage (NCBI taxonomy): Eukaryota > Metazoa > Chordata > Mammalia > Sirenia > Trichechidae > Trichechus > Trichechus manatus. Next base: position 23,587,443 of record NW_004443938.1, read on the forward strand.
AGTAGGGGCTATTTTAGATTTTGGAACAATAGAAGGAATTCTAAAATTCTGTTTAAAAAACTGCCGCAAGCATTCTGAATTAAAGACCCTGTTCATGCAGTACAAAAAGTAGGTTAATGCCTTTTTATTTTCAACCCCATTTGACTCTTCAATCCTTTCTTCCAATGGAATCTTATAAAAGGCCGTCAAAAATATTCTGTTTCATTATTCACAATAGCTAAAAGGTGGAAACAACCCAAATGTCCATCAGTGGATGCATGGCTACACAGTTGCGGTATGTACATACCAGAAAAAAGTATTGAAGAACTGATAATCTCGAAAATATGAGCTAAGTGAGAGAAGCCAGACACAAAAGGACATATATTGTATGATTTCATTTAATTCTTTTAATATGTAATTGGATTAGATTTGGATTTGCTAATACTTTTTTCTCATTTTTAAAAAATTTTATTGTGCTTTAGGTGGAAGTTGACAGTGAAAATTAGTTTAGATTTGCTAATATTTTGTTGAGAATTTTTTCATCTATGTTCATGAGAGACGTTGGTCTGGAATTTTCCCTCCTAATAATGTCTTTACCTGATTTGAGTATTAGGGTAACCCTGGCCTCCCAGAATGAATTAAGAAGTGTTTCCTCCTCTTCTATTTTTTGGAAGAGTTTTAGAAGGATCGGTGTTAATTCTTTTCAAATGTTTGGTAGATTTCACCATTGAAACCATCTGGGCCTGGTACTTTCTGTTCTGGAAGGTTAACTGTTGATTTAATTTCTTTAACAGATATGGGCTTATTCCGATCATCTATTTCTCCTTGTGTGAATTTTGGTAGATTGTGTATTTCAAGGAATTAATCCATTTCATCTAAGTTATCAAACTTGTGGGCATAAACTTGTTCATAGCATTCGTTTACTATCCTTTCAATGTCCATAGGATCGCTTGTGATGATCCTTCTTTTATTTCTAGTATTAGTAGCTTTTGTCCTCTCTATTTTTCTTAGTTATGATTCTATTTATATGAAATATTCAGAATAGATAGATCTATAAAGACAGAAAGCAGATTGATGGTTGCCAGGGTTGGAGGGAGGGAGAAATGAGGAGTAAATACTTCACGGGTACACAGTTTTCTCTTTCAGAATGATGAAAATGTTTTGGAAGTAGACAGAGGTGGTGGTTGCACAACACTGTGAATGTACGAAATGCCACTGAATTGCATACTTTATAATCGTTAATTTTATGTTACGTGAATTTCACCTCGATTTGGGAAAAAAAAGGAACGAAAGGGAGAGAAAACATCTACACAGAGAGACAGAAGACAAAGAACAACCCCTCAGTACTGTCATCAAGTAGAGACTTCCAGTCTCTTTAGTCATTCATTCATTCAATAAATGTTTATCAAGCTTTAAAAAATATTTTCTCCAAACTCAGTGACTCATTGTGACTGCACCTCTGATTGCTCTCTCGGGAAATACGTGCGGTAATCTGCTCATACTTCTCATTCTCCTTTGCCTTAAACAACCCGGAAACCCTCGTGGTGTAGTGGTTAAGAGGTCAGCAGCTAACCAAAAGGTCAGCAGTTTGAATCCACCAGGCGCTCCTTGGAAACCCTATGGGGCAGTTCTACCCTGTCCTATAGGGTCACTATGAGTCGGAATTGACTTGACAGCAACACGTTTTTAACAACCCTGCTCTCTTCTGCCACTTACCCAAATATATACCCACACATCCACTGAACACAAAATATTTACTAAATTCCTATTCTTTTAAAAAAGTATCCAGCATTGAGGGCTCTGGTTGCAACTCTACTATTTCTGGAAGCAGCTGTAACACACAGCTCCTGTAAGAGCTAATGCAACACCATCGTGCCCAGGCTGCCGGAACCAAGAGCGTGTTCCTGTCTGGCTCACACACCAAAGCCCTGGAACTCAGGACCGGGTCCTTCCCAAGAACATCAGAAACATTAGCTCTTCTGCTCTAGGCAGATAGGAATCGCCAGGTGCTCATTTCCTCACACCTCCTTAATAGCAAACTTCCTTCCAAAATGCCACGTTCCATTGTCTGTAAACTCACCTTTATAGGTAATCGGACATTAACTGATACCAACTGCAAAAAAAAAAAAAAAAAAAAAAAGACAAATAAGCATATCCAAAGAGTAGACTCGGTAAATGAAAGCCATTCTTTGCTGTGCCAAATAAAATTACATTTGAGTCAAAAGGTAGATTTTCATATTGTTGGATCCGGTAATGAAGTGGCAGAAACGTAAAAATCTTGCTTTTCTTTGTTTCGATTGCAGGTACGTGGAGATGAACGTCTGCGATTTCTATTTTATTTGTGGTGGCTGTTCTCAGACCTCATGCATTATTTATTTTTATTTGGATTGCATCGTCTCCTAGGATACTTTAGTGGGTTCACCAGTGATCTGCTAATTTTTATTTTAAATGGGAAATGTTGACAACATCTCATTTGCTTCGAAAACAGGAGCTAACTACAAATACCGTCACTTCTCCTCTGAACTGGTTTTGAAAGAGCAGGTTGGGTTCTGACTTCAAGCCCAACTCTCGGCTTTATGTCTGTGCGATCTGTGAATTGTAAACAACAATCATTTTTTAATGTTCTTGGGGAAATGCTTTGGCGGCATTTCAAGCCTTTTATGTATTCTCCTTATGATGTTATCTGTAATTAAGCTTTGGATAATTAACATTTCCCTCAAAATTGCTATCTCTATATCTTTTCCCCTTGTTTGTCACAGTGCATTAAATTAAACTTGGCACTGCTTCCAGGGTGTCCTCGTGCCTGTTCCTGAAGGTCAACCAAGTTTTAACTTCTCTCCCATGTAAATGATAAGTGGAGCGTGGGCTGAAAACTAGCATTTAATCCGGGAGTTAATATTAGGTTTTCAGATTAGGAAAGGCGTTGTTTTTACGTAGCGACACTACCCCTTTCGTACTCAAACTGTTCTCAAAAGTCTTCCCAGGCAAGTAATAGACTAAGGTAGCAGGTGATACAATGGTTGGAGGCAAGGAGCTGCTGATTCAGCCTTAACTCTTAGTGCGTCCCAGCTACTTGAAGGAGGAGCAACCTGGCTGGCAAGCAGCTCTCTAGGTTGGGGAGACGGCATTTTGCCTTTCAGGGGCAGTGATAATATGCTGGCAAACAGCTCCCACAAACCTTTTCGCCATTATTTTGTTATTACAGCTGGTAGGAAAATAAAAGCTGGAGTACAAACCTTCTGCATACTTTCCTGGAAGAATTATGAATCATGATAAACCAAAACCAAACCCATTGCTGTCGAATTGATTCTGATAGGAATAAAATATAATGTCCCCCAGAACATAGGGCTCTTGTTTAACCTCTGTGTCAAAATCAGCTAAAATCACAATGAGCGTGTCCAAGTCCTTGGGTGGTGCAAATGGTTAGTAACGCTTGGCTGCTAACCAAAAGGTTGGAGGTTTGGGTCCACCCAGAGGCATCTCAGAAGAAAGGACTGTTGATCTATTTCTGAAAAATCAGTTACTGAGAATCCTATGGAGCGTGGTTCTACTCTGACACACATGGGGTTCCCGTAAGTTGAGGTCGTCTTGATGGCAACTGGGTTTAGTGATCCTGGAGATGAGGCTCTACTCTGCTGCTAGACATGGGGGACCAAACCAAGCATTCCAAGATGCGGATGCTGCCCGCTGGGATAGACAATTTCTTAATGAAAGGGGAGTCTATTGTAAAGATTTAACACACATCTTCAAATGAGAAGAGATTGTCTTTCAAAGAAGATTTGAATGTAAATATTAAAGGTAACAAATAGGCTTCAATTCCAACTCTTAGTGGCCCTATAGGACAGAGTGGAACTGCCTCATAGGGTTTCCAAGGCTGTAATCTTTACGGTAGCAGACTGCCACTTCTTTCTCCCACAGAGCCACTGGTGGGTTCGAACCACTGACTTTTCAGTTAGCAACCAAGCACTTAACCGCTGCACCACCAGGGCTCCTTTCCAAATAGGCTTATCACAACAGAAAATGAACTAGAGCTCTTCCGGTCACACAGAGTAAATAATGAATCACATATACCAGAGCAGAAGTGTAAAACTTTTGGTGTTTAAGCTTGGGTGTGTGTGCGTGCTGCACGAAGTGCCTCATCTCAATTATAAATGATTGATGCTTCAACACCATCCTTGAAAAAGAGCCAAGACCACTATTACCCTCTGTGGGCACAGATCACCAAGAAGAAGGCTGCAAAAATCACTGTTCACAGAGAAATAGAAAAGCCAGCAACGCATTATCACCAATGCTGTTTAATAGCTCAGTTCTCCCATACTTAATCACCTGGTGAAATATTTCAAGTGCTTACGGGGACAGGATGATCTGAATAATGTATGTAGCACTGGTCCCCGTTTGAACATGAGTGGTGTTTGGATGAGGATTCAGATGTGCCTAGAATGTTGAATCAGATGTGTCCATGTGATACTGGCTGTGATGGTTAATTTCACGCATCAGCTTGACTGGGCTATGGTGCCCAGTTGTTTGGCCAAACGCTAGTCTGGATGTTGCAGTGAAGGTATTTACAAGTGATTAGCTTTTACAATCAGTTGACTTTAAGTAAAGCAGGTTGATCTCCACAGTGTGCGTAGGCCTCTTCCAATCAGTCGAAGGCCTTAAGAGCAAAAACTGAGGTATCCCAAGGGGAGAAATAATTTTGCCTCAAGACTGTAACATAGAAATCCTGCCAGAGTTTCCAGCCTGCTGCCTGGCCTACAGATTTCAGACTCAAGACTCTGGGCATTTCTAGCCTACTGCCTAACTAACCTATAGATTCTGGACTTGCCAGCCCCCACAACTGTGTGAGCCAATTCCTTAAAATAAATCTCTCTCCGTATGTCTATGCATATGCATGTGTATACGTATATCTGTAGCTGTATCTCCTGTTTCTCTGGAGAACCCTGACTAATATACTAGCCAAAGGGTTCAATTGTGTGAGAGACGGAGAAGTTTCCAGGGCGAGAATTAACATTGCAGGAGGAGAAAAGTACCCAAGAACAGTGCCTTGGCAAGAGACTACTGCTCTGAGTATAGCAAGGTGCCTATCGTTTGGATTTAACAAAAATAAACATCACACCTGGTAAGATTCCTCGATAATCATAACTCTATCTATGGCACTTATGTTTTATAGTAACTTTATCAGCGATAGGCTACACAACACTGTCTCTTTCACATTAGATTGTAGGGCTTTCAGAAAAAATCAATTATTTCAATTTCCCAAAAAAATTTTTTTTGCTTTAAAACTAGTGAAATGTATATTGAACAGTCTATGACATTTATTTCTTAGAGACTCATTTTGGCCATAAGTCCAGAGGTTATTCATGAAATTAAAATTTTTCCACCCAGGTTCTTGATACTGGAGTTGAAATCACATGAAAACAAATGTAACACATTTGGAGCAGTACATTATTCCCTGAAAAACTCCTTCCACTTGTGAAAAATGTTGTCCTCTCTAGGGACGTGAATGTGTCCAGGCCAGTGACTTTCTCATAAACAGGATTTGGAGGGAGCTGCGTTTTCCATGGTGACAGCATCCAGATTCATCAAAAGAAGAAATTTCTTACCATGAGTAAACTGAAACCTTTAAGAGAATGACATGTTGAATTTCCAAAATGTTCACATTCAGTGATTCAAATGCAAATATATTGTGCAAATGATCAGGATATATATATGTATATATTTGTAGAGTAAGTAAAAGTTTTGTTCTGAAAAACTTAAAGCTAGAGTTTTTTCCTAAAGAAATTTGGAATTTAAGCACCTTGAATTAAGGTAGCTGTTTTTTTGATAAAATCTTCAAGTAGTCGTTGACTTGAAAGACTGCTGGGAAATTTGGGGACAGCAGAAACTGGACAATGGTCAACACTGAATTATACATATATTAAAGAAATGTGTTCATCATTCCTCAGATTTACGGACTGAATGGTTGGGGTAAAACCAACATGGGTATGGGGCTGTGTGGTCAGCTTATTTGAACTGTGTCCTCCATGACTTGCCTGTGAGGCCTCTGGTCTCATATCTGGATGACAGTTATCCTAGACGGGCCCAGAGGGTAAGTAGAATGCTCAGACACAGCACGTGCCCTTCCATGATAATAAGACAATGAAAGTAAGGACCACATTTCTATGACTGACATGTTCTTAACTGAAAATTCAAACAATGGGAAAATACTGGACTGTCCAGCTTAAACTGGACACCAGAAAACTATGGACTCAGTTCCGCCAGGACTCACACCTGAATCCCAAGAGAAAGGACCTAAAACAAAACAGCAAGTAACGACTAAATGATTGTTTTACAAAAACATTGGTAAGATAGTGTGAGCTTTGTGGCCTTTCTAGTACAGACTCCAGTCCTGTTTTGGGGTGTGTGTAGGAGGTATAGAACCTTTGAGGTGATGGCTGAAAGTGCTTTGGGCACAAACAGACACGTCAGGTAGCTGAGTGGGCAGGATAGGCCTGCGCCAGACTGAGGCATGGGCAGGCGCTTCTTTGAGCAGGAGGGCAGTGCCTTGGCAATGGCTGAGGTGATTTCTCAGACCTGAGAGCAGCTCAGAGACACCTTCAGGGCGTTAGGGGACTCAGTAAAAGACAAAGGAAGAAAGTGGAGGGGACTATCTGGTAGCAGAGAAGTCTGTGGATAAGAAACGTGAACGCCACGTGCGAGCTCCGGACAGTGCACGTGTGTGTGTGTGTGTCCTCATGTCTGGTGTATGCCTGTGTGGGCGCCTCTTGTATGTGAGTGTGTCTGTGTGTGAATGTGTGTCACTGTGTATAAAGCCTCTGTGTGGCTCTGTGTGTGAGGGTGTATGAGTATGTCTGTGTGTGCGTGTGTGAGTGTGTGGCGATAAACTAAGGAGAATTGAGGTTGCTGCAGATTCTGGTGGAGCTAAAGCCAGAGGCACAGCTTTTGTCAGTTAAATTGTGCCCCGTTTTTTACTCTTCTGCTGGGTGGCCTATAGGAGAGTAGCTGCGGTTGGCTGGTTCCAGCTCTTGTTGAAATATGACTCACTGTTCAGGAATTCTTTTAATCAAACACTTGGAATAACATATGCTAAATGTATTCTCTAGAACAGTATACATTTATGTAATCAAAATACTGTAAAACCAATATTCATATAATGGTTGGATATTTTTTAAACTGTCTTTTTCAAATAAAATTGACATATATGAGATGCATGTATAGATATATGCATATATACATATGTATGTATAAATGTAAAACCAGTTTTATATCAGTTTAACCATTAAGTCAAGAGCAAAGAGACTGTTACTCTTAAATTTTTTCTACTGTTAAATGATTTTTATGGAAGAAATGTAATAGTAACTTTCTAGATATAGTGGTTTTTCTGGGGGGGGAGGTGGGTTCAAACTTGCCTCAAAATAGAGCATCATTGGTGCTATTTCCACAAGCTTGAAGTCTGCTTGTGAAATAGATTATAGAAAAGGAGAACTCATTATAAATAAGTTAAAGGAAAACCAAAAATACTTCACCTTCGCTAATAGTTTAAATATTCACAAGGCATTTATCACTATAAAATGCATGACTCTAAGTCTCTAATTAAATTGCGATTTCCAGGCCTTGAGCTACAATGAAATTCCATAAAGGAGGTATAAACCAGTTATCAATGTATTTTAATCACAGTTTGGATCAGCACAAGAAAACAATACTCAAGGAGAGAGCATAATTCTGACTCACACGGGACAGGCTTAAAATTCCAAACTAAATAGCAAAAGTTACATTAAAAAGAACTGTTTTGCCTTTACATTTCTTTGCATGCACTCAAAGCATTGAACAGGGCTCTGTTGTTGTTTTCAGGTGCTGTCAAGAATGCAGTGAAATGGTGCCTGGTCCTGCATCATCTCCATGATCAGCTGCAAAATGGACTGTTATGATCCATAGGGTTTCCACTGGCTGATTTTGGAAGTACATCTCCAGGCCTTTCTTCCTAGTCCATCTTAGTCTGGAAGCTCTGCTGAAACCTGTTCAGCATCATAGCAACACGAAAAACTCCACTGACTGACAGGTGGCAGCTGCGCGTGAGGTTGCACTGGCCAGGAATTGAACTCAGGTATCCCGCATGGAAGGTGAGAATTCTACCACTGAACCACCACTGCTCCACGAACAGGGGTCTCCAGAGTCAGTATCTGATCATTTTTACAGACTGATCTGTAACAGTTTCTTAAAAAATAGTAAAATTGCCATTTGATTCTTGTTCTAGGTTAGAACATCCTATGAGGCTGCCTGCTCAGTAATAATAAACTCATCAAATAATGATGCCAACAATTGGACATGCTCACAAGCCTAGAGTAAAGGGATCAGTGCTGCTAAATTTGCACAGAGGAAATCTGGCAGGTTGTCTAAAATCAAACGCGCAGACATTGTAACTCAGCATTGCCATATCATCAGTCTGAGAGCCAGAAAGGAAAAGGAAGTGATGAGAAAAGATTAATTTGTAGTTAGATGCAAGGAAAGCTAGAGTCCAATGAGAACAGTTTACTAGGGCATGTTCTCTATGGATACCTGCATACCTGTCCTGCCCACCTGGTTTTCTGGAATCATACATACAGATGCCGACGGGGTCATTGGTTCAGACTCCTCTCGATAACAACATGAGAACAGGAACCTTCAAACAGGGATGTGAACAACATTTATTCAACATTCATTTTTAAGTACTTAGTATGTGCCACTTACTGAACTAATTATTGGGGCTCAAAGGGTGAGCAAAATAGAACCTGTGATCTTCAAGAGATTAAAAAAGGCCTGGGGGGAAAAGAAGTATCGTACATTTTGAGGAGACCTAGATATAAATTACTGAGCAGTTATCTTACTCATAAACATGCATTTAGCAACTAGAAATAATATATAGTCATAACTTCCGTCTGGTTCTGCTTCCAGCCAGCAGCCTCACATCACCACAGTAGTGGTAAAACCTTAGCCAGGATCCTCCCATGCCTGTTGGGGCTCTGAACTTCTTTTTCATGCCTGCTTCTTACTCTGATCTGACTGTCTTCTTCACTTTCACTGCTGTTTTTATTTTCTGTTCTTGGACACCAAAGTTGCCACTTTGGTACAGAGGTATCACCTATACAGACTTCACCAACTATAGAACTTTTCAAATTGTTTATTTAGGAAGTTTGCAAACATGCACAAAAGTTGAAGACTAGTGTAATGAATCTCTGTGAACCCATCCATGCACTTCAACAACAGTCAACATTTTGCCCATTTTGTTTCATCTATCCCTAATCCCTTATCGCAAAGTCAGTTTCATTGCTTGAGCTATTTCAGTTTCTAATTGCTACTGCATAAATAAAACAGGGTTATCCAGTCAGGAGACTAATGCCTAGCAAAGAGTACTCACTGTCATTGAGTACTTACAGCGACCCTGTAGGACAGAGTAGAACTGTCCTGTATAGTTTCCACGGCTGTAATCTTTACTGAAGCAGATTGCCACATCTTTCTCCCGAACAGTGGCTGGTGGGTTCGAACAGCTGACCTTTAGGTTAGCAGCCAAGTGCTTAACTACTGAGCCACCAGGGCTCCTTAGCAAAGAGTAGATCTCAAAAATATTTGCTGAATGAATGACTGCCTTCAATAAAACACTTTCTGCTTTTATAGTATGAGGGGTTTTCAAGTTGTCTATGGTAGGAAAAAAAGATAGACGTTCTGAATTCACTGTTAGATTGAAATCTCTGTCCCAAACGTGAGGCTTAGGAGATTTCCTCTTTAGGACATGCAAGCTTTGTCCAGGTTTTCTTGTTTTGTTTCCCATTCACAGCCCAGTAAAAAGTGGTATCTAAACAGGAAAAGAGGAGAGAAAGCCTAGCACAGTAACAGAACTAAATGTCAAGTTCATCTCTCTTGACTCTCTAGGAACATAATTAAAATAAACTGTGTTGTTGTTAGGTGCTGTCAAGTTGATTTTCAACTCATACCGACCACATGTGACATAGCAGAACTTCCCCATAGGGTTTCCTAGGCTGTAATCTTTACAGGAGCAGAGCATCAGGTCTTCTTCCATGGAGCCACTGGTAGATTTGAACCACCAATCTTTCGGTTAGCAGCCAAGTGCTTAACTGTCGTACCATCAGGGCTCCTTAATTAAAACAAATAGTATTCTAAAAGGAAGTATGCGGTTACTTTGCAGGGCCACTAAGGGGTGCCATTGTTTGGAGGTATATTTTCTCTAACATATCTGGTCTGTTGTGCAGGTTTAACCGTACCACACATGCACACAGGATCAAACGTACGAGTTCTGGAAACGGAGAATAGAGCAATACAAGTCTCAACAAATGCTGAACAGAACTGATGCATGCTCTGGTGAACTACAGAAAGAACCATCATAAGAGCAATTTCTTGAATCTGAGTTCAGCCTAGGTCCATTAAAAAATTACCAATAGAGATGAAACAAAACTTCAACTGGAGACAATATGTTATTGTTAGGTGCCATTGAGTCAGTTCCAATTCATAGCAAACCTAAAATGTATAATGGCTAAACAAATAGTGTAAACAGTATAATGGCTAAACAAATCTAAGGTCAAAACAGTTTATGAAACTATTAAGAAATATAATTTTCTGGTGTATGAGAAATTATGAATTTTTTTGTGATATTTTAGAGCCTTATTGGCACAGTAGTTAAGAGCTTGGCTGCTAACCAAAAGGTAGGCAGTTTGAATCCACCAAGCACTCCTTGGAAACCCTAGGGGCAGTTCTGCTCTGTCCTATATGGTCCTATGAATCATCAACTGGTTTTTTTTTTTTTTGTTTTTAATCTCTTAATAAAGGATCTATCAGAATAGCAAACGTCACGACTCTTCTTCCAAAGCTAAACCAATATAGTTATTAGAATTTCTTCTCTACTCCATCTCAAGGTAACATTTTGTTTAAAATTGTATTTGTATGTGTCTCCCCACTTACTAATTAATCATGTTGGGGGGTCAATTATTTTAAAAAGAAAGAATACAAAGTTTTGATTCACTGTTTATCGTAGAACTTTTCTTGTGGACTAGTGGTAACCAATTAATTTTAGGAAGAAAATGGGTTTACTAAATAGACAATAGACAAGTGGTAACTGTGGTGAACAGTGAGACAGTACACAATTCTTGGGAATCCAGCACAACTTGTACAGGGAAAGGTCATGGAAACTCCATAGACACATCCAAACTCTGTGAGGGACCGAATTGCTGGCTGAGGGCAGTGGGGACCATGGTCTCAGGGAACATCTAGCTCTATTGGCATAACATATTTTATAAAGAAACTGTTTCTTTCACTGGCATCTCACCTGGGCACCATGAATGATAGAGTCCAGGAAAAATAGAAACAATGGTGACAGTAAATATAAGTCCTTCCCCCAATTATTCATTTCTATTCAAAAAAACAAAATAGTTGCCATCAAGTGGATTCTAACTCATGGTGACCCAACATGTGTAAGAGTAGAAGTGTTCTCCATACGGTTTTCAGTGACTGATTTTTTTGGAAGTAGACTGCCAAGGCTTTCTTCCAAGGTGCTTCTGGGTGAACTGGAACATCCAAGTTTTTGTTAGCAGCCAAGTATGTTAACATTTACACCACTTGGGGACTCCATGCATTTCTATACGTACCATGTTTACATATATACATACACCTACAAAAGGATGTGTCTACACAAACATGCATACATATACTATACACACACACCTCAGAGATTATTATTTTCTTTAATTTAAGACTTCCTAATACATCATTAAGACCAAACCCATTGCCATGGATTGATTCCGACTCCTAGCGACCCTATACGACAGAGTAGAACTGTCCATATGGAGCTCTGGTGGTGCAGTAGTTAAGAGCTCATCAGCTAGCCAAATGGTCAGCAATTTGAATCCACCAGCTGCTCCTTGGAAACTCTATGAGGCAGTTCTACTCTGTAGGGTTGCTGTGAGTCAGAATCGACTCTAAGGCAACGAGTTTGATTTTTAGTTTTAACACATTGTTGCCAAACACTGAAAATGCCACTTGAGCAAATGATTTTGGAACTTAGCTCACTGTTATTTAGGTATGAATAGATCTTTTTATCCCACAAATAAGTGTGTAGGTTGAACCTGGAAAATATCCTATTTGTTTTTTAAATGATATTAAAGGGTACAGCTACTCATGTCTATTCAGTTTGCTAAAAAAAGTTCAGATACTATTTTATCCTATGCAAGATTACATAAAGATGATGAAATTGGCTACCACTGAACAGAAAGAATTCGGGGAGCTAACATGAATTCTTTAATTAGTCACCTTTTCCTTCCAGGTCAGTAGTACTGGATTGCTTTTATTTCCCACAGAACCTCTGTAATAAGATTAAGGTCTTTTTTTGCCAAGGATTTTAGAATCTCTGTAATATGTGATGATAGTAATAAATAAACAATTCCTCTGATATTAATGATATTAACATTTCACGTAAGTCATTGATTCAATTCTCAAGTGGATGCCCAAAGCTATCATAATTTAGTACATAGTCACTTACTATGAAACATACATATTCTAAAGCTCTAAATCCGTATTAAAATTGATAGCACCATCAGGTCTACAAGGTCCTAAGAAGAATTTCATTTTCCCACTTGTGTAAAATGATTGTGCTATGTTTCCTGACCTTCAAAAGCTTTCGGTCATTTTTCTGTCATGTAGCTTAGAGGTTCTTTCCCTCCATCATTTCATTTAAATATGTGTTGTGTGTAAACCCAATAAACTAAGTAGCCATTTAGTTAAAACCCTCATGGGGTCAGAGCTCTGGGGACCATTTCAAGGCACTGTTGTTCTTCCTTCCACTCCGATTTCCTGGCTCATTGATCATCTTCCCCCAGCACTTTGAAATGGATCCTCTTGTCACATGCTTTTTACTCCCCTGTGTTGACAGGAAGGTGAGGTCTGATACACAGCAGCTGGTCCTCCACTTGGATGGATGAAAGGAGAGGAAAATCCTTTGCGATTCAGAGTCTAAAACCATCCAAAAGAGAGGTGAGCCCTGGGCTAGGCCAGAGAAGAGACCCTGAAGGTCATGGGGACGATGCTTCCCACTGGCCTCATTCCCCACGGTACCGCCAACACAGGAGGGAGGCTTGGCCAAGAAATAATTCTCCCCTCTTTTTTTTTCAATGCTAAATCACATGGTCAAAGGTGCCCGTAGGGTTGTGACATCATTTTTCTTACTATTAGTGCTGCCCTGACTGGAGAGTACATCCAGGTTAAAGTTGTGGAAGAAGGTCAAGTGAAACCCAGGGCTTTGTAAAGAGCAGGCACTTAATGCTGCGGAATATAAATAAACGATGGTGGATAAAGGTGAAATTTTTAAATGTGTCAACTCAAAATATGACATTGCACTATTCTATGTTTTCCACTGTAAGTTAAATAATTAAAAAAAATAAATTAAATAATAGGTTTTTAACATGCAAATAGGGTTTCCAGGTTAGGTAAATCTGATTACCATAGGGTTGGCAAAAGGGTCTTTTTTTTTTTTTTTTACTGCGGGCCCCCTCACAGCTGGAGTCTCTGTGGGGTGGCTAGAGCATGCAATGATTCTGAAACTTGTTTGCACGCAGAACCTGTTTCTTCTGTAAGATCCTTGAAAAAAGGTTGCATTAAATGAACTTTAACTCACAAAAGGAATGAGGTATCTATTGCCTTATATTGACAGGAGCAGAATTTTTAGACCTTCTCACACATACCTGTGAACTGGGCCAGCAGCTTGGCCCCAGGAAAGCCATCTTATTGACATAGGAGCCCCACTTGTACTTTTCCACAACAGCAGTGTATGCAGGTGGCAAAAAAAATCTCTGCCAACGGTAGTGCACATTAAAAATATATATTTTTGGAACAGTAGGCATTTATTAGGCTGTTTCATAGCAGAGAAAGAACTTGTGAGAAAAGGGTTAAGAGGCTGGAACACAGTAGTGGAGTTTTCAAAAAGGGAGAAGAAGCAAAAATAAAATTTGAAGATGTATGGAGATAGAAAAATCCCCCCTGTTTATACCTCAGCTGATAACAGAGCCTGACAGAAGAAAATGTAATTCAAATCCATCCAACAAGAATAATCGGTGCTGTGGGATGCAGAGCAAGCTTGTGCTGAACCCCCTGATGGGGTCTAGTGCTAGCTGTGGTACCTCAGCTGCAGTACATGCATTTTGTTTTTTAGTGAATACATTTTCCATTGATGACCGATTCTTGCTTAAATACACCTTCTAAGAGGTTTGGGCACGTCCACCTATAGTTCCACAAAAAAGAAATGATTAATTAAATGTATCAATCCACTCAATGTAGCTACTACACAGAATGGCTATGAATATTGTGTTGCAACATAGAAAAATTTAAGTCATAGTGTTCAGTGGAAAATATGCAGACATGTATATATAGACTTTAATATATACATGTCAAAAACTATGAAAAATAACTTAAAAATTAACTAAAATGTGGGTAGTGGTTATTTTTAGAGACATGCAAGTATAGGTAATTCTTTTTTCTCCCTCCTTTCAGATTTTCTTCAATGTGGTTCTACAACTTATATTGTTTAAAAATTTATATATGTTTAATGATCCGGCTTCATTTTTAAGGGTGATTTTGTTATCTAAGGACTATTTTATTTTTCCTTGAGGTACTCATTTCAAGTTTTCTAATGAAAACACATTGAAAAAAATAGAGATTGATGTATGTTCTGTTTTTTAATCACAAATTTCTGTTGATTGTGTGATAACTGAAAAGACAATAAAGTCCAATTCATTCTGAGTTATGGCAGACGGTTTTCATCATTAACAAAGTATCAATTTTGAATTAACTTCCAATAACAGTTTTCCTTCATCTTCAAAGAGGATGTAGTATCTTCATTCTCTGAAATTGGTCCAGAGTTTTGCACAAGATGTTTTTTCTTTCCAATGAAAGTTGACAATAATATTTTCACCAACCTTAGAAGAAATCTCAAAGTATATATTCTCTTACACCTATACCCTGGGTGGTGCAAACAGCGTGCTCAGCTGTTAACTAAAAGTTTGGAGGTTTGAGTCCACCCAGAGGTACCTCAGAAGAAAGCCCTGCTAATCTACTTTTGAAAAATCAGCCATTGGAAACTCTTTGGAGCCCAGTTTTACTCTGACAAACATGGGGTCACCATGAGTTGGAGTCGACTTGCTAGCAACTGGATGCTCAATTGTAGATACAACAAAACAAACTTGTCAACAGATGATAAGGAATGTTTTTCCTTTTGTAGTCAATGATAGAAATTACATGTAATATCAAAACTCAAATCTAACACACCATGAAGTCTACAGAATCTCTTAAAGCACAGACCATGGCTCACTTACTTGCTCCGGTGACACTCGAGTCTATCAGTAGCTTGATGAAGAGAGATGACAAAAGCAAAGCAATCAGCACCACGCCTTGGCACCACCAAATAGAAGTTATCCAGGTTTTATTCGTGAGAACTACCCCAAGAAATCAATGACCGTTTTTTTAAAGACCACAGGTTTAACGCTTTGGCCCTACATATTATCAACATAAAACCTACTCTGTCGAACGATTGAAAGGTAAAATCATGTTATTAGACTGTGAGGAAATGGTGAGACAAACTAACCAGGGAGTTAAGCTCATAGCTTCGTGGGATGACCAGGCATTTCCTGCTGTCTCTCTGTTATTCTCAGCCTGACTGGCTCACCTGTTTACCCATCTCTTAGGGGTGTGAATCTGAGCAACTTTGTGGATTATCTGTGCGATATGGTACCTCCATTCATAACACAGACGCATTTATTTTCTTTAGAACAAACTGTAGGAAAGAGACTTATGGCTAAATACCTAGAACTGAAACAACTGGCTTCCCTGTTTCAAGCATAATGGAAGGAGACCTTTGCAGCAAATCTGAGAGGAATTATTAGAAAAAATCCAAATGTCATTATCCACTTTCTTCAGCTTATACTTCTGTTGAAATGAATTTCACCTCTCGGCATTCATTTTTCTTTCCATAACATATGGGTAATCCTGTTTTTAAAGTATTGAAAGATCTCTTGCTGAAAGCTCTGTAAACAGCACACGTTTTCCTCATTTATTTCGGATTACAAATTTCCCACCGTTTCTCTAATATTTTCTTCTTAATATTATACTTGAACGATACTTCTCTAAAGAAACAAATATCAGTGCCTGGTGCTCTGTGCTCAAGAGCAAAACTGACTGCATTTACATTTGTAAATATTCACTCCTGGGATATCACTGCACTTCACCCCTCTTCTTTTTTTTAAACATCAGTGTTTGCAGAGCCGCCAACCATCCAGAGCAATCTATCTTGCTGGTCTGTGTTCAACTGTGAAAACGCATCTTGATCTCCTCCTTATTCCCCTAAGTCATGACTCCGGAGTAAAAGCAGATCTTTATTACTAATCGACCTAGTATTTTCTCGTTCCCAACACACATGATACTTGACCACAGTTGTCAAGAAAAGAAAAGCAGTAATTGAATATTTCAGTTAAATGCAAAACTGAACTTGCCACTCGGCTCCCAACTGAGGTGAGACCGGGATTTTGGAAAAGCCGGTATATTTAAAAGTCTTCTAACAACTCAGGGCAGACTAAGGCTGGCGCTTTTATTTCCTTCCCTGTAACAAGAGAGGCACTTAAATGCATATCTGAACCTAGTCTCCATGGGATACTACTACCATCTCGAATTTGAGTTCTTTTTCTTAGAGTTCATGATTTGTAATCGATTCAATAATAACTTCTTTGGTCATTTTGTGAGATGAACTAGGTTCTTTTTCATGCTTCTAAACTTCATGCCCTGCATATAATTGCTCAGTAGTTTAAGATCACTTTTTCTTGCCCCATTAAAATGTTAGAAAACAAACAAATCCAACTAAATGGTTTTCCCTAAGCTATTTATACTAAGTTAATAATCTATTAATAATATGTAATGGGAATTAACACTGAAATAGAAAAACACATTATTCTGACAAATTACCCTCGGGGTCTGATAAGGCTTACCTAATTATTTATGTACAGTGAAGAATAATCTGGTAAACAAGCACTCCAAGCCTTGATAAACCACACTGAAATTTGGTTCCAGCTCATCGCCTAACCTCCAGGAATGGCCAGCAAAATGATACACTGGCTTATAAACAATTCTACCTGGTGTTGACTTATCTGAGGTTTGAAGAAGGTAATTACACTTGATTAAACAACCAGTAAACCCTCCGCCCCCCCCCAAAAAAAACCCCACAAAATGATACCTTAAAATGCCATATGTCTGCTACATGATTTCTTTTAATTTAGGATCATGGTGGTTCAGTGGTAGAATTCTTGCCTCCTTTGTGGGAGACCTGGGTTCAATTCCTGGCCAATACACCTCATGAGCAACCACCACCTGTATGTCAGTAGAAGCTTGTGTGTTGCTATGATGTTGATTGGGTTTCAGTGGAGCTTCCAGACTAAGGCAGAATAGGAAGAAAGGCCTGGCTATCTATTTCCAAAAATTAGCCAGCGAAAACTCAATGGATCACAATGGTCCAACAAGCAACTAATCCTGGAGATGGCATAGGACTGGGCATCATTCGCTTTCTTGTACATGGGGTCACTTATGAGTTGGGGGTCAATTTTTTTTTTTTTTTGTACCTTAGATGAAGGTTTACAGAACAAACTAGCTTCTCTTTAAACAGTTAGTACACGTATTGTTTTATGACACTGGTTAACAATTCCAGGGCATGTCAACACTCTCCCTTCTTGACTGTGGGTTCCCTATTACCAGCTTTCCTGTCCCCTCCTGCCTTTTAGTCCTTGTCCCTGGACTGTTGTGCTCCTTTAGTCTCGTTTTGTTGTATGGGGCTGTCTAATCTTTGGATGAACGGTGAACCTCAGGAGTGACTTCATTACTGAGCTAAAAGGGTGCCTGGGGGCCATACTCTCAGGGTTTCTCCAGTCTCTGTCAGGCCAGTAAGTCTGGTCTTTTTTTGTGAGTTAGAATATTGTTCTACGTTTTTCTCTAGCTCTGTCCGGGACCCTCTACTGTGATCACTGTCAGAGCATCAGTGGTGGTAGCAGGGCACCATCTGGCTGTACTGGACTCAGTCTGGTGGAGGCCATGGTAGTTGTGGTCTATTAGTCCTTTGGACTAATCTTTCCCTTGTGTCTTTAGTTTTCTTTGTTCTCCCTTGCTCCCGAAGTGGTGAGACCTGTGGAGTATCTTAGATGGCCAATCACAGTCTTTTAAGATCCCAGACGCTACTCACCAAAGTAGAAGGTAGAACATTTTCTTTATGAACTATATTATGCCAATTGAGCTAGATGTTCCCCGAGACCATGGTCTTCAGGGGCCAACTTGATGGCAGCTAACAACAACTTTGAGACCAAAGCTGGTTTGTCTGAGACACTTTAATTCTAAGAGAAGGTTAAGATACTGATTTAGGTAATTTAGAATAATACCAACTGAACCCTTTGTTTTACCCATGAGAAAACTGAGGCCCGAGAGGTTGGTGACGTTGTGTAACCACCTTGACCAAGGACTCTTTCTGCTCAAGCATGCTGCTGATGGCACCAAGTTAATAAAAGAGGCCAGTTCTAATAGGGGGCAATTATCCAACCACATTTCAGATTGCTTTTGATGGCTTAAAATTTTTTCAAATTAAAAAAAAACAAAAATACTTTTTCTGATTTCTAACATTCTAGCCTACTTTAAGTTGGATTTGGGGTCCTGTAAGCACTTGATTGATAATATATATTGATATCCGAGGACAGGATTTCACTGAGTATGTCTGTAAAACATTAGTCTTTTTGGATACGGTTCCTCATAAAACTACATTTTTATTCAAAAAATTGGGGAATCATTTTATGTAATATATCTCTTTTAAAAATGAAAATTTCCTTTTATTAAAAAAAATTGAATGTATTTGACCATGGAAACTTTTTTTTCCTATGTAGTGGTTATTTTAATAACAATGATCCACATACTCTAGAGCATCTAGCATGCTGTCTTGCATTCAGATGGTGCTCAGTAACTGCTTGAGACTGGATTGATAAACATCAACTCTGTGTGGATTCCTTTAAAACACCTCTATATATGTACCTTACACAGATTTTTCTGTGGTGTCCCAGTGATTTGCTCCTAAGGATTATTCCTGAAGAGGCTAATTTTTGATAAATCTTTGCAATGTTGCCATTCAGAGAAGAACATGCTGTTTTATTTTTGCTTAATGCTGACCTTTTTACATATGACCCCTAGTCCAGCCCGGACTTTTAGTGACAGCATAGTTTGAAAGAGCAGCAGAAGTTATCATTCTATTTGAGCTTCTAGGAAGTACTTCTAAAAAAAGACTACATTGGGTGGCTGGGCAGGTACACAAGGGTGATGGTGGTGAGGTACTGCCCTGGTTCTACTTTTTCAATGGATAGCTATTACACAGGGATTTACTTTAAACTTATTCTTTAAATTATACATATACATTTTATATGTTCTTCTCTATGTATACGTCATGATTTAAAAAAACGAAAAGCAGTGCATCTAGCTACATGCTTACTTATATCCTTCTCACCCACCACCATGGGAGAGTGAAACCACTGGCTGCATTTGGATCACTGCAAAGCCAGCTGGTGATCCTGGCCTTCTCCATGTGGCACAGGGGACGATGGGACAGGATCAGGAAACTGTCCCCTTTTTCCAGCTCCTACATTAATTCTTCGTAGTACCATGTCATTATTTTACTTAAAGAGCTGGTAAATTTCAGTCATGTTCTGATTCAAATACAAGCATTAAAATACATTTCTAAAGCCACCTCAGAGAAATTTGGAAATTCGGTAGCATTATCCAAACTTCTGTTCCCTGTTCTGGAAAGTGCTGACGATACATAGCATTCTCATATTTACTCTCTATAGGTTTCCATGGGAGGAGCCCTGGTAGTGCAGTGGTTAGGTGCTCGACTGCTAACTGAAAGGTTGGTGGTTAGAACCCACCAGCTGCTCCATGGGAGAAAGATGTGGCAGTTTGCTTCTGTAAAGATTACAGCCCCATGGGGCAGTTCTATTCTGTCCTAGAAGGTCGCTATGAGTTTGAATCGACTCGATGGCAATGGGTATGTGTTTCTATATTTTAGTTCTTATTTATTAGTGATGCTGTAGGTGTGCGTTAGGGTTGTATCCTTTCACCATACTTATTCAATCTGTATGCTGAGCAAATAATTCGAGAAGCTAAACTATACGAAGAAGAGCATGGCATCAGGATTAGTGGAAGACTCGTTAACAACCTGCGATATGCAGATGACACAACCTTGCTTGCTGAAAGTGAAGAGGACTTGAAGCACTTACTCATGAAGATCAAAGACTACAGCCTTCAGAATACATTACACCTCAACATAAAGGAAACAAAAATCCTCACAACTGGACCAATAAGCAACATCATGATGAACGGAGAAAATATTGAAGTTGTCAAGGACTTCATTTTGCATGGATCCATAATGAACACCCATGGAAGCAGCAGTCAAGAAATTAAAGGACACGTTGCATTGGGCAAATCTGCTATAAAAGACCTCTTTAAAGTGTTCAAAAGCAAAGATGTCACTTTGAGGACTAAGATGCGCCTGACCCAAGCCATGATATTTTCAGTTGCCTCATATGTTTGCGAAAACCTGACAATGAATGAGGAAGATTGAAGAACTGATGCCTTTGAATTACAGCATTGGTGAAGAATATTGAATATACCATGGACTGTCAGAAAAACGAACAAGTCTGTCTTAGAAGTAGTACAGCCAGAATGCTCCTTAGAAGTGAGGATGGTGACACTTTGTCTCAGGTACTTTGGATATGTTATTAGTTGGGACCAGTCCCTGGAGAAGGACATCATGCTTGGTAAGGTAGAGGGTCAGCAAAAAACAGGAAGACCCTTGACAAAATGGATTGACACAGTGGGTGCAACAATGGGCTCAAACACAGCAACGATTGTGAGGATGCTGCAGGACTGGGCAGTGTTTAGTTCTGTTGTATATAGGGTCACTATGAGCTGGAACCGACTTGATGGCACCTAATAACAACAACAAAAACAACACAGTATTAGCTGTTCTTTGTCAGGAATGCTTTTATTAGCATGATTGTTCAGGAATCTCAAGGCACACTATGGCTAAAACCTGGTCTATGACATTATAAGAAATACAAGACACTATGATTTTTAGTCTTCATATTTTAGCCTTCCTAAATAGAAATCTCCTTGATCTTATCAAAGAGGCAGTTAAAGCAATAACCCTCTTAAACATTTTAACGAACTGATGCCAAAAAATGACTGAATATTTCAAAGTTCCTTTCTCAGCCCACAGGCTCAGGAATATGAATTAGGTGCACTGGTATAAATGTTGAATCTCTAATATTTCACACCAAGAGAAATGCCTCCAGGTAGCTTTTAGCATACTGTTGTAATCTTGGGTAATGAATTAATCATACTCGTCCTTAACACAGAATGTTAAGGTGGAATTCATACCGAAGAGTATGGCTCAGATAAGCAAGCACTTCTGCTCCTGAAAACTATTTCCCCACTACATTAGTGTTCATAGAATTGACTAATCTCCACGGACTAGGATCTAAAATTAATATAGGCCCCAAAGCCCCAGTCTCAGCACACTGCCAGATAAAACTCCCAAATCAGACTTCCAGAAGTACTTCCAAGGAGGAGAAGGGTACCCAGGGAGGCAGTAATATTAATTGAGTAAACAGGAATTTATTCCACTTACCTCTGTCCTGAAGCCTTTCTGATTAACAACCATCTCTACATCTCCGACTACGGAAGGGACTACTCTGTGGAAGGCTGGTTCACTTAACTAAAGACGGGCTGTTTGTGTGCACACCAACATTCCCTAGTCCACATTTCTGCCTTCCTGGCTGACACATGATAAATAGGGAGGTTGATTAGAAATTTAAATACTCGTAGTGGTCATAACCACTACCTGTCAGTTTGTTGTACTGTGGTGGCTTGTGTGTTGCTATGATGATGGAAGCTATGCCACTGGTATAGTGGAGCTTCTAGACTACGATAGACTAAGAAGGAAGGCCTAGCAATCTACTTCTGAAAATTAGCTCATGAAAACCTATGGATCACAACAGAATATTGTCCAATGGACTTAAACATGCCAATGATTATGGGGATGGTACAGGTGTGGATGTTTCATTTTGTTGTGCTCGAAGTCGGAGTTGACTTGATGGCAGCTAACAACATTAGTGGTTATAAGAAAGCATGAGTTGACCCACTGGTTATTCTGTGAAACAGTGGAGGATGTTTTGGTTCACATGCAGTTTTCATTATATACAATTATTTGAACCACTGTGTAGGAAAGCTGTTTTGTTCTCCACATTCCCAGTGAGCTTCCCCCACCCCCTGATATTTTATAGCTCCAGTCATTTTGTCAAGAAGTATTTTGGAGTCTAGGAGAAGCAGCATGAGACGCACCATTAAAATCTGGCTACATGCATGTATATATGAGGGCAGACGTGAGCTCACAGCTTTCCTTAAGAGTCAGCAGGGAGGAGACTTCCGAGAGGGAGAGCACTTGAAACTGCATGCTGTGTGTATTTTATGGTCCTTGTCTTAGTCATCTCGTACTGCCCTAACAGAAATACCACAAGTGGATGGCTTTAACAAAGAGAAGTTTATTCTCTCACAGTCCAATAGGCTACAAGTCCAAATTCAGCACGTCAGCTCCAGGGGAACGCTTTCTACACCAGCTCTGGAGGAAAAGCCCATGTCATCAATCTTCCCTTGGTCTGGGAGCTTCTCTGTGCAGGAACCTCAGGTCCAAAGGATGCACTCTGCTCCCAGCACTGCTTTCTTGGTTGTATGAGGTTCCCACGTGTCTCTGCTCACTTCTCTCTTTTATATTTCAAAAGAGATTGGCTTAAGACACTATCTAACCTTGCAGACCTCTTCAGTATAACTGCCACTAATCCATCTTATTACATCACAGTGATAAGAGTTTACAATACATAAGGAAATCACATCAGATTACAAAATGGTACACAATCATACAATATTGGGAAGCATGACCTAGCCAAGTTGACAGATATTTTTGGGGGACACAATTCAATCCTTGACAGGCCTCTATCAATAAATCTCAGAAACTCTGATGGCTCAGTGGTTAAGAGCTATGGTTGCTAACCAAAAGGTCGACAGTTTGAATCCACCAGCTATTGCTTGGAAACCCTATGGGGCAGTTCTACTCTGTCCTATAGGGTTGCTATGAGTCAGAATCAACTCGACAGCAATAGGTTTGGTTTTATCAATAAATCTCATATCATTTGTAAATGGCCATTCAGTCATTCATTCAACAAATATTTGTTGAGGATCTACAATGTTCAAGGTTCTGACCTGGTAATATATATTAGAACAAAGTGTGTGATGTGGTTTGTGTCCTTCAGTTCGGGCATGAAAAGGAGAGAGGGAGAGATCATACACACCATGGTCAAAAGATCCACCATAAAGTTTACCTAAATTATTCCTAGTTTTTTTTAATTCCATAAAATCAGTTTACCCAATCCTCATTATATAGGTTTCTTAGTTTTATAGGAGTCCTAGCTTTGTTTTGAAAGTATCAGTCCTTTTGTATCGTTACTGGGTAGCATAGAATTTCAACACACAAGCTACTTAAAATACGGAATGAGAACTTGATGTATGTAAATATCTATAATAGAAGATCAAATGTGATAAGTGCTATCAGAAAAGTACACCACACTACGAAAATTTAGATAAATAAATGCTTGCTTTGATTTAACAGGAGGAAAAAGTGAAAGTTCCAGAAAGGCCCTAAAGACATGCAGAATTTCAAGGGGTAAAGAATCCAAGATTTCAAATGCCTTATAAGAGGATCTCTACTACTTGAAAACGGACCCAAGGCAAGTGGGGAGGGGGTGTTAGGGGAAAGGCCCAGAATGGCTGGCAAGTGTCAGCATGAGTGGTGAGTGGGAGGCCTGGAGTCTGAGGAGTGAGGGACTAGTGACACCATTCATAGGCACGATGGTGGGACAGAGGGGAGGAGAAGGAAAAGGGGGAGATGTAGGAGCAGGTTTGGGTTTGGGGAACGAATAAGGGTTAAACCTGTTGCTGTTCAGTCAATTCTGACTCATAGCGACCCTATATAACAGAGTAAAACTGTTCCATAGGGTTTCCAAAGCTGTAATCTTTATGGAAGCAGATTGCTAGGTCTTTTCTCCCAAAGAGCAGCTGGTGGGTTTGAACCGCCAACCTTTCGGTTAGCAGCTGAGGGCTTTAATCATTGCATCAACAGGGCTCCTTGGGAATAAGGGTAGGATGTATTAAAGATTATGAATTTAGCTATGCACCTTAAGTTAGAGGGTTACTGGAGATGTAGAAAGTGTGTGTGATGTCGTTGAGCGAAAGTGGGTTGAGAAAAAAAGGGAAAATGACAGACATTTATGGAAAGTCCACATTTCGGAGCAGAAAGGAAGAAGACAAAACAAAACACTAGAAAGTTGTAGTCTGAGGAAGCCGATGAAGAGAATAGATTAATAGGTTGACACATGACTAATTATTTGTTGTTTTTTATAAAACATACTTGGATTTTTAATTCGTAACATTTGCTAAATAAATCCCATAGGGACTAAAGACTTTTTAAAAAAGAAAAAGAATCTTCAAAAACTAGAAAAAATGATAGATATTTACCTGAAATTTGAATGAGAAGGAACTTTCCAAGCATAAAGCCAATGTAAGATATGACTACATAAAAACTAAAAGTTCGTATCACCTAGGACAGTATTAGGCAAAGGTTAAACAGATGCATCTGAATTTTTCCCCTTATTCATGTCCTATTCACAGCCTCCTCCCTCTGAGGCCAAGCTATGACTTCGCCCCAAAAGGGGGAAGGTGTGAATTTGCTCCAACAGGCTGTATGGAGACAGAAACAAACAAACAAACAAAACAAACCAGTTGCTATTGAGTCAATTCTTTTTTTTTTTTTTAATTGTTGTGGTTTAAGTGAAAGTTTACAATTCAAGTTAGTCTCTCATACAAAAATTTATACATCCATTGTTTTGTGACCCTACTTGCTCTCCCTATACTATGACAGCACACATCTCCTTTCCACCCTGGATTTCCGGTGTCCATTCAACCTGCTCCTGACCCTCTCTGCCTTCTCATCTCGCCTCAGGACAAGAGCTGCTCATTTAAACTCATGTATCTACTTGAGCTAAGAAATCACACTCTTCACGAGTATCATTTTATATCCCATAGTCCAGTCTAATCTTTGTCTGAAGAGTTGGCCTCGGGAATGGTTTTAGTTTTGGGCTAACAGAGAGCCCAGGGGCCATGTCTTCCAGGGTTCCTCCAGTCTCAATCAAACCATTAAGTCTGGTCTTTTTACTAGAATATGAGTTCTGCACCCCACTTTTCTCCTGCTCTGTCAGGGACTCTGTTGTGTTCCCTGTCAGGGCGGTCACTGTGGTAGCCAGGCACCATCTAGGTCTTCTGGTCTCAGGCTGATGAAGTCTCTGGTTTATGTGGCCCTTTCTGTCTCTTGGGCTAATACTTTCCTTGTGTCCATGGTGTTCTTCGTTTTCCTTTACTCCAGGTGGGTTGGTACAAATTGATGCATCTTAGACGGCTACTCGCTAGCATTTAAGAACCCAGATGTCATTGTTGAGTTGATTCTGACCCATGGTGACCCCATGTGTTGCAGTAGAACTGCTCCATAGGGTTTTCATGGCTGTAATCTTGCTGAAGCAGATCAACAGATCTTTCTTCTATGGCATCTCTGGGTGGTTTAAAACAGTCAACTTTTTGGTTAGTAGTTGAGTGCTTAAATGTTTGTGCCACCTAGGCAACCCATATGGAGAGAGAAGATTTGCCAAATACCTCAATCTTTTTAGCCACAACTTAACACATCAGTTAAGGGTGTGCATCGACTGGACAGCAATGGGTTTGATTTTTTTTGGTTATCCTGATTAGATTCCACAGTCCTCCCAGAGTGTGGAGAAGATATCACTTTTGCCCATAAGGCTAAGGCCAGGAGGCTTATTGCTCTGTTCAAGAAGGATGATTTGACAAAGGGAAAGTTCAAAATAAAAGCTAGAGAGATTGTGGGAGGAAGATGGAAGAGAGAAGGTATGAGAGAAGAAATGGTCAGAAGTGTGTGTGTTGGCTTTAGCCTAGAAAGGGTAACAATTGTTAAATGGGCATGGAGGATCCAGAGGCAGGGGGGTATCTGTCTGCCTCTACTTCCATTCAGTACTTTATAAGGAGACAGCCTTGCAGGTTGCCCTTTTACCAATCCAGGGCAGCCACATCAAGGTAAAGTTGGTGGTTGTTTTAGTTATTTAGTGCTGCTGTAACAGAAACACACAAGTGGATGGCTTTAACAAAGAGAAATTTATTCTCTGACAGTCTAGTAGGCTACAAGTCCAAATTCAGGGCGCCAGTGCCAGAGGAAGGCTTTCTCTCTCTGTCAGCTCTGGAGGAAGGTCCTTGTCATCAATCTTCCTTTGGTTTAGGAGCTTCTCTGCAAAGGAACTTCAGGTCCAAAGGACGTGCTCTGCTTCTGATGCTGCTTTCTTGGTGGTATGAGGTCCCTATGTCTCTCTGCTTGCTCCTCTCTTTTATACCTCAGAAGAGATTGACTCAAAATACAGCCTAATTTTACAGATTGAGTCCTACCTCATTAACATAACTGCCCTAGTCCCACCTCATTATCGTAGGGGTAGGATTTACAACACAAAGGAAAATCATATCAGGTGACAAAATGGTGGACAATCACACAATACTGGGAATCACGGCCTAGCCAAATTGACAGACATTTTTGGAGGACATGATTCAACCCATAACAGTGGTGCTGCTTGGTAAGCACAGGGGGCCTAGAAGTATAGCTTTTCTAGTCGCCTCTTGGTTGCCAGTGATGTGTCTGGGACTTATCATTTATGCAGTCTGCCTCCTAGAGGGTATTGGAACTGAATTGAGAGCCTGTGGCCCTGGCCCCAGCTCCATGTAGTGAGGGTGAGGAGACCTCTGAGTGGAGGCTGGGGGTGGACTGCTTTGTCTCTAGAGAATGTGGTAGAGTCAGAGGGTGCTACAGCAGCCAGCACACGTCAAGAAGAGCCCAACCAGCCAGTCGGCACCACTGGCCCCAGATGCGGCGGAGGGGAGTAGGTATTGATTGATTAGATGGAGAGACTAGCTGCACTCCCAGTAATCAGAGGAGCTAAAGAACACCAGGTAGATCCAAGTCACTCTCCACTCTACCACAAAGAGATTACTAGAGCTCTCTGAACTCCAATACACTCGGACGCCATCTCGGAATAGAGCCAGGGAAGAGGGTTAGGGACAAGAGAGACGAAGCAATTATCTCAGAAGGCCAAACATTACTTAAAAAGACTGTTTAAATTATCATCTCAGAGTAAATTAAAATATTAACAATTTTTTTAAAATATTAAAATATAAAAAAAGTTAATGTCTGCCTTCTTACTCAATAAGTGGGGATCCCTGGGTGGTATAAAAAGTTAACATGCTCCGCTGTTAACCAAAAGGTTGGAAGTTTAAGTTCATCCAGAGGCACCTCTGAAGAAAGGTCTAGTGATTTATTTCCAAAAAAATCAATCATTGAAAACTCTATGGAGCACAGTTCTACTCTAACACACATGGGGTCTAACATGGGGTTACCATGAGTCAGAATCGACTCGACGACAACTGGTTTACCCAATGGATGAGAGCTTAGGAAGACGAGAAAAATTACAGATAAACAGACTGCCTTATAGCTGCACACTGGAGCACAATGCTGAGTGAATTTGTAATCCTGGTACATTTCCAGATGTCAAAAACAACATTCATAAAATTAAAAGTCACATAACAAACAAAGGAAAAAGTGGCAGAGATGAAACAAAAGGTTAATATCTTTTACTTACACTGAAAACTTTCCAATAAATTAGAACAACGCTAAGACCACAGGAGAGAAGTAAGGAAGGAAAAAAACAGCAATCAACTTACAAAAAAAAAGAAATATAAATGGCTAATCAAGTAATCAAAATATAACATTTAAAATAACTAAGATACCATTTTCACCAGAAGAGGAAATATTGACATGAGTTTTCTAAAAAAGTAATTTAGCAATATACATCAAGGATGTTCAAAATATTTATATCTTTTGACCCATTAAGTCCACTTCTAGGAAATTATCCTACAGAAACCATTGAGAATGTGTATACAGATTTAACGATTCAATTCAACATTTAATTGTTAAGTACCTACTTTGTTTAAAATGCGTGGAATGACATGGGAGGACACAAGAATGTAAATTTCAACATCTTTTTTAAGCTCACAGTTCACAGACAGATAAGCATCTACTTATTCTCATTTTAAAGACAGACTAGAAGAGAATCTAACCTAACTTTTCTTGCTATTCTATTTCCATCTTTTATCAACTTGCAGTAAAGCCATGCTTCCTTATATTTAATGGAAATACATCCTGCTTTAATTTAAGTCCATGTTTGGTCTCATGTGGACACTGTAAAGAACTCCATGGCATTTTTTTACTAAATTTTCCAAAAAGAAAAAAAAATCCTTTCTTGGTCAAAATCCTTCTTCCTTCCTTTCAGCTGGAACTCACTCCTGGGACTAAAGCTATTTCTAAAGGCTTAGCATAAATACTTGATTTCCTTCTCTGGCTTTTGGCACCCCAACTGACCCAGGTCCTTGAAGTCTGTTTGCCTCTTGGAATAGACCCCCATGGATGGGAAGTGGGCCACAGAGACAAGCACACAACTATACCATGATTCGAAAAGAGCTTGGATTAATGACTCCACAAGGTTGGTGGGTACTTGGAAGCCCCTGAGTCGGCCTGCTGGAATCACACATCAAAGGGAAGGAAATACTAGAGCTGATGCCTGAGGGCTAAATAAGATTTCAGCTAGTGGACCAGGGTGGTGGGGAGGTGGGAGGGTGAGTGTGGTTATGTCAGGCAGTGGAAATATGTGCAAAGGTATACAGGGGAGAGAATGTGTCTTCAGAGGATAAAAAGCTGTTTGGTGTGATTAGCACTGCCAAGGAGGAGCATGTGAGGATGAATGGCTAGCCTTATATGCCGTATTTAAGAATGCAAATTTCATCCTATAAACAATATAAAGATAATGAATATGTAGGTGAAAGATATGATCAGGTTTTAGGATTAACCAAGAACACACAGATACTTTGGATGGTATAGGTTGGAAGCGTCAGAACTGGAGGCACAAATACCAGATACAATGAATTCTGGACCCAAAAAGAGCAACTGTGAGAATGGAATAGAGGAAAGGGGTACAAGAGAATGAATACAGAATCAACATGACTTACAGATCTATTGGATGTGAGGGTGGGGAGCGTGAGAGAAAATGAGATGAAGGTGACTCCTCAGTTTCTGGCTCCCTCAACTTTGGATATAACTAACTAGTTGACTAGTTAATTCATTGGCTAGTTGTCAGTGAATTCCCAAATGAATGTGAGTACACCCAGCAAATGTCATCTCTTTACAGGTCACAAGCATGTGGGAAAAAATTTTTGAATTCCAGAACTTCAGCAATCCTTTGTAAGAGTAGTAGTATAAAATAGAATGGTACAAGGTCTTTGCTTTCTACTGTACAAAGCTCTTCCATGCTAGAGATGCTGGCTTCATTCCACCTGTGGTTGGACAGCAGATTAGGGAATAACTGTTTAAAAAAAAAAAAAAAAGCCATGCTGTTGAGTAGATTCCTACTCATAGCAACCCTATAGGACAGAGTAGAACTGCCCCATAGGTTTTCCAAGGAGCATCTGGTGGTTTTGAACTGCCAACCTTTAGGTTAGCAGCCATAGCTCTTAACCACTACACCAGCAGGTTTTCCTGTAAATAGGCCCCCTCTAATACCGGTCTATAGCTTAAAAATCCTATTAGGGGAATGTGAGTCAATGGTTAGGAACCTGGCACGTGGTTAGTGGTGTTTTTGGCCTGGCTAGAAGGAGGTCTCTGAGTTTTACTTGCTTGCTCTCTTTTTAAAGACCTTGTGTCTTGCCCAGCTTTTCTGATTCTTCCTCCTCTCCTTCTACTTTGTATAGCCCATCTTGGCATCCTAACCTGACCTGAGGTCTGTTCTTCAGCCGTGGCTCAAATTCTAGGACCTTGACTCTGGCTTATATGTCTGAGTCTGATGCACTTACTACTCCTGAGAGAGGCACTTGTGGATAGAGTTTCCTATGGGGTATGTATGTGTAAAACATACACATTATATCATAACCCCTCTTCCCCCCCCAAAAAAAACCAAACCCATTGCCATCGAGTCGATTCTTACTCATAGCGACCCTATAGAACAGAGTAAAACTGCCCCATAGGATTTCCAAGGAGCGGTTGGTGGATTCAAACTGCCGACCTTTTGGTTAGCAGCCATAGCTCGCCATAGCTCTTAACCACTGTACCACCAGGGCTCCATAATATGTTGCATATGTTATATAATTATATATTAAAGTTAAAAATTACTTTACCCTATAAAACTATTTGGCCCATCAGTTGTTCTCATAGGTAAGTGGGCATAAGACTCACATTTTGGCCCTTGTTAAAAATGCAGATTCCTGGGCCCTACACCAGATTTGCGACGTGGGGGAACACCTCTGGTGATTTTTATAAAGGTCCACTTTGAAAAACATATAGCAAAGAATTTTCCTTTTAAATAATTTGCAAATTATTACCATAACTAATCATTAGTAAATACCATGCACAGTGAAGAGAACAAAAAAAAAAAAAAAAAGATACAATATAAATGGTTTAGATATTTTTCCTTTGTGCCCCTATAAACGGCCATCACTTTAGCTACTGCCTTAGTACAAGTGATGGACAAAGCTTTCTAGTGCATTTGAAGAAATTAGGAGTTTTCCAACAGACTTTATTACAGCAATGAAAACAGAAAACAAATGATCTTTATCTGCCCTGGCTATCTCTGCTTGACCAGGTATCTGCTGAAATAAGCAGAAATTTGGTATTTTTTTTTCTTTCTTCCTTTTTTTTTTTTTTTTTACAGACTATGACTTTCGGATTACTTATAGCTTGTTCTTTTAGAGATAGACTGCTAGGGAGACAAGATCTTATCTGTGGTGAAGAATAGATTCTGACTACAAACAGCAAAGTACAATTCAAAGTTTTCTCGTAGCCACTGATCTTAGCCGGCATCTGAGAAGTTTTGTAAAGGACACTGCCCCATAAGCTGACCCTGCCGTCTCAGTATGCAGAACATCATAACATCAAAGGGACACATGCACACAGATTAAAAGGGAAAATTAAACAAAAAAGAAAAGAAAACCCCTAAGGGGCTGAGTTCTAGTTTTGTAAAAACAAGTTTGTTAAAAAAAAAAACAAAAACAAAAAACCCCAAACAAATCTATAAGATTATGTAAAATTAGGGTCATACGAAAATTGGGACAAAACTACCCCAGATTGTCCTAATTTCAAAGAACGACTTTGTTCATGCTAAACATACAGCCTATGGGTTCTGGCTTCTGTCACTTTCCCAGTAAGGTGACAAACAGATTTTCTAACATCTTTTGTTCTTGGCTTCTAAAGCTCTGCTTGTTAAGTGGAGATTTCTGAGCGCCTGATAAAGATAAAAGCCTTTTCATGTTGGCGGCAGGGGAAAGTGGTAGGGAAGGCCAAGGAAAATGTTATCACTAATAACCTGCCCAAATTAGGTGAGCAGAAGGGGGTGAACCAAAAGACTTGAAAATTATTATTTTTTTAAGTAATAATTTAATGGTTGAAAAGGGAGAGGGCAATAAATTGAATGGACAGTGAGTCGAGCTCCTGACAGAAATGTTTCATAACGATGCTGTTGCCCACGTGCCTGCCCGCCCATTGCTAGAATGAAAGTGAATGAAATCCTTTAGAAGACCTTTGATCAGGCACCATCCCCTGACAGAAGTCAGCTGGTATCGAAAAGGAGTCACTCTGCCCGCCCTGCCGTTGGTGGGATACCACTCCCACCTCTCAATTAGACAAAAGGTGATACACGGGAGTTCCTAATTCTTAAGGAGCCCCAATTAACTTATGCACCTGCCAGCATGTGCCAAGTGGAGTTAGGAGTTTTTTTTCTTACATTTTTATATACTTTTGCTCAAAAGCGTTCATATTTATTAATGTTGGCTTAGTGAGTAATATTATCCCCCTGCAGAGAAAAGGAAACGTGTTCATCTCAGCCTTCTTGCTGACTTCCTCCCTCTCCCTTTCCTCCTTGTTTTAATTAACAATTGCTTGGTGCCCTGAGGGCTGTCATTAATTAAAAGATTAAAAAAAAAAAAAGTCCTTCAGGAATACGTAGAACTGATATTTTCCTCTTTTTAAGCCTGAAGGTGGTTTTAAGATTTATTTGGCAACGGATTTCTTTCTTTCTTTTCTTTTTTACAGTTCCCTCCTTGTGATTAAATTTATTTCTGAAAGATTCAGTTGTTGATTTTATGCAAATGTAAGACTTTTTCCATATGGGAAACAAAACCCTCTTGATGTTTTATTAATTCATGCTTTCCCTAGAGTTTGGTAAGAGAGTTTTCACACCATAGAAATGATGCTTTAATAGGAAAAAATACAAACATTAGCTACTCTTGTAATTGGGCGAATGTACGTTTTGGTCAGTTCTTTTCCCTATTGTTTAAGAGCAAGGTAAAGATGTGTTTCGGGGTTAAAAGAATTCACTGATGAAGGCAGATGGGGAAGATAACCAGTAAGTGCATGTGCCTTCAGGCCATGAGTCTGTGACTTATAAGATCTAATTACTATTTTGACCACTGATAGAATTTTTTCTCCCTCTAGTCTATGAGAAAACAGATTAAATAAGACACCATAAAGGGACCCAAATGATTCCAAAGGTGGCTTAATGAAAAAAGAATAAAATGTTCTGCAGTTTCATGGAAGGTTATAAACCTTATGAAGTGAACCGTTTTCTGATGATAAAATGCTGCCGGAAAGGCGGTCTGGAACCTTCACTGACACAGGAGAGCGGTATTGCTTTCAGCATCAAGGTCATCAGGAGAGGCTCACAAATAGTTAATCATGGCTCAAATCCCTTTTGTGGCAGTTTTTAAAGTCCATTTCCCACGCTAAAATATTGCAATGCAAACCACAGGAATTCATTTAAAAGATTCTTTGTGTTTTAGTTGCATTATGAAAGCCAGCTTGTCCTTACTGAAGGCCCCTTGATAGGAAATGCTTAGTGAATAGGCAAATCCATTACTGAGTCCCTTTTGTCCTTGACCTCTTTCAGGTGTGATGCTCCTAAGTGCCATCTTTTGTCAGCCCCACCAGCACACACACTTCTCAGCACTTTCTTCTCTAGTCAATTCTCCATCTCACGGCATTCCTCTTCTCCTCCAAATGTGGGAACACTCCATGGCTCCCACTTGGCCCAGTCTGGCTTCCTCTCCTTCTATTCTGTTCCTCAAAGACTTTGGGCCACTATGGCTTCAACTATGTGGCAAATAACCCTAAATACAAATCATCATCCTAAAGTCTCATCTGAGCTTGTAAGTTATAACTACTCCTTGGCTCTCCCACTTAGTTCTATTTTCTGTTATCTTTCTTCCAACAACCCAGGCTTAAAGCTTTTCCTCTCTCATAGTCCCCAAGTGGCTACCAAATTATTAAATATTATCATCCAACTGTCACTCTGTCACTCAACATGTTTACTTACATGTTCCACAGGCACCTCAAACTCAACATGCCCATCACTGAACTCATCCACCTCAGCTTCCCATCTCCATGAATAACCTCTGAGTGGCATCAGCATTGACCAAGTGGGCCAAGCCAGCATGAGGAGAGACAGGCAGCAGGAAGCATGGGTGCGTTCAGTGATGACACAGTCTGTGTGCTGGAAGGATGGCTAGGAATGGAAGAGGGATAGAGTAAGGTGAGAATAAGACTTTCAGTGCTGTGCTAAATAATTCAACTTCATTCACGCTTTCTTTCTGGACTACACTGGAAATATTTTAAGACTCTAGCCATATTTATAATTTATATAATTAATAATTCTAGCACTACCTAGCTCTTTGTATACAGAGAGTACTAAATAAAAGTTTGTTCATAAAGTTGATCAATTACTTTGGAACTTTTGACTAGTTTCTCAGTTCATGGTGCCATTGCTCATTTTCCATTGCACATACTGATGTGTACTTTGGCATCATGTGAATGCCTCTCCCCCTCCAACATGGAATCCTGAGCCAATTATTGAGTTGTTTGGTTTATAAGGCATCACCCAAGGCCACTCCCATCCAATAGGCAATATAAAATGAGACGGAAAGCAAAGAGTTTCTCCTGCAGAGTCTGGGACAATGAACCTTGCTCTCTTATATGGCTGCTGATGACACGTCTCCCAGACTTTGATCCCCACTTTTCTTGACTTCAATCAACCTCCTGGTCCTTCACATTGAATTGATTTTTCTAAATTGCCTATTACTCATTTCCAGTTGGATCTCTTCTATCTGGCACTGGTGGCCTATTCTACTGGGCTGCTGTACTCACACAGGGTGCCTCCCATCATCATCATTCTCAATCAGACTCTAGGTCCTGCTCTTTCTTGCTGAGCCTTGTTCAACCCAGAATGACATTTCCTTCTTAGGAATCTCTTTCCAATTTTTTATTACGTGCTCAATTCATGTTTGTTTAATGACTGAATAAACCTACCCTATCATCTTGTAGAACTCCCATAAAGGCAAGCAGAATCATTGCTCTACATTTCATTTATTAGTCAGTCACCTGTAAGTTATATTACTGTTCTTGGGACCCAAACAGAATAGGTAAAATTCCGACTTTTAAAACCTGCAGGATCAGAGAAAATGAAATTTGCTGCTCTTTTTTAATATCCCTAAAGTGATAGGCAATAAGAAAGCTGCCAAATCAGAATCAGTCTCCAAAAGCATTTTTTTTTTTTCTGGGAGTAATTGAAAGTGAGCATAAACAGATGTCAGCTTGACAGATGGATTACTGCTATTTCAGATTTGCAACCAGAAAACAAGGCCAGGCTGTGGATCTTGGTGTGAAATTGCAAGTCTTCTATCTATTTCAGGGGATCACATTGACACCACTTCTTTTATTTCCCAGTCATCCTCACGTCTCTTACATACACCACAGCTGCTATATCTGATGAGCGCCGGTCAAGGTCAGCGCTAGAATTATAGTCCTTCAGATTTCCCTTTTCCCAACTATTTTTTAAAAAAACTTAATGATTTATAAAAGCTGAGAGACTTATAAATACATGTTGCTCTACAGAGGTAACAAGGTAATTCCTAATATTGGACTATACCATTGAAAAGGAAAATACAAATACTGTCTTCAGGACTGTCCCAGGGTCACCTTTCCCCTGGGTGGTTTCAATTCCGGAGCCTTGACCCCCTGCACACTATTGTTCATTATTGCTGTCCTTTACCCAGACTGCCTGTCTGAGGCATCCCTTCATTGTCTGACCATTCCCATGAGACTCTTCCATCACAATTTATCTTTTATATTTCATGACACCAATGAAAAGAGTTATACCCAGTCCAGGTTCATACTGGTTTAATATCTGAGAACCTGCTTTATGTATTCCTACTCCAGAGTTATTTTCATTTAAACAAATGGCTCCTAAAACACCTTCCCTTAATCTAATCTAAGGTATGCCTAGGAGTAGAAATTTGGACAGTGCATCAAGATGGTACTGAATCATACTACAGTGGTGACTAGGAGCCTTGTACATAAAGCAGGGCTTATGCTTCGATCTTCAAAAGTTTATCTTCTATTTCCCTTGAGCCACTTATTATTCAAATGTCATAATTCGAAATAATTTTTTTTCTGAGCATTATATTTTTTTAATTCACCTTGGCACCTGGATCCTTTTATATATTTGAAGTGTTTTTCGTATTTATAGTCCGGTCTTTGGAGCGGAAACACTTCTAGTGTTTTGTCATAAAGCCATGAATTTAACATCCAGTCGCCACAATCTACTAATAATATGGCTCTAAATTTTTTAAAACGATAATCTTCCTTCATTTTCTGAAATCAGCTAATCTAAAGGGCAGCCAAGAGATCATCGTCCTAGTTCCATTTTTCTACCAATTAGTGGTATGTCATTGAGAAAATGACATCACTTTTTTGGGTCTCCAAAATTGAGAGTTGAACTCAGTGATTCTTGATATTTTTTAGGACATAGATCCTTTTGAGAATCAGATAAAGGTATGGTTCATCTCTCTATCATACACATAAACACACACCATTTTTCAATATTTTATACTATTTATTGCAGTATTGTGGTTAACAGAGCCAGGTCTGGCCGAAGTGTGAATTCCATCCTCACCACTTACTAGCTCTGCATCCCTGGGAAAGTTATACTAAACCCCTCTAAGCTTCAGTCCCTTATCCATCCAACGGGGAATAAAATACTTGCTTCCTAGGACTATGGCCAATTTTAATATATGTGAAAGTATTTAGCACGGTGTCTGGCATGTAGCAGGCCCTCAATAAATGGTAGCTTAAAAAATTCATGAAGCGAAAAAACCACTGGATTAAATTATCTCTAACAGTATTTAATGGAGCCCTGGTGGCGCAGTGGTTAAGAGCTCAGCTGCTAACCAAAAGGTCGGCAGTTCAAATCCACCAGCCACTCCTTGGAAACCCTATGGGGCAGTTCTACTGTGTCCTGTAGGTTCGCTGTGAGTTGGAATTGACTTGACGGCAATGGGTTTGGTTTTGATTTGGAATAGTACTTAATTTTAAGTCCACATTTAACAAAGGCAAGTGTCCCAGAATGTTTTTCAAAATATTCTTTGGGGAAAAATCAGGGGATGGGATTTAGGGGAGGCCTTCCATTAAACAAGCTGGGAAGACACTGTATACTAGATCCCCCTCTGAGAGATTTACAATGTTCATAGCATACTAAAAGCTCTGATGAGTCCTGGGGGTGGGGGTGCGAGCGGGGGTGGGGCACATGCTAACTTGGTTTATCCCAGGGTTTCGCAAACGTATTTCACTGGGCTACCTACTTTCCCTTCCAAATCCTTTACATTTCTTCAAGAATTAGTGTTCCTGGGCACACTTCAAGAAACTCTCTCTTGGTCTGGTATCCTTTTTTCCTCCTTTAAATCTCATTTTCTTCAAGGAATTACATCCTTACTGAGCGGGCATTGGGTACAATGGGTATTTGTACTGCTGGAATAATCAAGTACACATAAAAACAACGATGCAAGATGGATAAACTCAGGGACAGATTTTGTCCATGTTGACAAGGCCTGAAACACAGAGCAATCAGTCAATCATAACTCTAACTACGCTGAACAGCAGCTGCTAATTATGCTTGCAGTCAAATGTAGTGAGACACCTTTCGACAAGACCCCAGTCCCAACGCTCACATTCAACGTTACAAACATTGAATAGGATAGTACCTTCTTCCATGGAGAGGCCCAAGATGTCTGGCATCCATTCAGTTATTTCATCAAAGTATTTAAGCTGGGAGACATGGAAAACAATTTGGAAACTATAAATAGTCACTAAATGGATGGATCTGAGGCCATCATTCTACCATTGTTTTGAATGCTTGGAGTGGAAATATGAGTAATCATATCAGATTTGGGATATCAATTTAATATCAAATCATCCATGAACTAGACTGAAATCTATTAAAAGCTTATAAAATTTCAAATACTTTCTCTTGAGGTCAATCTAGACCTTCCAAAACCTTGCCAGCTTCCTTTTTCCTCTTTTTCTAAACTTAACATAGTATTTCTGCACTAGTAACCTAATTGTTACCAGAAACTTGAACTACAGAGGCAGGAAATGAAATATTAAAAAAAAAAAAGTGAGGAAAAATCTCATGCAAAAAAAAAAAAAAAATATGAAAAAATAAAAGACAAAACCCAAAAATAACCAAGGGAAGGAAAGAAGTTTAGCTTCTGGAGTTAAATAACATTGAATATTTCCCCAAAACACAAATGTGGTCTTATGCTCATAGGGATTATTACACATCTTTTGTGGGAAAATAAAATCTTGATCCAAAACAGACAAGACTCCAAAATTCTGTCATATGCAAAAACATACACTTGAAATAAATAACTTCACTCTGCAACTTAGCAAAATAACTGGGTACAAGTTCTTCTTTTCCAAGAATTCAGAAAAACCCACAAGGATCATTTGATTTAGCATACACTTAAAGTTCCACAGGCAGTCAGGACTACGTTTCCAATAAAGGCTTTCTCTGATTAAAGCTATAAAATGAAAATAAATGTCCATCAAGGTGGAAGTTTATCTTTAACCTCTTATAAGCCTCGGAATTCGAAAATCACCAGCTTAAATTGGTATTACGTTTTTGCATGCTTAACAGGCATGCAAACCAAAAAAAAATTTGAAGTGACTCACATTACATCATAGCTGGAAACAACGAAACATTTAAAAGGTCTTTTGTAAAACGTATTGCAAGTCGCCAGCTGTTTTTCTGATCCATATAGCAGATCTGGCTCGGAAAGACTACTGCCCAGAAGGCAGGAGCTGACACTGATTTGAATCTACCAGCTCTCCCGGTGGATCAGATGTATCTCTGCACTGGAATCAGAATTGCTATCACATACTCATCTGTCGCCTCATGGGAGAAGGGCTGCAAGAAATATGAAGAGAAATTGCTCCCATTAGGGGACAGCTACATTTATTTCTGTTAAAAAAACAAAAGAAAGCCATCACCTATAACGTTCATGTTAAAATGACGCCTGGCTATAAAAAGAATCCACCCTTTTCTCTCCAAATATTAATACACTCAGCAGAATACATTATTTCCTCTTCCTAGCCCTATTCTTAGCGTTCCTTGAGGCTGAGCGAGCTAAGTTCTTTTCAAGGATGCATGGAAGAGATTGGACCTCGTAGAAACACACGCCCAATAGCACCCCAGGACAAGCTCATGCTGAGAGTGGCCCCCCTATGCCTTTGTGTCCATTTTCTTCCCCGGGAACTCTCCCACCAGAGAAAGGACTCTGTTCAAGCTGTGAATCAGATTCAGGGACTTTTCTACATTTTTACGCATTCTCCAATTTCCAGGATGGTCCTTTAGTTTGAAAGATTGCAAACATTTTGGGGAAAGAAGGGTCAAGTTTTAACTCATTTTCTAAGCTAACAATAAACTGGTTTCACTTCATGGAAAACAGTGTCATCCTCCGAAGAGTACATTCGCCATCTGTACTCTGCACTTTCGCTTCTTCACATTGACAACAGGGCACTGACTTCCAGAAAATGTTTGTGAAGCTCAGTAATTAAAAACAGCCTGATTCAAGCCTGTTGTTATTGTAGGATGTCGCCAAGCTGATTCTGACTCATAGTGACCCCATTTGACACAGCAGAACTGCCCCACAGAGTTTTCTTGGCTGTAATCTTTATGGGAACAGGTTGCAAGGTCTTTCTTCTGCAGAGCTGCTGGGTGGGTTTGAACCGCCGACCTTTTGATTACCAGCTGAGCACTTAATCCTTGCACGCCACCAGGGCACATACATACCTCCAAACCAAAATCACATATGTATCCCCTCCCTCCTTTGCCCACTCTCTCTTTCCTTTCTCTTCCTTCCTTCCTAGTATTTATCGAACATCTGTGATGTACCTGGTACTGTCTGGGGTGCTAGAGATACAGCCATGATCGAAACAGATTAGATCTCTGCTGTTACCGAGTTTACCATGTTGGGGGCAGGTGGGATTGTTCATATGCTGTGCTACCCTAAAACCACCGTGATTTAGAGATACTTGTTGGTTGTAAGCTGCCGTCGAGTCAACCAACTCATGGCGACCTCATCCACAACAGAGTGAAATGTTGCCCCGTTCTGCATCATTCTCATATCGCCAGCATGTTCGAGTCCGTCACTGTGGCCACTGTGCCAATCCATCTCACCACAGGTCTCCCTCCTCCTTGCTGGCACTCTACTTCACCAAATATGATGTCCTCCTCCAGCAAGTGATCGCTCCTGATGATGTGTCCAAAGCAAGAGAGTCAGACAATGTTCTGCTGTGATCCATAAGGTTTCCACTGGCTAATTTTTGGGAGTAGATCAACAGATTTTCTTTCTGGTCTGTCTTAGTCTGAAAGCTCCAGTGAAATTTGTCCACCATGGATGACCCTGCTGGCATTTGAAATGCTGGTGGCATCGTTTCCAGCATCACAGCAACACACAAACCACCACAACAGGACGAATTGACAGATGAATGGTTGTGGTTACACTTACTACGGCTATTTTCAAAAGGTTTACCTTAATTCTCAGCTTTGCTCAGTACATTCCTTGCCGTAACAATGCTCAGAGACATCGACAGTCCAAGAATATAAGATATAAAAGACAATACTTGCCCCCTAAGATTCAGCCCATCAAATATTCTTAAACAAAAAAGTATCTTAATACAAGAATTCGTAACTACATGTAATATATGATACTAAATAAAGTGATGGACGCATTAAAAAAAAGCATATCTGCAAGATAATTTGTTGACCAAGTATTTCATTCAGAAAAAAGCAGAATAAATTCTTGTGGGTCTTAGGCTATAAAGAAAGATAGCATTAAATGCAAAGCTTGTTTAGCAAAAAATAAATTCGACAGTCACAGTAGCAAGAGCCCCTTGGGAGTAACGGGTCATTAGAAGCTTTTAAGATTCTCGTAACAAATGACATTCCCTTAGGTCCTTTTCAATCCCAACTCTGTCCTAATCATTCTCTTTCTTTGGTTGTTTTTTTAAGTCAGTAGGCTGCAGTGTAATATATCTTGACATCATAACCTAAAATATCAGAGCAGCCCCATTGTTATGCTAAAAATGTTGCTCTGCAAGTGACTGCTGGGAGATGATGGGCTGCTACCGAGTGAGGAGGAAAATGCGGGCCACGTCCACTCCCGTCGCCTGTGGTTTAATTGGAAAGAACATCTGTGAAGGAGCCTGTGACACTCCGATCCAGCAATGAACTTGAGGGGAAAAAGTATCTGTAGTGAAATTTAGAGTACAAGGGAAGCAGGACCCAACAGCTTCTTTGTCTGCCTGCCTGTACCCTCACCATCCCACCTCTGCCCAATGCCCTTGGAAAAGGCAGTTGGCAGGGAAACGGCTCCCGAGATCAGCATTTCACGTGTTTACCCAGATTAGAATTCAAACACCAGGGATACTTATCTCCCACACGGGCAAAATTATTTAAACCCTCTCGCCTTCCATGTAGAAGATTCGAATTTAATTCCTGATCCATGCACCTCATGCACAGCCACCACCTGTGTCAGTGTAGGCTTGCATATTGCTGGGATGCTGGGCAGGTTTCAGTGGAGCTTCCAGAATAAGGTAGACTAGGAAGAAAGGCCTGGCAACCTACTTACAAAAAATGAGGCAATAAAAATCCTAAAAGGCACAGTTCTACTGTGATGCACATGGGGTTGCCATGAGTTGGAATTGACTTGACAGCAACTGATCACTGTTGTTTTGTTTTGTTTTGTCCTGTTCCTGTGCCCAAATTCAGACATTAGTGCTTGCCTGAAACCCAGACCCTCTGGGGTCAGGTCTGATTAGTGAGGGTCCCATTAGAAAACAGAAAGCACATTCAGACTGAATAATTTGAGAAGTTGCATAAAGGGACTGTTTACAAAAGCATGGGAAAGGCGTAGAGAAAAACATAAGCAACGGTGCAGCACCCGGGGCTAGGTCGGAAGGGGCAAGAGGAAGGGGTGGTAACAGGAACCAGGGGGGAGGCCATCGTAAGGGAGGTTGAGGGCTGAGGCCATCTTGTGGACCCCTCACAGAGAGGGAGCAGGGGAATAAATAGTCCAAGCTAACTCTCCTTCCACCCGCTTATCTGGCGTTGCCTTGCTCAAATCCATTGCTGCAGAGTCGTTTCCGACTCATAGAGACCCTATAGAAGGCAACAAGAAATCAGGAGGCAAGGGAGTCTTTTGATCCCGTCCGTACAAGCCAGCTTCCTGGAACACAGAGCTGGGTGTAGAAGGGTGGCGAGCAGGTCTGAAAGAGCGAACGGAGGTTGCACAGCTCAGCAACCCGGGTCCGGGCACTGAGGTCCTGCTCCTGCAGCCCAGTCCCCATGGTTAGCTCCTCCTTCCAGTCTGCTGTGATCTCAAATGGCTGTTTGCAGACATTCCTCTCTAGGGCCACCTGCCTATTTACCTGGGTCTCCTCCTACGCCCCAGTTAGAAGAACAGCCCCTGCAAAACAGGTTCTTTTAATTTGTGAGGAAATTAAGCTAAATTAATGAGGCACAAAGACCACGTTTTCCGGGGTCAGAGAGATCTGGGTTCATTTTCAGTTGCGCCACCATGGCCAAATTAGACTCTGAATCACATCTATAAAGTAAAACCAAAAACTAAACTCGTTGCCATGGAGTCCAACTCATAGCAACCCTAAGGGCAGAGTAGAACTGCCCCCACAGAATTTCCAAGGAGCACCTGGTGGATTTGAACTGCTGACCTTTTGGTTAGCAGCCATAGCACTTAACCACTCCACCACCAGGGTTTACATCTCTAACTTGGGGCTAATAAAACCCTTATTCCCAGTTGGACGGGGTCATTCTGGGAATCAGATGTGAAGCAATTTATAAACTTTATGATCATACAAACTAGCGTGCTAGCATGTCAGTACTGAGAATGTGGCAGCGGCCTTTACAATCAAATAACGCATAGCTATAACATTTTTAAAGAGCACATTGTACTTTCTTTCCTTGATTTTATAAAGAGAATTTACTAGCTCTTTTCATTATTATACTAACACTCTTGACAGACTGTCCAGTGTGTTTTCCAGGGTTTCTTTAGGTCGTCACTCCTAAAGTTCCCTATTGAAACAGCGAGGCCCACTCTGTTATCCCAAGCAACATAGAGTGTTACATAGAACAGGCTTTTCAAGGAAATATCCTGTCTTGGTTATCTAGTGCTGCTATAACAGATTGCTTAACAAAGGGAAGTTTATTCTCTCACTGTCTAGTAGGCTACAAGTCCAAATTCAGGGCTCCAGGGGAAGGCTTTCTCTGTCAGCTCTGGATGAAGGTCTTTGTGATGCTTCAGTCTTCCCTTAGTCTGGGAGCTTCTCTGCGCAGAACCTCAGGTCCAAAGGACATGCTGTGCTCCCAGCACTCTTTTCTTGGTGGTATGAGTTTCCCATGTGTCTCTGCTCACTTTTCTCTTTTATATCTCAAAAGAGATTGGCTTAAAACACTATCCAATCTTGTAGACCTCATCAGTATAACCTCATCATAGTGATAGAATTTACAACACATAAGGAAATCACATCAGATTACAAAATGGTACACAGTCATACAATACTGGGAATCATGACCCAGCCAAGTTGACAGATATTTTGGGGGGACACAATTCAATCCATGACATATCCCAAACCATCAAACAGCAACACGTGACCTAATGACCAACTGGGACCCCAAAACCAAAGATGCTAGACTTTTCCTAAGTCCAGAGCTCTATGTGACACCCCTGGGGTCACAGCTGGGACTTCCAACAGAGAACTTAGTTTTCCCCTATACCATTCTGTTTGTCCCCAGAAAGGAGAGTTTTTTTCATCTCCCTGAGACCCAACTCACATATCTACTACTCAAGAAAGGGCAGTGGTGGTGATGGCATCTCCTTCTCAAGTTAGAAGGATCCCCAAAGTGTAAAAGCTGAGCTGGGACTCTTGAATTACAACAAAGAAAGAGGGAGATCAGAAATTCCTACTGCAGGCTGCTTTCCTCTGCATTTAGTGTGTGTTCTGAAACGGCAGAACATGATGTTGAAGAGATATTTTTCAGAAAGCCAAGTCCCTTCAAAATATCCTCTTGCTGTGTCTCAAAGCGCTCCCACTCAGGGTCTCTGCATCCCAGGAACTAAGCGGGAGAAGGTCTGGCTGATTACCCTGCCTATCACCTGCCAGTCCTGCTCCGGAATATTCTTAAATTCTCACCCAACCTTGCTTGAGTAAGATGATTGATTTTCTAGAGGTTCTTTTTAGACTATATGACTATACACTTATTCCACTGCCTGTCAATTGTTTTAGCCTCTTTCTCTTTTGTTCTTTTCACAATTTTACACCATTATTTCCTGATCAATAAGTAAAATTCCCTTTTCATAAGCCTTCTTGGGATATTCAAACACTCCATCCTTGTTATGTTACCCCCTCCTCTTTGGCCTGCAACATGAATGACCTTGCTTCCCCTTCTTCCCTTAGGCTTCCCTGTCATTCCCTTCCTTCATGATCGTTCTCTGAATACTCTCACTTTCTTCCCCGTTTTCGCTCACATGGGGTGAAACTCAACAGCTCCAACTCTTGTCTCTGCATTTTCCTCCCATATTTTCTCCCATAGAATGTCAACTACGACAACCCCCACCTTGATGTTGCCATCTCCTCTTTCTCGATGTCCACCGCTCACTGACCACTGCTTCTCCAATGGCACTTGCAGCCCCAACTGGGGGCTCTGCCTTGGCATATCCTCCAAAGTGGAGGTGTGCAAGGTGTTCTACTGGGATGCCTCTACTAATATTTATTTATCTAAAAAATAAAGAATATAAGACA
This sequence comes from Trichechus manatus latirostris, assembly GCF_000243295.1. Classification (NCBI taxonomy): domain Eukaryota; kingdom Metazoa; phylum Chordata; class Mammalia; order Sirenia; family Trichechidae; genus Trichechus; species Trichechus manatus. The sequence goes on from NW_004443938.1 coordinate 23,631,925, forward strand.
TTCATGTTTAATATACAGTTCATAATATTTATGATGACATATAAGTAACTCATTTAGGTTTATATCCTTTCACTGTACTCATTCAATCTATATGCCGAGCAAATAATCTGAGAAGCTGGACTATATGAAGAAGAACATGGCATCAGCATTGGAGGAAGACTCATTAACAACCTGCGACATGCAGATGACACAACTTTGCTTGCTAAAAGTGAAGAGGACTTGGAGCACTTACTGATGAAGGTCAAAGGCCACAGCCTTCAGTATGGATTATACCTCAACATAAAGAAAACAAAAATCCTCACAACTGGACCAATAAGCAACATCATGATAAATGGAGAAAAGATTGAAGTTGTCCAGGATTTCATTTTATTTGGGTCCATAATCATGGCACCTAACAACAGCAACCCATTTATTAAACAAGGTAGACTCAGTATAGATGAAAGTACACAAGAGCTAAACTTTTTTACACTACTGGCTTTTGGCAAGTTCTTCGAGTTATTCTTCTGTGCACCCAGGTGAAATCTTAGCCAGGTCTCATGCCTTTTTTGGGCTCTTTTATGACATTGTAAGTGGTCTCCTAGCCATCTAACAATTTCCCTGCCCAGCTCTGGCTGACTCGGGTTAGCAGACTTGAGTGGGGAGGAGAGTGCAGAGAAAGTCTTTACTGTTTTCCTTTTGTATTCTTCCTCTCCTGGAGCTCCTTCTGCCTTTCCAGGCTTGGATCTGGGGAGAAGGGCCCCAGAAGATCCTCCTTCAATCTCTTCTCCACACAGCAGCTCAGTGATCTAATAAAAGTTGTCTTTGATCACATCACTCTCTCTGCTATTCACAATCCTTAAGATAAACACACCATCCTCACGGTGGCCAACCAGGCCTTCTGTGATCTGGCCCACTGACCCTCTGACCTTATTTTCTAACACCCTCCCTACCCCTGGCTCACTCTGCTTCAGCCTGAACAGCCTCCTTGCTGTTCCTCAAACACGCCAGGCACCTTCTCACTTCAAGGACTTTGCACTGGCTATTCCCTCTGCTTGGAATACCCTTCCCACCAATATTCGCACAGTTCCCTCCTTCACATTGTCAAGTTTTCATCCAATGTCACCTCCTCAGAAGGGCCTTCCCTCTCCTCTCCTCACTACCCACCCAGCACTCCCTCTACGTGTCTCTAGAGCCTCTTTCACCTTCTAACATACCATATTATTTGCTTATTAATTTTGTTTCTTCTATTTCACATCTATGTATTGGAGAGAACAGTGCAGTTCAAAGTATAAATTCACAACATTTTATTGACTGGAACTGAACTAAGGAATTATATTTGAATAAAATTTGCAATGAAATAAGAAAAGTTCTGAACCATTTATATTTGCCCTAAAATAAGCTTATGTCCCCAAACAACCTTTTTACATTTCTTTTCCCTCTACTTAACATATGCAATTTACTCTTTAGGGTGCCACACATGGACCCAAGCACACTGTAACTAATCTTCCCTAGTCCTTTCTCATGCTGCTCTTCTCTCCTCAAATGTGTTCCCTCTCTTCTCTGCCTATCCAAAGACTACTTCATCATTCCAAGTCCTTCTCAAGACTCCTCTTCTCCATGAAGCAAGGAAAAGTGAACAGATATTTGTAAAGTGCATCTTTTGTACCAACAAAAATAATGACTTTTGTTTAATTCTCTTGACAATCCTACGAGGTAAATATTTCTATTTCCAACGAGTGCTCATTGCATTTAAACTTGCCCAAGTTCCCATGCATATACTGAGATCTAAATGCAGTCTGCAAGCTCCAAATGCCACATTCTCTCCATATTGCCATAATGCTTCCAGAACTGCTCCAACCCATCCTCTCCACTTGTTCTTTCTCTGAACCAGAATTTCTATCATATATTTATCTTGAGCTTATCCCTGTCATTGTTGTTTAACTTTGTGTATGTACATGTCTTGCAGAGCTCATGAATGTTCTCCTTCATGTTTCCATGGAACTACCAAAACAACAACAACAAACAGTTGCCATTGAGTTGATTCCAACTCATGTGTTACAGAGTAGAACTGTGCCCCATTGGATTTTCAAAGCTGTGACCTTTTGGAAGCAGATCACCAGGGCTTTTTCTGAGGCGCCTCTGGGTGGATTCAAAGTGCCAACCATTCAGTTAGTAGTTGAGTGCTTAACCATTTGTGCTACCCAGGGACTCCTCCATGGAGCTAGCACAGTGCCGTTCTTAAGCATTTGCAAGGCAGGTAGCATCCACAAAGGTGGCAGAGGAAGAGTGGTTAGAGAACTCTTGGGAGAACTTGACCCTTTGAAATTTGAAGAAATAGAGAGGTGTACAATGGAGGAAGTGATCAATCAGCTCAGTCAACACACAGAAGAGCAATAAGATAAGAACTCAAAACTGTCTCCTGGAGTTCCTAATTAGGAGCAATGTCATCTGTGATTTTCATGAAAGAAGCTTTAGCAGGCTTTTGTGGGTAGACAGCAGATTCCTGTGGATCCCAGAGTGAACAGGAGGTTAAAAAATGGAAATAGCAAGTGTATAAAATACTCTTTCTAGAAATTTATCTTTGTGAAGGGGAAGACAGAAATTGAATAGCACCTAAAGGAAGAACATTTTAAGAATAAGGTATATGAGAAGGAAGAGGACTGGAGAGAAGGAAGGACATAAAGGAGGGAGGAAGGAAGATCAGAAGGAACAAAGGAGGGAGGGAAGGAAGGACAAAAAGACATGAGAAGGGAACAGTCTAGAGTTATATTTACGATAACAGGGTTTTCTGCTCATGTTTCTAAAATTTCTTGAGATGTTTGTGCTAAGGCTGCTATGATTTAGAGTAGTATTGATCACGTGGCCTTTCAGTGTGGTGAATGTGCCCCCCAAAACCCTTTGTCACAAGTGCTCCAATTAACAAGAAGATTCAGATTATTTACTTTTTCCTAAAAACACTGTGTGCAATAGGGTTTTCTTTTGTACGTTCAGATTTTTTGTGTTTGCCTTTTATAAACCTTGCAAAGGGGAACTCGGACCTGGTGAAGCAGTTGATTCGGGCACCCAACGCTTCTTGATAAGTCTGGAAGGAAGTCACCAGCCTGCAGGCACTCGCGGGGAGAGAGTTCCATATCTGGGGCAGTTCAGAGCAGTGCCAAGGTGTGCGTGTGCGACCAGTCTTTCCCCGGAATGCCAGCTCGGTTAGAGGACGATGAAGAGGTGAGGTGTAAAAGTAGATGCTCCAGGATTAATTCACCAGTTTTCAAAGTAATACAGGAAAGGAGTCCCTGGAGTATGTATTGCAAGCCTGTGACCTATAACTTGTGTCCATATAGCGTGTTTATGGGCCCTTGAGGGATGTAATCCAAATTCCGATATCATTACCTCTTCAGCATGGCAAAGGTTAAAGTACTACACCTAATGTACCTTTCTGGTTTTATATGGCAGAGCTGTTGGGGTATGTTACTTAACGATCACTCTTTGATTTAAAGATACAAGGAGTTTGCTTAGGGCCCTGACTCGGTCTCCAGCAGTACAAGCCGCAGCAGTAAAACATGGGCAGTGACAGATGGTTATTAGCACAGGGAAACCTCCTAAAGGGCTCGGGCAAGCTCGGAAGTTCCACAAATTGAAGCATCATCAGTGAATTCCCAAAGTTTAGAGGTTTCCAGAGGGCACGGGGATTAATGAGAGACATTCAGGGAACGAAGGTCAAAAGGCTGCAGGAAGTGCAGTCCCAATTTATTAAACAGCCTCTGATTAGGAGTCTCTGGGTAGGGCAAACAGTTAAGCACTGGAGTACTAGCCAAAAGGTTGGTGGTTTGAACCCACCCACAGACTCCTTAGAAGAAAGGCCTGGTGATCTGCTCCTGGAAGGTCACAGCTTTGAAAACCCTATGGAGCAGTTCTGCTCTGCTTACATGGGGTCGCCCCGAGTCAGAATTGACTCAACGACAACTAACAACACTTAGGAATTGTTCTGGGTAGAATGGACACAGGCAGAGCTCAGTGAGTGGCTCACACTGGAATTATGTAAAAAAAAAGAAAAAGAAAGAAAAAAAGGAAGGAAAGAAAGAAGAAGCCAAGAAGTAAAGAAAGGAAGGAAAAGAAAGCAAGCTCTACCCTAGAGACCTTCAAGCTCTTGGAGAAAAAAATTTTGTGGTGTGTGTGTGTGTGTGTGTGTGTGTGTGTGTGTGTGTGGTCTTTTATGGTCAGGTCAGTCCTGTTGTTTTTAAGAAATACTTTTTCTCAGTCTTCTAGCTTCTTGGACATTTTCTATGGAAATAATATTGATAGCTTTTATTCTTTTAAGGTAATTCTAATTAAGAACTTCTAAAAAGGCCATGAGGGGGGTCCCCAACAGTTCCCTTACTGGTTGTTATGCTAAAGGAATAGCGAGCAGAACAGTAGGGAATATATTATTATTCCAAAATGCTTCTAAATGCACTCTGTTTAGGGTGTGTATTTATAAGTACATAATACACACACACTACTTCCTCTAATTGCAATATGTGCGTATGAATATGTATGTATTATATTAAATTATATATGTATACATATATACATATATATATAATTTAAGGATAAATCTGAAGTAGAAAACTACAGAAATGGATCTAAATCATTTTTGAGATAAAACGCTAACATAGGAATCAAATGAGGATCCAGAAAAGGAAGCCTTCCCTTATTAATCTAGTTTTCCACTACAGGAAGGCAGGTAGCATCTTTTAATTCCAGGCCAGGTGCCAGGTGATTAATTAGAAAAGTCCTTGAAGAAATTTGTAGAAACCCATCTAATAAAAATACAGTATATGTGCAAAGAAATAAAGGGGTGGGTGGCAGTGCCCACGTGGCTTGAACACGGGGGCTGGGCAACTGGTGGAGAGAAGCCAAAGATATTATTGAGAGGGATTGCCAGGAAACATTTCAAAAGGCACCTGTGAGTTCGTTATTGTTACTTTTTTATGTGAAAGGTGGTAAGAAGGAGGCGGGGTTGAATCGCAAAAGAAAACATCACAGCACAAAGTTATGACTTCAAACTTTAAACAGGTATAGTATAAATGGAGCCCTGGTGGCACAGCTGCTAACCAAAAGGTTGGCAGTTCAAATCCACCAGCTGCTCCTTGGAAACCCTATGGGGCAGTTCTACCCTGTCCTATAGGGTCACTATGAGTTGGAATCGACCCCATGGCAATGGGTTTGGTTTTTTGGTTATAGTATAAGTACCAATGGAACAGGGAGGAGAATAGTCTTTTCCAGTTGGTATTTTTCTTTAAACCAAGCCCAGAAGAGCAATAAATGTGGTCAGGCCAGAATTTGAGTGCTATGCATACTACAGACTTCCAGTAAAGGCTTTTTGAATTCATAAATAAATCTCTTCTTAGAAAAAAAAAATTAGGTCTTTGAAGTCTATGGAAAACTCACTTTAACACAAAGCTAAGTATAGCTGTTGTGAATTCCACCTGTAGAACAAAAGTACTAAAATATCACATTGGCAGTCAGTGAAAACCCCTATAAGGAATTTGAAGATTGGGAAACAAGTAAACGTGAATTCAGTCTTCCCTGACCTACAGAGCTTTCCCAAGAAAAGGTCCTGCTAGCTGGTCTCTGGTCCAAACGATGGCCATTGCAGAATCTCAGGTGGGGAGAGGATCTGGAGGCCATAGTGACCAGCTTCAAGGCTTCAAACTGGTTCATTCTGGTTTGAACCCCTGCTGAGAATTTGCATTTTAACAAGTTCCCAGGTGATGCTAATGCTGTTGGTTTGGGACCAATTCTGAGAATCACTGATAGAGCAGTGGTTCTCAAAATTTATTATACCTAAGAATCACCTGAGGATCTTGTTAAAATGTCGATTCAGATTTAGTATATCTAGGGTGGAAATGCAAATTTTGAACTGGTTGGAAGCCCTGACCAGCCTTTCCACTAAGAAGGGCTTGTCCTATCATTTTTTGTGGCGTTGTGTTAGCTCACACCGTAGACAGGCTAGTTCCTAATGACAATCAAATAGGTGGTCCCTATACTAAGGAATATCAGGGGTGTTATGGATTAAATTGTATCTCCCAAAAAGAAATGTGGAAGTCCTAACCCCTGTATCTATAAATATGACCCTGTTAAGTAGGGGTTTTCTTTTGTTATGTTACGATGCCATACCAGGGTAGGGTGGGTCCTAAACCCAATCTCTTCTGACTGGTGTCTTATAAAAAGAACAGGACAGACACAGATATACACAGCGGGGAGGAGAGACACCACGTGAGGGCCCTTTGCTTAAAAGAACACCAAGGATTGCCAGCAGACACCAGAAACTAGAAGAGAGGCCCACAGAAAGAAGAAAGTAGCCACGATTCTGATTTGGACTTTCAGCTTCCAGAACTATAAGAAAATTTCCGTTCTTAAAGCCACCTACTTGGATTTTTTTCATTACAACAGAACTAGGTACCTAAGACAAGGGGAAAGGAACCGCTAGTAGAAAAATTAGAAAGTGAGCCAGTAATCATTCTCCAGGTTGGCAGTTCCAATGCACCCAGCGGCTCTTCAGGAGAAAGACCTGGTGATCTGCTCAGCCTAGGAAACCCTATAGGACAATTCTACTCTGTTACAGGGGTCGCTATGAGTCTGAAATCCACTCGATGGCACCCAACAACAATAATAACAACAACAGCAATCATTTCTAATGCCCACATCCCTCTGCCTTTTTTTGGGCAGGTCAGGAAAGACAATCAAAATACCACTTTTTCTTCAGCTTCACCGAATTACATCCTTTATCACCCAGTAGCCTGGGCAATAAATGTTACTGAAAGAAATAATTTAAGATCTGAATTTATTTTAATTGGTCTTTGTAACACTGCAGCAGATGTGAGTCTGCTTAAAAGCAACCTGTACTTGCTAAGACTCTCAATGAAGACCTAAACATTTCAGCTGGCTAGGCACGGCAATTTTAAACAATATGAAGAGAAAGGGGAAGTGAGAGGACGGAAGGAAGCAGGGAGGAGACTTCTTTGGTCTGGGTGTACTCTCTACACGCACACAGCCCTGGAAGGTGGGGTCACGACGCAGTATTAATAACTGACAGCTGTTGTTAACTCCTATGGAAGAGTAGATAACCTTACGTGGGATCCATACCCAGATGCTGGGTGGCAGAGTAATGAGTCCCCCTGGAATGAAAGCTCTGGCCTTCTTTGTTGTAATTATCGATCTACTGTAGAGTCCTGATGTGATTTAGATGAGGGAGGAAGAGATAATGGCATTGATTATTCTATTTAGGAAGCACACTAAGACAGAACTCAGGTACAAAACACGAACAGAAAAAAACCCCACTCAATCATTCCTTGTCTTTTCTTTGTAGTCCAAGGCAACACAAGGTGTCATGGTGACAGGGGATACGTCTTGATAAACGTGAAGCTTTGGATTTCAGGGACACTCTGGCATCACAAAACCGGAACACTGCTTTTGCTGCTCCAGCTTTTCAATGATCATGTATCACAGGCCTAAGACAAAGCCCTGGATTGTGGTATACCATGCAGGGGTGAACCTGAGGGGACAGAATGCTTACCCAGGAGAACAGTCTTCCCTATTTACATCATACTTTCTAACTTCATTAGGTAGAAATTTCTTTGATTCAAGACTAGATGTAATGAATGAAATGTAAACACAAGATACAGGATAAGGCCAAGCCACTTAGACCATTTGGTCTAGTTCAGTGGTTCTCAAGTGTGTGTGGGTGTGTGTGGGTGTGAATTTTGCTCCCTCCTCCCCAGGGGATATTTGACAATGTCTGGAGACATTTTTGATTGTTGTGACTTGGGGTTTGTGTGTGTGCTATTGGTATGCAGAAGGTAGAGACCAGGGGTGCTACTAAACGTTATAAACTGATGGTTAAGATTTTGTGCCAGCTTGGCTGGGTCATGATTCTCAGTGGTTTGGCAGTCGTATGATGTTGTGATCATTCCCATGATGGGATCTGCCGTGAGTAGCCAGTCAGTTGAAAGGGAGTTTCCTTGGGCGTGTGGCCTGCATCAAATGTAAGTGGACTTTCTGGCAAGACTCGTGGCTTATGCTTGCTCTGGATCCTGCAGCTGACTCCAGTTTGTCTGACTTCCGGTTCTTCGGACTTGAGCTAGCAGCTTACCTGTGGTCTTGCCTGCCGATCTTGGGATTCATCGATCTTTGCAGGCTATAAGCAACAGCACTGCTGTCTGACCTTGAATGCCCTATGGATCGGTTTTACTTTGCACACATGGGGTCACCATGAATAGGAATCGACTTCATGACAACTAGTAACAATGATCATTAAAAAAGCAGACATGACAACTAATAACAATGATCATTAAAAAAGCAGATTGTCAGGTCTTTCTTCTGTGTTGCTTCTGGATGGGTTCAAACTGCCAACCTTTAGGTTAGCTGTTGTTGTTGTTAGGTGCCATCAAGTTGGTTCCTACTAATAGTGACCCTATGTACAATGGAACAAAACGCTGCCTGGTCCTGTACCGTCCTTAGAATTGTTTCTGTGTTTGAGCCCATTGTTGCAGCCACTGGGTCAATCCATCTTGTCGAGGGTCCTCCTCTTTTTTGCTGAACCTCTGCTTTACCAAGCACGATATCCTCCTCCTGGAGCTGGACTCTCCCGATAACGCGTCCAAAGTAAGTGAGATGAAGTTGCGCCATCCTTGCTTCTGAGGAGCATTCTGGCTGTATTTCTTCCAAGACAGATTTATTTCTTCTTCTGGCACTCCATGGTATATTAAATATTCTTCCCCAACACCATACTTCAAATGCATAAATTCTTCTTGGGTTTCCTTATTCATTGTTCAGCTTTCACATGCATATGAGGTGATTGAAAATACCATGGCTTGCGTCAGGCATACCTTAGTCCTCAAAGTGATATCTTTGCTTTTGAACAATATTTAAAGAGGTATTTTGCAGCAGATCTAACCAATGCAATTTTTTATTTAATTTCTTCACTGCAGCTTCCATGGGCATTGATTGTGGATCCAAGTAAAATGAAATCCTTGAAAACATCAATATTTTCTTCATTCGTCAGGATGTTTCTTATTGGTCCCATTGTGAGGATTTTTATTCTCTTTATGTTGAGTTATAATCCCTACTGATGGCTGTAGTCTTTGATCTTCATCAATAAGTCCTTCCAATCCTCTTAGCTTTCTGCAAGGACAGTTGTGTCATCTGCACATCACAGGTTATTAATTAGTCTTCCTCCAATCCTGATGCTGCTTTCTTCTTCATATAGTCCAGTTTCTCAGATTATTTGCTCAGAATACAGATTGGATAAGTATGGTGCAACCCTGGTGCACATCTTTTCTGACTTGAAATGACGCAGTATCCCCTTGTTCTGTTTGAACGAGTGCCTCTTAGTCTACTTTAGGTTAGTTGTTGTTGTTAGGTGCCATTGAGTTGGCTCTGACTCATAGTGACCTTATGTACAACACAGCAAAACACTGCCTGGTCCTGCACTGTCCTCACAGTCGTTGCTATGTTTCAGTCCATTGTTGCAGCCACTATGTCAATGCATCTCGTTGAGGGTCTTCCTCTCTTTCACTGACCCTCTACTTTACTAAGCATGATGCCCTTCTCCAGGGATTGGTCCCCCCGATAACATGTCCAAAGTGGGTGAGACAAAGTCTGGCCATTCTCACTTTTAAGGAGCATTCTGGCTGTACTTCTTCCAAAACAGATTTGTTCGTTCTTCCGGCAGTCCATAGTATATTCGATATTCTTCACCAGCACCATAATTCAAAGGCATCAATTCTTCTTCAGTTTTCCTTATTCATTATCCAGCTTTCATATGGATACGAGGTGATTTAAAATACCACATTAGGTTAGTAGTCTAGTGCAAACCATAGTTTTAGCACTGGAACTTATTTCAAGGGAGTTCTCTCCTTTCTTTAAAGGGTATTAATAGAAATGGAATGATCCTGATTATGAAAGAACTCACTCAATTAAAAAAAAATGGTTGTAGTCTTTATATTTGGAGAATTAAGGCAGAGTAAATGGAATATTTCCTTGTCTGTACCTTTTAGACTATTTTCTCAGGTCTAGACCACAACTGTAAGTTTTCAAGGAGCTTTCGTTAGCATACTTGCCCCCAAGGAGGCATCAAATGAATGAAGCCTTTTCTAAACACTGAGCTTTGCTTGCTTGATAGTGGGAGAGATTATTTCAGTTATGCTGCCAGCAGCTTGGTAAGAATTGAACCTAAAGACACATAGAAGGTCAAGTGTCCCCTAGCCTTGTGCCCAACAGATGCAGTGGGCCTCCACTCTTTGTTTGATAACTCACAGAGTGGGTGCCAGAGATTTTTCTCTCTTACCACTGTTGTTGTTTTTTTTCCTAGAATAAGCCTCAAATAAATAAAACTTTGATATTCAAAAATTATAAACACTTTAACCACACATATTGAATATGATATTATGGCCAATGCTTTAATCTCAAGGACTTGCATCAGAATTTAAAAGCAACAGGTTGGATGTGTTCTTCACTATGGGTTGGGTTGATTATGGGTGATTTGATTAGGGTATAAAGAATAATGGCCTATTTTTTTTATTTCTTATGGACTACACCTCAACATAAAGAAAACAAAAATCCTTACAACTGGACCAATAAACAACATCATGATAAACAGAGAAGATATTGAAGTTTTCAAAGATTTCATTTTACTTGGATCCACAATCAACGCCCATAGAACCAGCAGGGAAGAAATCAAACAACCTATTGCACTGGACAAATCTGCTAAAAAATACCTCTTTAAAGTGTTCAAAAGCAAAGATGGCACTTTGAGGACTAAGATGAGCCTAACCCAAGCCATGATATTTTCAATCACCTCATATACATGCCAAAGCTGGACAATGAATAAGGAAGACCGGAAAAGAATTGCTGCCTTTGAATTACGGTGTTGGTGAAGAATATTGACTATATCATGGACTGCCAGATGAACAAACAAATCTGTCTTGGAAGAAGTACAACCAGATTGCTCCTTAGAAGAGAGAATGGCAAGACTTTGTCTCAAGTGCTTTGGTCATGTTATCAGAAGGGACCAGTCCCTGAAGAATGACATCATGCTTGGTAAAGTAGAGGATCATCGAAAGAGAGGAAGATCCTCAATGAGATGGATTGACACAGTGTCTGCAACGGTGAACTCAAGAATAACAATGATTGTAAGGATGGCGCAGGTCTGGGCAGTACTTTGTTCGGGTGTGCATGGGGGCGCTATGAGTCGGAACCAACTTGACAGCTCCTAACAACAACAACAACAACAACAAACATAAATGTATATACACAGATGTGTGTATATATATATATATATATATATACATATATATATAAAATTATATATCTATCTAAGGATCTTGGTGGTACAACAGTTAAGCACTCAGCTGCTAACAGAAATATTGGCAGTTTCAATTCACCCAGGGGCTCCGTGGGATCTGGCAATCTGCTTCCATAAAGATTACAGCCTAGAAAACCCTATAGAGCAGTTCTACTTAGTCACATGGGGTTACTATGAGTCAAAGTCAACTCAATGGCACCTAACAACAACATATCTGTATGATTTTATCATCTCTCTCTTTCTCTCTCTCTATATATGGTTAAACGTTTTTCCTCCTTTTAAGACTAAATTCTCCCAAAGAAGTCTTTATATATATATATATATACACACACATACATATACACATACATATACATAGAGACAGAGAGTGAGAGAGAGGCAGAAAGAGAAGACAGCATATACAAGTACCCTTCAGACAGTTCCAAATGCTGCATACTAATTTTTCAAATTTAGAACTTTACATTTCTGCTGACATTCTTGTTTTTTGCTGAAGTTGGTTTTCCATGATAATCTTACTGCTTGTGGGCATTTAAACTATGAATTTTGAGACTAGCAGTAGAAGTTGAGTTAGAGGGATCTCATCATATTCAGATAGCTGAATAGCCAGGCAAATCACTGTGAACTGTCGCCCTTAGCACTGATAAATATCTTTAATCCCATTCAAATATATTCCAGTTCCAAGGCTATTCATAATAATGTTTTTCCTCCATCATCAATTCTATTCATGCAGCACTGCCAAAACTACCCAAATTATTCTCCTTCCTTTCAATAAATTACCAGAATGTAATCAGTAATACATCAAAGGAGTATTTGACCAGGTCCCCACCTCTTCACAATGGAAGCATTTTTTTTTTTTTTTAAAAAGCCTCCAATTTATATGGTATGAAGATATAGGCAAATTCACATACAGGGTCAGTACAAGCCCTGTGAATTGGATCCAGAGGAAATCTGTTGTTGGAAATTGGACTCAATCACCTCAATGTTAAAGCAAGTGACAGAGAAATAGCATTAAGGATGTTTTGATGTTGGCATGAAGCTGGGGCCAATCAATTGAACTTTGGTCTATGGCTCTGCATGTGGCATAAAGCAGGTCCATCATCTGAGTCCTGGAAAAAATGTCATGATTCTTACGACCATTTAACACTGCCAACTAACTCCTCAGACATTTCCACTAGTTCCCTCTCTAATTGCTCTACAATTAAAAAAAAAATTTAAATAAAAAATATACCTACTGGAGATATAAATGGCAGTTAAATATGAGTGAGGGCAGGGTGTGTGCTGGGCTACTGAAATCAGAAAAACTAAACCTGTGGCCGCCGAGTTGATTCCAACTCATAGCAACCCTACAGAACAGAGTAGAACTGCCCATAGGGTTTCTGAAGCTATAATTATTACAGAAGCAGACTGCCACATCTTTCTCCCATGGAGCTGGTCAGTTGGAACTGCCAACATTTTGGTTAGCAGCCAAGTGCTTTAACCACTGTGCCACCAGGGCTCCTGCTGGGCTGATAGGTCTTGGAAATACGGATGAAATTTAGGTTGGGCTTCCAAAGAGCCTCAACATTTAGAAGTATGATAGTCAAGCAGAGAAACAAAGCGCAGTGGAAAAAAATCACAACGATAGCAGAGCTTACAGTCTTTCTGGAAAGTTAAGGCACACCCAACCATTAGATAACAATTCAGCTCTAGGTAGCACAGATCCAGAGACTTCTAGCATGATACGGCCTTCATTGTCGGGGAGGTCAAAAGGGATCCATGAAATTCTGCACGCTCCTGGCAAGACCACCATCCTGACCTGCCCCCACAATACTCACGTATTCTCACTACTTTCTGCCTTGAGACTACAAGATTAATGTCACCATGATTGTTGTCCCTGATTAAGCCAGGCACCATATGAAGCCCAGTTCTCCTTCACTAATTCCATAAGGCTATGGACACCTTCCACTGTGCTCTCTGGAACTCATAATCAGTCATCAGCAAAATTCTCATGTCCTTGACTTCTTCTCTGAATGCTCCCTTGGCCTATTGCTCTGTCTGCTACTTGGCTTCCCTTAAGGAAAATGTTTCCCCTGCAGGCCTCTCAAGTGGGAACCTTTTTCTCCAACAGGCCCTCCTCTCATTGGGCTCAGAGGTGAGGTACAAGTCTGCTTTGCTCCTTCTCTGGACCATTCTTCCTCCTTTCTCCCTTAACAATAAAGGTCTTTGAATCTCATGCCTTCAGACTATACCATCTTGTTGCAGTTGTCAACTTACCCCTAGGGCATTCCCTCTTCTTGATGATTTTAGGTCCTGTCTCACTCTCTACAAAGATCAAAAAAACCCAAACCCATTGCCATAAAGTCAATTCTGACTCATAGCGACACTATAAAAATACTCCTATTATAATTCTTGGTAGTTTTTGTATCCATGTAGGAATTCTTCTAATACCCTGGCCTCTCAGTTCTTTTGACCTCCTCTCTTCTAATTATCTTTCATCCACCTACCTCAGCCACTCACTCCCATGGTCATCATACCTTGACCTTGTAGTGATCAATAATCACTATATAATCTTTTCTTCAAGGGTCCCACTCTGACCACACCTCCTACATTTCATGCTTATTTCTCTAGGATCCTCATTCCACAATCCTTTAGCTGTATCAGGTCCTATAATTCATTAATCTTCCTTTTCTGCTGTCCTTCACCCTTTCCCCATGACCTCACCTGTCTCCATGCCCTTGCTTCTTTCCCTATTCAGCTAAAATGTGATGGTCAATCATTAGACTAACTCTTTTGTATATATCTTTAAAATCCTTGCCTTCTCTCATTTTGTTACACTAGCAGGGCAAACCCAGAACACTATTAAAGCCAACTCTCTACGTATTCCATACCTGCGTGTGGATGGAGAGAAGCACAACTCAGGCTTACTGGGCTCACTTCAAATTCATGACCACTGAAGTACAATGCTGTCAGTGATAGGATAATATCCACACACTTGTGAGGAAGACCAGTTAATACAACTATTATTCAAATTTATGCACCAACCACTAAGGCCAAAGATGAAGAAATTGAAGATTTTTACCAGCTTCTGCAGTCTGAAATTGATTGGACATGCAATCAGGATGCATTGATAATTACTGGCAATTGGAATGTGAAGAAAGTTGGAAACAAGAAGGATGGGTACTTGGAAAATAAGGCTTAGTGATAGAAACAATGCCGGAGATCGCATGGATAGAATTTGCAAGACCAACGACTTCTTCACTGCAAATACCTTTTTTCATCAACATAAATGATGACTATATGCATGGACCTCACCAGATGGAATACACAGAAATCAAATCGACTATATCTATGGAAAGGTAAGATGGAAAAGCTCAATATTATCAGTTAGAACAAGACTGGGGCCTACTGTGGAACAGACCATCAATGGCTCATATGCAAATTCAAGTTGACACTGAAGAAAATTAGAACAAGTCCACGAGAACCAAAGTACGACCTTGAGTATATCCCACCTGAATTTAGAGACAATCTCAAGAATAGATATGACGCGTTGAACACTAATGACCGAAGACCAGACAAGTTGTGGAATGACATCAAGGACATCATACATGAAGAAAGCAAGAGGTCATTAAAAAGACAGGAAAGAAAGAAAAGTCAAAAATGGATGTCAGAAGAGACTCTGAAACTTGCTCTTGAAAGTCGAGTAGCTAAAGCAAAAGGAAGAAATGATGAAGTAAAAGTACTGAACAGAAGATTCCAAAGGACAGCTGGAGAAGACAAAGTAAAGTGACATGTGCAAAGAGCAGGAGATAGAAAACCAAAAGGGAAGGACATGCTCTGCATTTCTCTAGCTGAAAGAACTGAAAAAGTCAAGCCTCGAGTTGCAATAGTGAAGGATTCTATGGGGAAAATATTAAATGTCGCCGGAGGCATCAAAAGAAGATGGAAGGAATACACAGAGTCATTATACCAAAAAAAATTGGTCGACGTTCAACCATTTCAAGAGGTAGCATATGATCAGGAACCGATGGTACTGAAGGAAGAAGTACAAGCTGCACTAAAGACACTGGCGAAAAACAAGGCTCCAGGAATTGACGGAATATCAACTGAGATGTTTCAACAAATGGATGCAGCACTGGAAGAGCTCACTCATCTATGCCTAGAAATTTGGAAGACAGCTACCTGGCCAACCAACTGGAAGAGATCCATATTTATGCCTATTCCCAAGAAAGGATCCAACCGAATGCGGAAATTATCGAATAATATCATTAATATCACCTGCCAGTAAAATTTTGCTGAAGATCACTTAAAACTGGCTGCAGCAGTATACCAACAGGGAACTGCCAGAAATTCAGAATTGATTCAGAAGAGGACGTGGAACCAGGGATATCATTGCCGATGTCAGATGGATACTGGCTGAAAGCAGCAAATACCAGAAAGATGTTTACCTGTGTTTTATTGACTATGCAAAGGCATTTGACTATGTGGATCATAACAAATTATGGATAATGTTGCAAAGAATGGGAATTCCAGAACACTTAATTGTGTTCATGAGGAATCTGTACATAGATCGAGAGGCAGAACAAAGGGATACTGTGTGGTTGAAAGTCAGGAAAGGTGTGTGTCAGGGTTGCATTCTTTCACCATATCTATTCAATCTGTATGCTGAGCAAATAATCCGAGAAGCTGAACTATATGAAGAAGAACGGGGCATCAGGATTGGAGGAAGACTCATTAACAACCTGTGTTATGCAGATGACACAACCTTGCTTGCTGAAAGTGAAGAGGACTTGAAGCACTTACTGATGAAGATCAAAGACCCACACTTCAGTATGGATTATGCGTCAACATAAAGAAACAAAAATCCTCACAGCTGGACCAATAAGCAACATCATGATAAACAGAGAAAAGATAGAAGCTGTCAAGGATTTCATTGTATTTGGACCCACAATCAACGCTCATGGAAGCAGCAGTCATGAAATCAAAAGACACTGCATTGGGCAAATCTGCTGCCAAAGACCTCGTCAAACTATTGAAAAGCAAAGATGTCACCTTGAAGACTAAGGTGTGAGCAACAAAAGCCATGGTATTTTCAATCACATCATATGCATGGGAAAGCTGGATAATGAATAAGGAAGACTGAAGAAGAATTGACACCTTTGAACTGTGGTGTTGGCGAAGAATATTGAATATACCATGGACTGCCAAAAGAACGAACAAATCTGTCTTGGAAGAAATACAACCAGAATGCTCCTTAGAAGGAAGGATGGCGAGACTACGTCTTACATGCTTTGGACGTGTTGTCAGGAGGGATCAGTCCCTGGAGAAGGACATCATACTTGGTAAAGTACAGGGTCAGCAAAAAAGAGGAAGACCTTCAATGAGATGGATTGACACAGTGGCTACAACAATGGGCTCAGGCATAACAACGATTGTGGGCATAGCGCAGGACCAGGCAGTGTTTCATTCTGTTGTACATAAGGTCACTATGAGCCAGAACCGAGTAGATGGCACCTAACAACAACAACAACAATGTCGAGGTCTCAGTACTTGTGCCTTTTCTCTACTCAGTCTTTCGGTGATGTCACTGAACCTCACAGCTCCACATTTCTTGGAAGCTGAACATTTTGGTACATATTTCCTTTTTTCGATTATTTAAGATTCATCTTCTACATGAAGGCTAAATTGGAAAAGTTATCCTTCCTTTGAAGACTAAATTCTCCCAAAGAAGTCTTTTATTAGCTACTTTGGCTGTTGCAGTTTAAGACGCAGTTAATTAAAATTCAGAAACTTTAGGCAACTCAAATTTAACTACAATTGATGAATCTGAAAGATCCTGTAGCTGATAGTCTAATTGGACATCCAGGACAGGATTCTTCATGAATTAAAGGAAAAATGGGTTTTTCAACGAAAGTGGTTCATCAATCTCACTTTACAAAAAGGATGTCACCACTTACCATTCCTAGTTTTCTTTCAGGCAAGTTGCAATTCTGCTTTGGACACACTTAATGGGCCAGTCATAGTTAACAAAAATGTACAATGCAAAATGAACTGATGGTAATGCATTTCACCTAGCATTACCTTCTCTCAAGCATTGCTTGTGGATTTCCGATTTGAGAAAAAAGTACATCGTCATTTACATATACATACATATATGTGCATGCATATATATAGATATAGGAGAGAAAGATGTGGCAGCCTACTTTCGTAAAGATTTACAGCCTTGGAAACCCTATGGGGCAGTTCTATTCTGTCCTATAGTGTTGCTATGAGTTGGAATCGACTCGAAGGCAGAAGGTTTGGTTTTGGTATATATATATATATATATATATATATATACTTGCTTTCTTTTTGTGAGAAAGTGATTTCCAGTTGTAGTTTGACTTGCATTACTTGCTTTCTCTTGGGAAATTTAATACCTGGCTGAACTCTAAACTTCTCACTTGTGTACGAAAAATGACCAAAATGAAACTGTGAGACGCTTTCTTAATCTTGAAACTACTAATTGCCTTTTCATAGGTACACCCTTCCACTTGTTGGATCTATTTCATGAATTTCCTAACCTAGAATATTGTCTGTTAAATCAAACGCCTTCCTTAATGGCACCTGCCAACTGCTTTCTGGTGCTGTCTGTCATTGTGATAAAGGCATTGTTGAAGCAGTGTATTATCCCAGGGAATTTAACTTAAAAAATGGCATAAAAAAGCACATTTTGACCAATATTTTTGACATTAAATTGACTTTAAAACTTTATAACTATTTTCAAGCTAAATATGGGGGAAAGATAATAGTTTTAATACTGGTAAAGTGTATTTCCATTTTCTTAAATTCCCGTTTATCTCTAAAAATAAAAAAAAAGCACAAGATCCCTACCCACCCACTGCGGCTGAGTCAAGTCCGACCTATAGGACAGAGTAGAACTGCCCATGGGGTCTGATCTTTATGGAGGCAGACTGCCGGATCTTTCTCCCATGATAGGATCCCTAATGATTACTAAAATTACCTGAGATTTATTCTTCCTAGGATTATGTAGGCTTCTTTAGGCTTATGGAAACTCTGGTGGCGTAGTGGTTAAGAGTACGGCTGCTAACCAAAAGGTCGACAGTTGGAATCCACCAGGCGCTCCTTGGAAACCATATGGGGCAGTTCTGCTCTGTCCTACAGGGTCGCTATGAGTCGGAATTGACCCCAAGGCAGTGGGTTTGGTTTGGTTCAGTCTTAATGATTCCTTTGCAGTTTTCAGTTTTTCGTCTATGATGCTTATATTTTCCTTAAGTAGAAGGAAGGTATAAATAATAAATTAAGTGGACAGGCAATATTTGGACAAATTTGGAACTTTCTATTCATAGTCCAAACACTAGGATCTTGTCTGTCCTCTACATGTTAAAGAAAATGTAATGTTTTGCTTAGCTTCCTAGATAGCGTTCATGGCTTTTTCTGCATCTATTTAACAGCTCATATAGCTTTTTTTTTTTTTATATCATTAATGTGATGAGTTCGAAAAACAGATGTTCTAAAGTTAAACAAATCTTATTACCTGGGATGAAAATTCTCATCTCTCGTTATGAAGTATTAACATTTTTATACACTGCTGGAGTTAGATTGTTAATATTTTGCTTACGATTTTTCATCTGCATTCAGGAAGACTCTTTACGCTAAGACGTCTTCCTATTAGACTCGCCAGTCTGGCAAAGACCCCCTTAGTCAGTCCTGGCCACCTTGAGACCACAAAGTTCAAGATCTACAGGAGAAAAGGCCCTCAGCGTAAATGCTGACTTCAGAAATCAGCTCACATCTTTGGCTCCTATTTCCAGTAGTTTTTGGTCTCTGTGGATTTTTAACATTCCTGCCATTTCATGTAAACACTTAAAGCTTTCTAAAAGTTTACCATTTTCAGTTGTTTTCATAGAGAGTGTTTATGAACACAAAACAAAACAAACAAAGACAAAACCTGAAGTAGTTTTAAAAGCTTGGAATAATGTATTTGTGGCTGATGCATTTGTTTAGCTGAGTAGCCATATTAAAATAATTACAACTTTCAAAAAACAGTACAGTAAAGTACATATTTGCCACTAACCTCATTCTGCGGCTTTGATCTTTAATAATGTATATAAGAATGTCAATTTTCATTGTATAAGAATGGAAAATAATGATTATTTGATCCTTTCAGTTCTTTGCATTTTTAATAAATTACATTTCATTGTATAACTTGTTTTCAGAAGCCTAAGCCAAGCAAGGTTTCCAACATATTGTTTATGTTTTAATTTGAGACCTGAAGAAATTAAAAAAAAAAATGAGTGAAGAAAATGCTAAAAATTTACAAAATAATTTATATATTTTAAAATGAATTCATTTTCCTCTCTTGGTACATGAAAAATCAAGAGTTTTCTGAGTTTAAAATTTGTAAGTTCTCACATACATCCTTCTTCTAAATGTTAACATAAGAATAGAAAAATTGAAGAGCAGTAGTGTCTTCCCCAGGGGATCAACTTTCCAGCATGGAGACGGGAAATAGAACTCTCAGTTTAACACTTAAAAGGCTCAAGTTCCAGATAAATAAATTAAGTCTTTGGAGAGTTTTTCACTGAGACAATGCATGTCTTGAATGCAGGCTTTGGTGTGTAAGATCAGAAGACATCATTTCTTCAGTTTAATAATCCATTTAATACCATCTTTCAATCCCATTTCATGCTCGGCAGAGCAAGAATAACTGAACCTTTTGCTGACATGGGTTTTTGTTGAAGAGCTTTTGCTTATAAAGCAGTGGTGACATTGTCTTATCATGGTCCATCATCACTGGTTTGCTTCTGTCCCCCATCCAAGTAGTGTTTCCTGTGATGTGTGCAGTCCTTTCATTGAGATGGCTCCTGTCCTATGCTAAAGGGGTTTGACAGAGCTGGCTTGCTTTTAAAAGAGAGACAGGGTTCAACTTTCTGCCTCAAAAATCTATTATTCAACCATCTCTGAGTTTGGAAGAGGAAATATGAATTCAACTGCTTGAGCACGAACAAAGGCAAAGGACTCCCTGGACTGTTGAACTAACTTCTGGGAGCTGTACAGTGGACATTTGATCAATTGATGCTAAATTTCTGCATGAGCTGTGCTTATCTTTGAAACATAGGCTTGCAATGGAGAGAGGCAGAAAAGGAGTCAGGTGGAATCTCACAAAAGAAAACCCAGCCCTTACCATCTTGTCTGCCTCAGAGCTGTGAATGGTATGTTATGTATTGGACCATATTTCCCCATTTTTACTATCTGAGAACAGTATAGTTAATCAAAGGGAATAATGCGAGCCTGCATTAAAAGATATTTTCATGGGGTATATTTTAGGAGACTGATTCGGCATCTGCAAAGGAAATACATTACTATAGTTTTCATAGAACTTATACAAAAACCAGTTGCTGTTCCTGGGTGGTGCAAATGGTTAAAGCCCTTGACTGCTAACCAAAAGTTCGGAGGTTTGAGTCCACCTAGAGGCACCTTGGAAAAAAGGTCTAGTGATCTACTTAGGAAAAACCAGCCATTGAAAACCCTATGGATATGGTGCCTACACACAACGGAATCCTACATAACGAACAATGATGAATCTCTGACACATCGCACAGCATGGATAAATCTGGAAGGCATTATGCTGAGTGAAATAAGTCAGTCACAAAAACACAAACACTGTATGAAGCCACTATTATAAAAACTCCTGAAAAGGTTTACACACAGAAAGAAACAATCTTTGATGGTTACAAGGGAGGGGAGGGGCGGGGAGGGAAAACACTAACTAGACAATAGGTAAGTGGTAACTCTGGTGAAGGGTAAGGCAGTACACAATACTGAGGAAGTCAGTACAACTTAACCAAGGCAAAGTCATAGAAGCTTCATAGACACATCCAAGCTCCCTGTGGGACTGAGTTACTGGGCTGAGGGCTGGGGACCATGGTCTCATGGGACATCTAGTTCAATTGGCATAATATAATTTATAAAGAAAATGTTCTACATCCTACTTTGGTGAATAGCGTCTGGGGTCTTAAAAGCTTGTGAGTGGCCATCTAAGATACATCTACTGGTCCCAGCCCATCTGGAGTAAGGGAGAATGAAGAAAACCAAAGACACAAGGGAAAGATTAGTCCAAAGGACTAATGGACCACAACCACCACAGCCACCACAGCCGCCACCAGACTGAGTCAAGCACAACTAGATGGTGCCCAGCTACTACCATCGACTGTTCTGACAGGGATCACTATAGGAGGTCCCGGACAGAGCAGGAGAAAAATGTAGAACAAAATTCTGATTCACAGAAAAAGATCAGACTTACTGGTCTGACAAAGACTGGAGAAACCCTAAGAGCATGGCCCCCAGACACCCTTTTTACTCAGTACTGAAGTCACTCCTGAGGTTCACCCCTCAGCCAAAGATTAGACAGGCCTATAAAACAAACAATAACACACATAGTTCAACGATGTATACGAGACTAAATGGGCACGCCAGCCCAGGGACAAGGACGAGAAGGCAAGAATGGACAGGAATGCTGGACAAATGAATTTGGGGAACCCAAGGCTGAGAAGAGGAGAGTGTTGACACATTGCATGGTTGGCAACCAATGTCACAAAACAATATGTGCATTAATTGTTTAATGAGAAACTAATTTGCTCTGTAAACTTTCACCTAAAGCACAATGAAAAAAAGAAAACCCTATGAAGCATAGTTCTGCTCTGACATACATGGGATCGCCATGAGTCAAAATAGACTTGATGACAATTGGTTTGGTTTATGGTAATTTTATCTTACATTTTTGTGGACTGCTTTCAAACACAGTCAGTAACATTCACTCACCTTTTCAAATGAAAGAGCAGAAGTTTAGAGACGGAATGAATGATTTGATCAAAGTCCCATTGTACAGTATTAGCAAAGTCACATCTGGAACCAGGTCTTCTGATTTGTAAGCCAGTGCTCTCTCTGTAGCACCAGCTGTGCTGCTCAGAGTCCCAGGAGTTGCCTATTGTCCCTCAGGTTGCCCTCCCTCTCTCACACCTGGAGGGTGCACAAAAGGGCACACAGGTTGACAGTGTTATTGTTGTTGTTAGGTGCCCTTGAGTCGGTTCCAACTCATAGCGACCCTGTGTACAATAGAATGAAACACTGCCTGGTCCTGCACCATCTTCACAATCATTGTTATGCTTGAGCCCGTTGTTGCGGCCACTGTGTCAATCCATCTCTTTGAGGGTTGACAGTAGATCTAGGCTTATTTCCCATATCTAATCCCTGGTTTGAGTCATTCTTCTTACCATAGCACATTATAAACATTCATTTTCAAGGAGAGCAATGGCCAAGCATGGGTTCATTAAAATTGGCAAATGGATAAACGAACCACTAAATGACTAAAGAGGGAGTTCAGAAAAATGTCTGTAAATAATAGCTCACTCATGGAGTTCATATTGTTGTCACAAAGAAGCACATATCAAAAGCCTACTGTGTGTGGAGCGCACAGCATAAAAGAAGTACTTTCCCACAAGGGGCCGAAATTAGGTGAAAAGACAGGCCACGTGTCTAAGAGATACTGGATTTCAGCCACCATCATTACAAAGGTTGACAGAGGGATAGAGAATGTCTTAGTGGCTTTTGATGTATAAAGAGAGATTGGAGAACAAATAGAGAACATTTTTACACATAAAAGTGAGGTACTGCATTTTAGGGAAGAGAGAGCTGGAAACATTGGTCAGAGACCCAGGCTCAGCCCCAACACTGCCCCGTGAATCAAGAGTGCTGAGGCAGGTTGCCACACCTTGATGAGCCTCAGTGTTCTCTGCAAAAGGGAATGAGGACTCATCTCACAAAGTGGTTTGGAGGAGGAAGTTAACTTGAGTGCAAGTGCTTTGCAGATTGTAAAGCTATGCACAGGTCAGGCAGGGGTGGTGAAGGATGAACATGTTATATATATGGCTGTAAAACAGGCTGTGGATTCTGCCCTGGTGGTGCCAACCACTGCAATAGTAAAGCCATTCTCCTAAACTGCCTTGGACCCTTCACAGAACCCGACCGCTGCTCTCCGACTGAAAGGTACCAGTTCATGAAGTCATGTGGCAAATGCCAGATGCAGCATTTGAGAACCTGCAAAACAATGGTTTGTGTCTCTCTGTAGCATTATCAGGGGGCAGTGGTGGTTCAGGGGAAGAATGCTCGCCTTGTGTGCAGGAGACCTGGGTTCAGCTCCCAGCCAATGCACCTCATGCACAGCCATCACCCATCTGTCAGTCGAGGCTTGTGTGTTGCTACGGTGCCAAACAGGTTTCAGCACAGCATACAGACTAAGATGGACTAGGAAGAAAGCCCTGGTGATCTACTTCTGAAAAATCAGTCAATGAAAACCCTATGGATTACAATAGTCTGATCCCTTTGTGCATGGCAGCCAACTTGATGGCAGCTAATGATAGCAACATAGCATTACTGAGTCTTCTTATGCTTTAGACGATCAAGCAGTAACCCAGTGCTAAGGGGTGTGTTCCTGTGATGCCTACCATTCACGTTTGAGGTGCTTTGCTTTGATTTCTAAAAATCAAGGAAAACAATATTTCTGTTAAAAATTTTGAAGGAGCGCCTGATTCTTTTCTTCTCAAGGTTTCTCATTTTCTTTTCTGAATTCCCAGAACTGGGCATCGTGTCCCATGAAGTTATCATACCAAACACTACCAGCTTCAATTTGCTTTAACATATCTGCCTAGATCATGGGCAACAAAAGGATAAAGGACAGACTTCTACAACATACAGCTCTTTCAGTCCCCATTTGTGACAATGTCACAGTAGACATAGGTCAGTTCCCGAGTGATCTGTGGGGCTAACCAGAAATAAAAAGGCACTAAAACCAAAGTCAGTCTGAACACACCTGTCGGGTCAGTAGAAAAGAAAAGATTCCCTGTAAGAGTTCAGAGCTGTGTGCCTGACATCAATCACCCTCCCACATAATTAATTGTTGTACTTGTGTTCTCACAGGCAGCTGGGTGCTAACTAGAAATCACCTTAAATCCTATTCAAATTTTTTTTTTTTTAATGTCCGCATTGTGTTTTATACATAAGAGTCTATGTATCAGACAGAGAAAGGCTGGAAGGAAGCGCCATCTGGTGTTAAACAACCATGTAAAAGAGTCTGGATTTGGGGAGTACCATGACTCTCCTTGGCCCATCTTTTCCACCTTCTATCAGTAGCAGGCATTGAGATAGAGAAGGAGGCTGTTCCACTGTATAAATGAAACTCGTTGGGCAGAATAATGAATAAGCAGGACAGAATCAAAATACAAAAGGAATTGGCAGCTTAAACACCAGACCAACATCAAGTTGAAGCTGAAATGTAATAGGAAAAGAAATCTTGCATTTGGACCAGCTGCACAGTAGATCATAAGCATGAGGCATTGGTGGTTCAGTGGTAGAATTCTTGCCTTCCATGCAGGATATCTGGGTTCGATTACCAGCCAGTGCATCTCATTCACAGCTACCACTGACAAGTGGTGGATTGCGTGTTGTTATGATGCTGAACAGGTTTCAGCAGAGCTTCCAGACTAAGACAGACTAGGAAGAAAGGAAGAAAGTCCTGGTGATCCACTTCCATAAACCCTACGGATTACAATGGGCTGATCTGCAACCGATCATGGAGATGGCACAGGATAGGAAAGCATTTCATTCTGTTGTGCATGGGGTCACCAAGAGTTGGGGGTCGACTTGACGGCAGCTGACAACCAGCACCACCACCTAGCCTGGCCAAAGTCCACGTAATGAAGACCTGAAGATTTACGTATTACCAAAGTTGATATGGTTGCTTTATTCAAAAAAGAAAGCTGTTGCTGTCGAGTTGATTCTAACTCACAGTGACCGAGTAGAACTGCCCCATAGGGTTTCCAAGGAGTGGCTGATGGATTCGAACTGCCAACTTTTTGGTTAACAGCCATAGCACTTAACCACTGGGACACAAAATTAGCCTATACTAATAGAAGGAAATGTTGGAAAATAATTTTTGCATCAAGTAGAGAGCTAACTCATCTCCCAAAGCCTGCACATTAGAATCACAGATGAAGGCTTAAAATAAATTCAGATTCCCTGGGCCTTATGCAACTTTTATGCCTTCCCTTTTTAGACTTCTTTCAGTTACCTTGTCTAGCATGTGATACAATGGTTACAATCTCTTCTAGTTGTAAAAGTCTTTTATTCTATCCTATGATGTTTTTGGAAACTCTGGTGGCATACTGGTTAAGAGCTACGGCTGCTAATCAAAAGGTTGGCAGTTCGAATCCACAGATGCTTCCTGGAAACCCTATGGGGCAGTTCTACTCTGTCCTTTAGGGTTGCTATGAGTCGGAATCGACTCGACGGCAATGGTTTTTAAAAATTTTTTGTATGATGTTTTCGTATATCTAAGTCAGTACCTTTAAAAATTAACTTCTCTGTTTTGCTGAGGTTACGTCAATTCTGTCAGCAAGAGCTGGTAAGGCTTGGCTTTACCTAGTATTGTCACTGCTGCAAAACACGAACATTCTCGGCATAATTCCTCACAACTGCCTTCCTAAGTAGTTTCTCTCATATTTTATGATTTGGTTGAAAACCCAATATGGTTAGGAAAAAGATGTGCATAAGTGAAGCACAATTATATAGATTCATGTTCAGCTGATAAAGATTTATTTATCCTCAAGGCATAATGATGGCCAAGATTTGCCCGTGATCAATAACTCTTGAACCAATACATCTTGATATTGGCACAAAAGCCAATACCTACTTAAACTTTTTTCAAAGTGTTATTATAATATGCTGATGGAATGAAACATGTGAGCACATAAACCACAGTCTCTTGAGCTTTATGTTGACACTAAATCTGTATTCTCCACAAGTTAATATTCTGGATTCCAGTGACAGAGCAACTGGCGGACCAAGGGGAACGTTAATAAGGAGAACTGATAGTTAATCACCCAGTTTTTAGAAGAGCAAATATGATTAGTGTATGTGGAAGCACTTTGTAAATTCCAAACTATTCTAGAAATATGAAGTATAACAGGGTTTGTCTAAAGATTCCAGGCTCTGCACAACATACTTAAAAAATGATACTGAAAACTTTTTTTTATGAAAGATCAGGAAGAGAAGCAAGACATGAGAAGCAATGAGGAAAGTATATAAAGGAAACAAGAAAGGGAAGGGATGGTGACGTAACATGTCACTGGGAACCTAGACTGTGCCTGGTGATAGAACTGTGTGATGTATATTGTTGCATTTAATCCTCACAACAACTCTATTAGGTACAAGCCAGAATACAAGCACAACTCGAATTCTTACATAACTGAGGAACCTCTTTACAGTTTTAAGTAGCATAGCTGGACTTTGAATTCAGCTCTGTCTGACTCCAAACATCATGTTCTTTCTAGTATGTTATAAACACAAGGAGTCCCTGAGCGGTGCAAATGGTTAACCTATTCAACTGCTAACTGGAAGGTTGGAGGTTGGAGTCCACCCAGAGGCACTTCAGAAGAAAGGGCTGGCGATCTACTTCCAAAAAATCAGCCACTGAAAACCCTATGGAGCACAGTTTTATTACGACACACATGGGGTCACCGTGGTTCAGGATCGACTTCACAGAAACTGGTTAACAAGCAAAAAGCCCAACAGTTAACTTTAGCAGAGGCATTTGGGATATGTTAATGATGTGGCAAGACTTTTTTTTCCCCCAGTTGGCTAACAGGACTGTGCTGTTCTTCTCTTTTCACCTCAGCATCATTTTCTATGCTACACTAACATACCCCGGACTACTCTATGCAATGACACTGAATATTGGTGGTTGATAATCATAAAAAGAAAGATAGAGAGGGAGGGAGAGCATTATTCACTAACTAGATAGCAGACAAGAATTAGGTGAAGGGAAGGACAGCACACACTACAGGGGAAGTC
>NW_004443938.1:23659229-23702359 GCF_000243295.1 Trichechus manatus latirostris
AGGACAGCACACACTACAGGGGAAGTCAGCACAACTGGACTAAACCAAAGCTAAGAAGTTTCCTGAATACAACCAAACACTTCGAGGGACAGAGTAGCAGGGGTGGGGGTCTGGGGACCATGCTTTCAGGGGATGTCTAGGTCAACTGGCATAACAAAGTTTATTAAGAGAATGTTCTGCATCCTGCTTTGGTGAGTGGCGTCTGAGGTCTTAAAAGCTAGTGAGCGGCCATCTGGGATGCATCAACTGGTCCCAACCCACCTAGAGTAAAGGAGAATGAAGAATGCCAAAGTCACAAGGAAAGTATTAGCTCAAGAGACAGAAAGGGCCACATAAACCAGAGACTACATCAGCCTGAGACCAGAAGAACTGGATAGTGCCCAGCTACCACCAATAACCGCCCTGACAGGGAACACAACAGAAAGTTCCTGATGGAGCAGGAGAAAAGTGGGGTGCAGAACTCAAATTCTAGTAAGAAGACCATACTTAATGGTCTGACTGACACTGGAGGAACCCCATAAGTCATGGCCCTCAGACTGTCTGTCAATCCAAAACTAAAACCATTCCCAAGGCCAACTCTTCAGACAAAGATTAGACTGGACTATGGGACATAAAATGATACTCGTGAAGAGTATGCTTCTTAGCTCTAGGGGATACATGAGACTAAATGGGCAGCTCTGGTCCAGAGGTGAGATAAGAAGGCAGAGAGGGTCAGGAGCTGGTTGAATGGACACGGGAAATCAGAGGTAGAAAGGAGGAGTGTGGTGTCACAGTATAGGGAGAGTAATTAGGGTCACATAAAATGTATGTATGAGTTTTTGTATGAGAGACTAACTTGAATTGTAAATTTTCACTTAAAGTGTGACAATAAAATACATTAAAAAAAAAACAAGAAAGAAAGATAATGTAGTTTGCTCCTTGGGAGGATGATAAAGATTTTGTGGGATAAAAGGATGCTGGAATGTCTTTGACCTTCAGGAAGATAAGTGCCTTCCACCAGTGAAGCATATTGGACCTAGACTCTAAAGATGTGTTCATGGGTTCATGTTCAGTTCTATCACTTAACGGCTGCATGAATGTAGGTAAATTCCTTATAAGCCTTGTTGAGCTCCAGTATCATCACTTGACCAATGAAATGGAAATCATTATACTTGTCCTGTGGATGCCATAGATTGTGAGACAGATCAAATTTCACACTGTGTAGGCAGTCTTGTGTTTTCATGCGTAAAGTTTTCCTGAGAACATGAAAGACAGTTGAACATCTCAAGATAGACTTGACTGTTATAAGGAGCTTCTATTTTCTGATAGATAAAAAGTATTCTAAAATCTCTAATTAAACGTCTTCTTTTAGACTGAAAGAGTCCCTCGGTTGTGCAAAGGTTAACATGCTTGGCTATTAATTAATTGAAAGGTTGAAGGTTTAAGTCCACCCAGAGGTACCTTGGAAGAGAGGCCTGGTGATCTACTTCTAAAAATCAACCATTGAAAACCCTGTGGAGCACAGTTCTATGCTGACACAGGGTTGCCATGAGTCAGAATCTACTTGGCAACTGGTTTTGATTTTTTAGATAGAAACTTAGCCAATGTATTTAAAACTTTTATATATGTTCTTTTTGTCATTAACTTATTACTATTTTTTAAATTGGAAACCCTTGTGGCATAGTAGTTAAGATCTATGGCTGCTAACCAAAAGGTGGGCAGTTTGAATCCACCAGGAGCTCCTTGAAACCCTATGGGGAAGTTCTACTCTGTCCTGTAGGGTTGCTATGAGTCGGAATTGACTCGACGGCAATGGGTTTGGTTTGGTTTTTGGTTTATTTTTTATATTGCCTAAATAATACATAAATATATATTGCCAAACTACCGACAGTGCTAAAGTATTATAGAAAGTAAGAGTTCTTTATTTAGTTTCCTGCATTAGTTCCTGTTGCTGTCACAAATTGCCACAAACTGGATGGCTTAAAACAACAGAAATCTGTTTTCTCTCAGTTCTAGAGGTGAAAAGTTTGAAATCAGTATCATTGGGCTGAAATTCAAGGTGTTAGCAGGGCCACGATCCCTCCAGAGACTCTACAAAGAAGCTGTTCCTTCCCTCTTCCATCTTTTGGTGGCTGCTGGCGTTCCTGGGATTGTGGCCACATCTCTCCAGTCTTCAAGGCCAATAACTTCACATTTCTTTCTGCTCTGTCTTAACTCTGCCTTCTCCTCTGTGTCTCATGTCCTTCTTCTACCTCTTATTAGGATACCTGTGATTATATTTAGGACCCACCCAGATAATCCAGCAAAATCGAACCATCTCAAGATCCTAAACTTAATCACTCCTGCAAAGCCTTTGCATATAAGGTAACATTTACAGGGATTAGGAGGTGGGTATCTTTTTGGGGGGGCTCTTATTCAACCTTCCACATCCCTCTTTATCCCCTTTCCACAAATTCCACTCCCATCTCCAGAGGTAATCATTGCTATCAGTCTAGTGTGTATTATTCTGTGCATTTACGAGAATGTAGGTATATTTCCATGTATGTATATATAAAACTCATTGCCATCAAGTTGATTCCGACTCATAGCAACCCTATAGGACAGAGTAAAACTGCCCCATAGGGTTTCTGGCTGGTGGATTCGAACTGCCGACCTTTTGATTAGCAGCCTGAGCTCTTAACCACTGCACCACCAGGGCTCCCATGTATATATAACCATGCACAAACATAATTTTTGTGGAGGATTTTTTTTTAACATGAAAATATCATGCTTCAAGTTTTTTATTTTCTTTCTCATTGAATACCCGTGTCTGACTTAAGTTCAACGAATATATTGTTGAGCTAAAGATGTGCAACTTTCAACATATAGCAAGATTCCCGCACTTATGTGGGTTTCAGGTTTAAAAGACTGCTTTTTGCAGTCTCAAACCAATCATTTTCTCTAATTTTCTCCTAATTTTTAGAAAAAAATGAAGCAAAACATGCAATTATATCGATATCTTGTTGCAAACACTGTTGTGCAGACACAGAAGGAAACAGAAATAGAATCAACAGCTACCCGGCAATGCTAATATGCAATAGTTTGAAATATTTGTTCATTAGTGACATCTAACTCTAGCATAAGAAAAGTAGCTTAAGGACATAAGTGTATATTGCATAAGAGTTCAAGTTGTTTTAAATTAAACCTTATTAAGTGTGAGTCTATACGTGAAAACAATTTATAAAATCATACAAATATCAATGCCTTTGAATTAAGGTGTTGGCGAAGAATACTGAATATACCACGGACTGCCAAAAGAACAAAGAAATCTGTCTTGGAAGACATACAGCCAGAATACTCCTTAGAAGCAAGGATGACGAGAATTTGTCTCACATACTTTGGTCATGTTATCAGGAGGGATCTTTCCCTGGAGAAGAACATCATGCTTGGTTAAGTAGAGGGTCAGTGGAAGAGAGAAAGACCCTCAACGAGATGGATTGACACATGTTTGCAACAATGGGCTCAAGCATAACAAGGATTGTGAGGATGGATCAGGACCGGGCAGAGTTTCGTTCTGTTGTACACAGGGTCGCTATGAGTTGGAACCAACTGGACGCCACCTAACAACAACAACATGTCAATGCAGAAGAGGAAAGGTTCTAATTTTGATGTTTGAGGATTTCATTTAAATATCTTTACACTCGGGTATAAAATGAACTTTTTCAAAAAGTCTGAATATTCCAACATTCATCCAATGTGTGTGTGTGTGAATTTGAGGTTTCCAGGCTAAATTTTAAATTACAAAACAAGCCATCTGCCTAAAAGTCTTTTGTCCCTCATGCATTTAATAAGCGGGTTTTATTTTTACAATTCATTACAAATTCTCGTATCCTTCATGCTCTACAGGTTACTCTAGTCTTCCTAAAGCAACATGTGCACTGACTCTTAGAAAAGATAACGGGCTTAAGAATGAATTAAAAAAAAAGTCACCAACAAAATACAGAAGCTATTCCAACCCAGCTAACAATTTAACTCTGTCCTACTTACCCTGAGCAATACCACCCAGGGAAAGGCAGTGTCTTGATGGATCATTCATGGAAAACTAATTACCATCATTCTAATATTCCTATTTAAATGCATGAAAAACTGATTAGCTGAAGGCAGCTCTATATATAGCAGAAATGGCATCTTCTTAATATTTATGCTAATGTAAAAGACATTTTACACAAAGGTTAGAGGTGACATATGAGCAAGAAATGATCTTAACATACACACTTGTTTATTTACAATAATGCATGACATGAATATTACTCCTTGAGAGAGATTTAACAGGCACAGAGGACTAGGTGTGGAGAAATAGGTTAATATGAAAGTACATATACATTCCTGGGCACACACGTACATCTATAACATACATGCCTGCAGAATCACCAGATTGGAATGTAGAAGTAGAACAGCCACATCTCCAAGCTCTAGTTTTACACGTAGCTTTCAGTTCACTTTCAGCCTGAGGTAGTCACATTTTTTTTTTTTAGTCCAAAGAGACTTTTGATGGAAATTGGATAAGGTTTAATAACTGAGCTAGCTCTGATCATTACACACCTCACATGTAAAGAAATTCAAAAAATGTTAAAAATGATGCCGTTTCGAATGGCAGCTGCTATCTTAAGCAAGGATGAAGGAGTTGGCTTATAAATTCAATTTAATTTTTATACTGTCATTTCCACACGGCTAACCCACAGACTGAATACTGTTAGCTGCCAGCTTTCTGGGCACACGCCAAGGTGAGACTCCCCAGAAACGGTGCATAACAATCAGCACATCACGGAATCAGGGCACGAAGAACAAATCAAACATGAAATTATACACAAACTCGGAAATCACATAAGCAGGCTAGGAATGGGTTACTGTCAATAACAGATTTCAAATAAGCCTCTGATTTAATGACAACTGAAAGACAGGGCCTGATTGAGGACAATCAAATGCCTCTCTTTCTATCTGCTTCTAACTCACTTTTCATATCAAAGGCAAAACCACACTATTACAATGTCAGCAATATAAAGCTACACAAAAATCTGAAAAAAGACATTTCCGCGAGCAATTATAACACAATGCAGATCCACGCCTGACGTCTGGTCAAGTGAACCAGTAACCAATAGCAACTTCTGACTCAGCGTATCAGAGAAGACTCGCACCAGAGGGTGTATTTGCTTTTTGCTTAAGCATCCTGATTGTGACTGTCATTGGCAGTGCTGCTGTGACTGAAGAGGCATATGATTCTCAGAGTTAAAACCTGAATAAACAGCCAGGTGATTCATCCAGGGAAAAACGAGGTCATGAAAATGACCCACCGGTAGGTCTCTAAGACAGGCACATCTTTTTACAGTTCACAACGGAGAATCTCATTTCATCCACAGGATGTATCTCCTCCTGTGACACATCATACTCCTGGATTACTGTTCCCAGGACACATTGCTGGAGCCATGTTTTACTGCACCTGCGGGTACCCCTTTTAGCATTTCACTATTCATCATCTAGCATTGTTTTCAGGCTTAATTGTTACTGGAGTGTTTTCAGTCCTTCCCCCAAAGTATTGTATGATAAATTATTTTTGAAATAATATTGTGCTAAATGTGGGAAGGAGGTAAGAGAAGTTATTGACTGAAGTCAAAAGACTCTGGTTTCTAGACCAGACACCAAGTAGGTGTAGATAGGGAGTTGGGAACAGAACTTCCCTCCCCCTTTCATACAGATTTGAATGTTTTAATTCTATGCCTTCTACCCCAAGATTGCAGGGACCTTGGTTGTTTATGTCTTTGAAAAGCACCTCAGAGTCAGATAATATTAGTTGAAAATGAAACAATTGAACTCTATATTGAAGGTATTGTGTGTATGTATGTGTGTGTGTATGAGTGTGTGTGCAGGTTTGTGTATGTGTGTGTATGTATGTGAGCGTATGTGTGAGTGTGTGTGTGTGAATGTGTGTGTGGTTTATGTGACTGGGAACCAAAAGTAGGCTGCAGAAGCCTGATCCCTTCTGATCTGCTTGCAACCTCCCTGGAAGAACCTGATTCAGTTTACTTCATAAATGAGAGCTGAAGTCAAATACAGAAAGGCATAGGGAATCTCATTGGGTGGATCTCCTCCGATGACACATCATACTCCTGAATTACAGCTCCCAGACATGCTGCCAGAGCCATATTTTATTACACCTAAGTGTACATTCTGTGTATCCCAATCCCACAAGGAAGGAGCCCTGGTCTTGGGTGGCAGCTTTTGTCCTCCCTCTCAGCCCTCCGCGTCTCCCTCAGCACAAACCCTTCCTCCCACAGAGGACCACTGCTTCCAGGTAAAGAACACATATTCCAAGAAAAATATCCAGGACTCTCTTTCCCTGGTAACTTGGGTAGGGAAAGAGAATTTAAGATGATCAGAAATATTTCCTTTGACCAGGATGTCAATTCTCTACCTCATTCCTCAGGCTTTATCTGCAACCCAAGGCAGGGCCGCAAGTTGCTCCCAGTATACATTTAAAGTTAAATGGAAAGGGAAGTCTGTTGCTAAGTTTAGCTCTTCTCCTGAAATCCTTGGGAGATTATGACTTCCTTCTGGCTATAGTGGGCCCCCCTTTTCCCATACCTATCAAACGGCTTTGAAGTATCTGTACAGTAAATGCACACAGTGTGCTAATGGGCTGCATGGATTAATGGAGCAAATAGTTGCTTAAATTTAATTTAAAAGTAGTTCAGATAAAGACCTAGAGAATTAGTACTGGGGTTAAGGACAGCACTTACTGAGCCTATGTCTGGCTGGAGGGGAAAATACAGGGAGGAGGGGCTGCTTCTCCCCGCTCCCTCCACCTCCTACAAGGAGAGGATTTTGTTTAGTGCTTTTGTGCGGTCAAAAGGGATTCTATTTTAAGGATGAATATATATAAGTTGTGAGGGCAGTGGTGGTCGGTTCAGTGTCAGAATTTCCACCTTCCATGCAGGAGACCCAGGTTCGATTCCCGGCCAATGCACCTTATGCACGGCTACCCCTCGTCTGTCTGTGGAGGCTTGCATGTTGATGCTGGACAGGCTTCAGCACAGCTTCCAGACTAAGACAGACAAGAAAGAAAGGCCTGGTGATCCACTTCTGAAAATCATCCAAGGAAAACCCTATGGATCACAACAGTCTGATCAACTGATCACGAGGATGCTGCAGGACCGGGTAGCATTTTGTTCCAGTGTGCATATGGTCACCATGAGTTAGGGGCTGGCTCAATGGCATCTAACAACAACATGTATGTGTTACTTTTAGATGAATTAGGTATAACCCTCATGTGTCCTGCTGAGGAAGGCACACATGAACAGACACAGCTACCCTCCGGTCTCCATTCTATGTTGTAAGGTAGATATTGGCTACTTAGAACAATTAACATGTTTTTATTACAAATGAGTAAAAATGTTTTTTGTCAAAGCTATACCATAAGTCTAGGAAAAAGCTTCAAATTCTTTGCAACACACAGATTTATCTATCGACTCTTCTTTGCTTATCCCTGTCAATGGATTTCAATAACTCGACTGCACCTCATTACCCTTTTTACAACACTCTGCAGCAAATTCTTATTCATAATCAAACATTTTATACAATTCTAGGTCACAAAAAAATCATTTAAGCAGTCTTAATGAATGCAGCATCCTCACAACTTACATTTAGTAAAAATTTAAAGTAAAATATTCTGAAACAGAGACTGTTAACCAAGCATTTCAATCCATGGTTCAAGTTGACAAAATCATGGGATGATGGGACTCTACTTTGTGTTTTTCTCAATTATTTTCCTAATGTCTTTCCTGTGGGCACCCATAATGTTCCCAGTGCATTCAGATTGCCCCCAGTTGGTCATAAGTGGGAATTAAGTTGGACATGTTCTGAGAAATTGCCCACCATAGTTTCCAGCAAAACAAGAATGAGTCTAAGAGAATGGAACTTATGCTTGAATCATGACACATTTTGACATCGCATATACATATCCATAAAGTTTTTAGTAATTTTTGGAAGTAGATTGCCAGGTCTTTCTTCCTAGTCTGTCTTGGTCTAGAAGCTCTGTTGAAGCCTGTCACCATGGGTGACCCTGCCGGTATTTGAAATACTGGTGACATAGCTTTCAGCATCATAACAACACACAAACTACCACCATACAACAAATTGACAGATGGGTGATAGTCAGTTTGGTAAAGTAAAGGGTCAGCGAAAATGAGGGAAACCCTCAATGAGATGGACTGATGCAATAGACACAACAATGGGCTCAAACATATCAAAGATCAGGGGGATGGCCCAGGACCAGGCAATGTTTCGTTCTGTTATATGTAAGGTCACCATGAGTCAGAGCTGACTCAGCAGTAACTAGAAACACCAACAACATACGTACCTACATATAAGTATATGCGCCCACACACACACACACACACACACACACACACACACACACACACACACACACACACACATATATATGAAGGAAGGAAGAGGATGGATTAATATGTTATTGTCTTAAGAAACAAGGAGGAATTGTAGAGTAATAGTCTCTTCTTCAGTTCCTACAGGTCCCATCACTGCTTTGCCTCCACTCGCAGGGTGATGCCAACACAGTATCCACGGAGAACCAACATTTTAACATTTAAAGAACTTTGTCTCATTTTCAAACAGCACAGATGCCCTTTTTGGAATTTCTCTATTATCAGTCTATCCTGACTTTGAGGTGACTTTGTAGGATTAACATTGATTTGCGGTTGAGATGACTAATGCGTCCCTAGGCTTGCTGTGATTAAGAATGTGCTTGGTTGGGGCCTTTCACCATTCCCAGGTCTACTGTGACATCTTATGTCGTCTGCTTTGGTGGACATTGTATGGTGACGGTCTAAGGGCTGGGGAAAAAGAATCTCTCACTCATATAACATGATCTAAAGAGAGCAAATAGAAAAGGTGGGAAAACTGAATGCCAAACTCTTAAGTGTGTATGTAAAAATTACCCTTGGAAATTATTTGGCCAGGACATCAAACGTCTCCCCCTGACATTACTGAAAAATGCCAAGGATGGAGGAAAAGTTAATTCTCAGAACAGTCATGCACATACACACGTTCTTCCCCTCACGAAGTGCAGCTACATCATTTATTGTGTATTGTTTCATTTGTTCATTTTGTTCAGTTCACTACTCTAACAAATACTTATTGATCTCCCACTGTGTAGTAGGCCATGGGCAACCAACATGAGGAAGACATGAGTGGAGCCTCTAAGGAGCTTGCAGAATATTTAGGAGGCATACAAATGGGCAAGGGCTAGAGGGAGAAAGAACTGACCCTCTCTGCACTCTACTTGCTTCCGGAAGAACTGGAGACAGTCGGTACACTAAAACACAGTGTAAAATGACACATGGGAGGGGCATCCACTAGAAGGAAACAGAAGATGCTTCTAGACACTTCAGTTGAGGAGATTCGCAAATAGGCATCGTTGATAAATAGTCTTCATAGTGTTGCATGCTACTTTTTTCTTTTGTTTGTTTTGTATTAACAACAATCAAAACAAAAAAGCCAAACGAAACAAAAAAGCTATATAATTTGGAAAAACAAATTTTTCTCGGGCTGCCCACAACCAGAGAATTATCTCACAGTCTGTTATTAACGGACAAAGTCCATAGGTGGTGCAAATGATTCATATGCTCAGCTGCTAACTGAAAGGTTGGAGGTTCGAGTTTACCCAGAGGCACCTTGGAAGAAAAGCCTGGCTATCTACTTCTGAAAAATCAGCCATTGGAAAGCCTATGGAGCACAGCTCTACTGTGACACACACAGGGTTGCCATGAGTCGGAATCGTTCTGACAACTGGTTTTTTAACAGACATGTGTGTGCTGTGAGAGGGGCCTTTGTTCCGTTCACTTCTGGAAACCCAGTATCTGGAGCAGTGCCTGGCACACAGTGGGTCCTCACTAACTGTTTGCTGAATGGAGGAATGAGTGAATGAATAAAAAATATAGTTGAAAAATTACCTTTAGCTCGAGTTTTATAAAACAGACAAAAACATTTTAACTGAACAATTTTCACACGGAGAAACAGACCATTCCATACGATGGCAAGAATCGCAGGACAACTTATAGTTTCTATTTGATTTGATTTAGGAAGACTACAACTATGGAACAAAAGAAAACAAATTGGGACCCTGTTCATGCTGATTTTGTGTTATTTCTTTGGCTTACTAATAAGCCAATCAATATTATGAAATAGATTCCTGCAGTCATTAGCAAATCTCTTTGGCTAATTTACCAAGTTCTTAAGAAGGCAATTACAGAAATTTAAAATCCATTCGGTCTTCCACAGAATTCCTTTTTACCATATTGAAAATCTAAGTCGTGAATACAACTAAAAGTGACTTCATTTTGAATAGAATTGGAGTCATACAGCATGTAAACTTTTGGGATTGCCATTTTTCATTCAGCATAATTCTCTGGAGATTCATTCAAATTGTTGTGCATATCAATAGTTCGTTCCTTTTTATTGTTGAAAGTATTTTATTGTTCCACAGTTTAACTATTCACCTGTTGAAGGACATCTGAGTTGTTTCCAGTTTTTGGCTATTATGAATAAAGTATATAGGTTCTTTTGTCAACATAAGTTTCCATTTCTCTGGGATAAAAGCCCAGGAGTGCAATTCCTAGGTCATGTGACAATTTTGTGATTTGTTTTTTTAGAAACTGCCAAACTGTTTTCCAGAGTGGCTGTACCATTTTACACTCCCACCAGCAATGTGAATGATCCAGTTTATCTGCATCCTTGCCAGCATCTGCCGTTGTCATTATGCTTTATTTTAGCTATTTTATAGGTATCTAGTGATATCTTGAGGAGTCCTGGTGGCATAGTGGTTAAGCACTAGGCTACTAACGGAAAGGTCAGTGGTTCAAACCCACTTTACTTCTTCTGTAAAGATTACAGCCTTGGAAACCCTATGGGGCAGTTCTACTGTGTCCTATAGGGTCGCTGTGAGTTGGAATCAACTCAGTGGCAACTAAAAGATCCTTTGTTGGATATCTGGTTTGTTAAAATTGTCTTCCACTTTACAGATTGTCTTTTCATTCTCTTAACAGGGTCTTTTGAAGAGCAAAAGTTCTACATTTTAATGACGTCCGGTCTATCAATCTTGCCTTTTATGGATTGTGTTTTTGGTGTTCAGTCTAAGAGCTCTGCCTATCCCTAGATCACAATGATTTTCTCCTTTGCTTTTTCTAAAAAAAAAAAAACTATAGCTTTACATTTTAAAGTCTGTGATCTGTTTTGAGTTAACTTTTGTAAAAGGCATGAGACTCAGTTTGAGGTTTTTTTATTTTTTTGCCGATGGAAGTCCAGTTGCTACAGCACCACTTGTTGGTGCTTCCTCCATTGAGTTTCTTTTGCACCTTTGTCAAAAGTCAGTGGGTGTATTTGTGTAAGTCTATTTCTGGGTTCTCTCTTCTGTTCCATCTGTACCAATCCCACACAGTCTTGATTACTGTGGCTATATTATACGTCTTGAAATTGGATAGACATATTCCTCCCACTTTATTCTTATTTTCGAAACTGTTTTCTCTATTTTAGTTCCTTTGTTTTCCATATAAAATTTAGACTAATCTTGTCTATATTTACAAAAATCTTACTGGGATGTTGATAAGACTTGCTTAAAACTTGATTGGGGAAAACTGACATCTTTACTGAGTCTTCCAATCAATAAACACAGGATGTCTCTCCATTTATTTTGATTCTTTCATCAACACTTTGTAGTTTTCAGCATACAATTCTATGTTATGTTTTCTTAGATGTACACATAAAGGATTTCATATTTGTTTGAGCAATTCTCAATAGTATAGTGTTTTTAATTTCAGAGTCTGTGTTCATTGCAAGTATATAGAAATATAAATAATTTTTGTATGTTTATCTTGTATTCTGCAACCTTGCTGAACTCAGTTGTTAGTCCTAGGTGTTGTTTTATAGATCCCTTGGGATGTTTTACACAGACAATCATGTTGTCTGCAAATAGGGACAGTTTTATTTCTTCCTTTTTGATCTGTATGTTTTTTCATTTCCTTTTCTCATCTTATTCCACTGGCTAGAACTTCCAGTATTATGTTGAATAAGAATGGTGAAAGTGGACAAACTTACCTTGTTCTTGATATTAGGGGGAAACTATTCAGTGTTTCACCATTAAGCATAATGTTAGCTGTAAGTTCTTTTTTGTAGATGCTCTTTATCAAGTTGAGGAAGCACCCGTGTACACCTATTTTTCTAAGAGTAGTTTTTATCTAGAATGGGTGTTAAATTTGTCAAATGCCTTTTCTGCATCAATGAATTTTCTTCATTAGTCTGTTATTATGGTGGATTATATGGAGCCAGTCTTACATCTCTGGGATAAATCCAACTTGGTTATGGTGTATAATTCTCTTTATTAACTGCTGAATTCTATTTGCCGTTATTTTGTTGATAGTTTTTATATCTATATTTATGAGAGTTATTGGTCTGTAGCTTTTTTTTTTTTTGTATTGTCTTGGTTTGATATCAGGGTAACACTAGTTTCATAAAATGAGTAGGGAAGTGTTCTCTCCTATTTTCTGGAAGGGATTGTGTAGAATTTGTGCTAATTTCTTAAACAATTAGAAAACCATCTGGGCCTGGGGAGCTGTTTTTTAGGAGTTTTAAAATAAGAAATTCAATTTCCTTAGTAGGTATAGGGCTCTTTAAATATGTATTTCAATAGCTAATAGTGAGTTGTAAAAGACTGTTTTGAGTAACTGGTCCATTTCATTTAAATTATCAAAATTATATTGTAGAGTTGTTCATAATATTCTCTTGCTATCCTTTTGTTTGCAGGGTCTGTAGTGCTATCTCCTGTCTTATTCCTGATATTGGCAATTTGTGTCTTCTCTCTCTCTTTTTTTAGTTCTTTTCATAGAACTAGTTCTTTGTTTCATTGATTTTCACTATTGTTTTTTCTGCTTTCAATTTATTGGTTTCTGGTCTTATTATTTCTTTCCTTAGGCTTGCTTCGGATTTACTTTGCTCTTGTTTTTCTACGTTCTTGAGGTGGGAACTTAGGTTATTAATTTGAAACTGTTTCTCTTTATACATTTAGTGCTATAAATTTGCCTCTCAGGACTTCTTTAGCTGTGCTCCACAAATTATGATACGT
Source organism: Trichechus manatus latirostris (assembly GCF_000243295.1). Classification (NCBI taxonomy): domain Eukaryota; kingdom Metazoa; phylum Chordata; class Mammalia; order Sirenia; family Trichechidae; genus Trichechus; species Trichechus manatus. The sequence goes on from NW_004443938.1 coordinate 23,672,380, forward strand.
TCTATAATTATTCCCATACAGTTCAATGTATTTTTTGAAATGTACTTTGAGACTTCTTCTTCGACTCATGGATTATTTAGAAGTGTGTTTTTTAGTTTCCAAATATTTGGAGATTTTCTGTTATCTTTATTTTACTGACTTCTAGTTTGATTTCACTGTGGTAAAAGAACACATTCTGTATGACTTCATTTCTGTTAAATTTGTGAATATTTGTTTTATGGTCCAGGATATGGTCTTTCTTGGTATACGTTCCATGAACATTTGAAAACAGTGGGTATTTTGCTGTTGTTCAGTGGAGTGTTGGATAGATGTTGATTAGGTCCTATTGGTTGATGGTGTTACTGAGTTCCATATCATTGCTGATTTTTTTTTTTAATCTAGTTCTAGAAATTGTTGAGAGAGGGGTGTTCAAGTCTCCAGCTCTAACTATGGGTTTGTCTCTCTTCTTTCAGTATTATCAGTTCTAGCTTCATATATTTTGTACCTTGCAGCTCTTTCAGCTACAATCCCCTGTTGTTATACTGGAGCCCTGTTGGTATGGTGCGAAGGTATTGGGAAGGAGAAGCATTATATAGTCTTGTGATTAAATTTCAGCCTGTTAGTGGGCCTGTGTCCCTGAACTGTGACATTCAGAAGTGTTTCTTAGCGCCCCACCTCTTAGGTGAGATAGAAAGGCTGGAGCAGCAGGAGTTGGGGGAAGAGCCCTTCTCTGAGGTGGGATGAGACTCTGGTAAAGTCTGTTTTCCTGGGCAGTGGGCCTTTTTAATGGAGAACTCTAAGGACTTATTTCATGATGGCACTTTTCCCTTCTCCCTGCCAGAGCCAGGCGAGGATCTTTCTCAGTTTTCCATCATGAGAACCTGGTGGGGTTTCTGAAGGTAAAACCTGTGGATTTTTAGTTGTACTTAGTAGAAGGAATAGGAAAAAGTGCATTCACTCCATCTCACCAGAAGTGGAAGTCCTTCTGTTATTGGAATTTTTAAAGATTCTAAACATCCATGCTCTGCCTGAGAATAAATTTGCTATTTCCTTTGGCAGTATAATGCTATTATGAAGAATCTATTTAGAAAATTGAAATTTTGCAAACTTGTTTTCTCACTTGTTAAGATCATTGCTCTATTGTTTATCTAGACAGGCTATTCCCTTAGAGTGAGGCACGCTTACATTGTGTAGTAATTCTCTACCCCCGAAGGTAACCCTTACATTAATTTAAATTTGACTATCCCCGCCCCCCCCCACCCCCGCCCTCAGAGTTTGATAGTACTACACACGGTTCATGTCTCATTTTACTTCACATATTTGGAAAGGCATTTGTCTAATGGGCCAATTTTCTTCCTAAATAATAAGGAAATACACAAACCATAGGAAAGGCAATTCTACAACTCATTGAATACACTGGAGCCCTGGTGACGCAGTGGTTAAGAGCTTGGCTGCTAATCAAAAGGTCAGCAGTTCGAACCTACCAGCTGCTCCTTGGAAACTCTATGGGGCAGTTCTACTGTGTCCTGTAGGGTCACTATGAGTCAGAATTGGCGTAATGGCAATGGGTTTTGTTTTTTTTTTTTTGTATAAACTGTGACTAGTACAGTCTAGGCACACAATAGACACTCAACAAATATTTGTGAATGAATGAGTGAATGAAAAAAGGTGGACCAGAAATTTGATGAAGACACCTTTCCCTCCACGGGTATAGGATTTTTGCAACTAAAACATATAAATGAAGATCTGCAGGCCTGTGAGGGGAATTTATAGTTATATGTACATATATAGCTTATACATCCATACATAAAGAGTTTTTGGTGTATAGGTCTCACATTCATTCTTATCTGTGGTGTGAGCAAAGAGTATTTCATATACCATGGACTGCCAGAAGAATGAACAAATCTGCCTTGGAAAAGCACAGCCAGAATATTCCTTAAAAGTGAGGATGGCGAGACTTCGTCTCATGTACTTTGGACATGTTATCAGGAGGGACCAGTCCCTGGGGAAGGGCATCATGCCCGGTAAAGTAGAGGGTCAGCGAAAAAGAGGAAGATCCTCAATGAGATGTATCTGCACAGTGGCTGCAACAATGGGCTCAAACATTGCAACAATTGTTAGGATGGCACAGAACCAGGCAGTGTTTGGTTCTGCTATATATATAGAGAGAGAGAGTTTCTGCGAGTCAGAACTGACTTGACGGCACCTCAGCAACAACAATGGCAGATATTCAGAATTCTTGAAAATGTTTAAATCAAAGATTCTTTTCTTTTAACGTCATGCAATACAAGAGAAGGTTAACAGTCACAAAGCTAAGTCTTCTCTACCTACAATAAAAGATACTTAGTGGATAAACTTTCTGAGTACCTTGAGAATTCCTTTCCTTTAAAAGAAGTTTAAGGGTATGGTCATCGTCAGAAAACTGCTTCCTTTCAAGTAAACAAATGAGTTTTCTTCTGAAAGAAGACCTGCTTTCCAGACCCAGGATAAAGGGCTTCCAAGTGGTAAAGACCTCTCAAGCTGTAATTCACCAGAGCCCTGTAGACTAAGCCTAATTGATGGGCAGAGACCAAAACCCAAACAAAACCACTGCAGTCTAGTCAATTGTGACTCATAGTGACCTTACAGGACAAAGTAAAACTGCCCTATGGGGTTCTGAAGGCTGTAAATCTTTACAGAAGCAGACTGCGTCATCTTTCTCTGGCAGAGGAGCTGATGGGTTCAAACTGCAGACCTACTGGTTAACAGCTGAGCACTTAACTACTGCACCACCAGAGCTCCTGATGGGCAGAGAGTAAATAGCAAAGCAGGCCCTGGCCCAGGTGAAGTTAATCCAGTTCTCCCTGCCCAGCTCTCAATGACTGAGTCCATTTACGTTTTTCATGGGCAGGGTTATAGTTGCTATAATCATTTACATTTAAAAGTGGAACAAGAAAGAAATCTTTCTGATCACCGCAAATATTTTGGGTAAAAGGAAGAAAAGTTGCATCAGGATGTTCATTTGGTAGAGTTGACCGCTTGTAGAAGATGAAGGATGTGTGGAAAAGAGTGGCTCTCTTTATGCGAAGAAAGCCAATGTTTTCCAGTTATGAAGTATATGGGTTGCATGGTTTTCTACCTTCTTGGGTCTTTACTCAAACGTCACCTTTTCAGTGACATCTTTTCTGTCTACTCTACTTTAAATTTTATCCACTCTTTCCTCCCATACAAAAATATAAATATATTCTGTATCTCTTTTTCCTGCTTTGTTTTTCTTCAAAGTACATGTAGTAGCTTACTCTATGTTTCACTCATTTATACTGTTGGTCCTCTGTCTCAGTCCACTAGAATGCTAACTTCATGAAGGCAGTAGTTTCTATCTTCTGTCTTTCTGTTTTCACTGCTGTATCTTCAACAATGCCTGGCACAGCAATTGATCGATATTCGTTGAATATTCCACTGTATGTGTGTATCACATTTTACGTACATGCAACAGAATATTCACGAATATCACTCAGCCACAAAGAGAAAGTAAGTCCTGAAATACGACAACGTGGATGAACCTTGAAAATATTATGCTGAGTGAAAAGTCAGCCATAAATATTGTCTGATACCACTCACATGAAATATCTACAACAGGTCAATCTATAGAAAACAGAGTTTATCAGTGGTTACTAGCATCAGAAGAGAGAGAGGGGCAGAAGGGGACTTACTGCTTATGGACACTGAGTTTCTGTTAAGGGTGATGGTAAAATTTGGAAATGGATAGTGGTGATGGTTGGACAACATGATAAACGTAATTATTGTAAAAGACTATTCATAGAATAATGGTTGAATGAATTTTCAGGGAAAGAGACAACTACCAGAAATGCTTTGGTCATATTAGTCATCAAGACATGACTACCTTGAACAAATCGGTTGGTTTTAATCACAACAGAAGCTGAGGCAGGGGGTAGGAGGCACCAGTCTGGGAAAATGGCAAACCAAATTCCAGTCTGGTCTGCCTCTCTGGCACTGTTATCTGAGCAAGTCTCTTGGCCTCACTAAGATACAGTTTTCTCATCTCTAAACATCTTAAGAGCACAGGAGTAGAAGATCTCTAAAGTTCTTCCCAAGTCACCTGTCCAGCCATTCATTTGTTTAGTATTTCACGATCAGTGAGAGACTAAGTCGAGGTCTCAGTGAAAATAAAGATGGCTTTTATCCAAAGTGTATTTTGACCGTATCATACACTTTATAGTATTGGTGATACAAGTTGGATTGAAATAAATAGGCCAAAAAAAAATCAAGATAGTTTAAAAATAGAGCAAAATAAGAGGATGACATAGAGCAAAAAAATAAATAAAATTGGGTGTGGGGACTATTCCATTGTATACGTGGAACCACACAGAAAGGACTATATCATCGAGAGAGATGAATTTCTAACCCTGTATTCTCAGCACAATCACATAATGAGTCATAATTTACAGCACGATTTTTTGCAAATAGACTTGGTGCATTGAATTGTTCTAACAGGTCGTGTTTTTAAATGACTTCCAAATCTTCAATAATAATAATAAAGAAAACCTTAACTTGTGGACCTTGAGATTACTGCCTTGTCATAAAACAAGGTGATTTCACTTCCTTAAGATGGAGGATTTTCTGTGAGCCACGGTGTGCGTGCAAAGTGCTCTTCTCATTGATTCTCCTCCTTTATACACTTTCTGCTCTTCTCCAATCATAAGTCATTGCACCCATGGACTTTTCACTTGCATATAAAGTGACTTGGGCCACGGATGTATTTACTGTCACTTTTTATAAAAAGACTATATATTTGCAGGCATGACAAGAGACCAGCTGGCTAATTTAGAGCGCCTGCTGAACATTTGAGGAAAAGTGATCATTTTATTTTTCACTGACATATTTAGAAGGCACATGCTGAATATGAATGATTATAAATACGTGAATTGTACAGATGTATTGGGGGGTCCAAATGTTTTCATAAGAGATGCACAGTGATTATGCTAGGCACAGTGTACAGAATTATAATCAAATATAGCCTAGGGCTTAACAAACTACACGCTATAAAATGAACTCAAATAAAATAGTATAGTACAGGAACTACTATGTCACTCCTCCAGAGGCCCTATTATGTGGCCATTTCAAATATATAAGACCCTTAAAGCCAGCAAAATCAGGCTTCTGTGTTGGCAAAACAGACGCCTTAAATTTCAATGCATTTTAAAATAGTAGAGTCTCTTGGGTTCTGACTCATAGTCTCTTCCTATGAGCTTGATCATCTGGTTTCCTAGAATACTATAAACAATGAGTAGGAAGGGGTTAGAAGGTATTAAAATATATATATACAGCAGCAATACTAGGAGGAAGAAGTGACAGTTGAAAAGTAAAGGAAATAATTTAAAAAAAGAACATCAACCGTTACTTCACATCATGTAGAAAAATTAACTAGAAATGGGTCATAGGTCCAAATGTAAAGGCTAAAACTACAAAACTTTTAGAAGAAAACCTAGAGACAATCTTTGAAGCCTTGGGGTAGGCTAAGATTTCTTTGATGTGACACAAAAATCATGAATCATAAAATAAAATTTTGACAAATCAACACTTCATCAAAATTAACAACTTTGTTCTTTGAAAGACGCCATTAAGAAAATGAAAAAGCAAACCACAGAATGGGAGAAAATATTCACCATTCATGCATCTGACAAAGGATCTATATATAGACATTATAAAAACTCTTCTAACTCAATAAGAAGACAACAAAAAATCCAATTAAAAATGCCAAAAGATTTGAACATTTCACAAGAGAAGATGAGCAAATGGCCAATAAGCACGTGAAAAAATGCTCAGTATCATTAGTTATCAGATGAGTATAAATTAAAACCATAATGACATATTAATGCATATCCTGAGAATGGCCAAAATTTAAATAAAGACCAGTGGTACCAAGTGTTGGTGAGAATGTGGAGCAACTAATCACTGCCAGTGGGGATCTGAAATGGTACAGCCACTTTGGAAAATTATCTGGCAGTTTCTTAACAAAAGTTGAACATAAACTTATCAAATAATCGAGCAATCTCATTCCTAGGTATTTGCCCAAGATAAATGAAATTATGTCCATTTGTGTACATGCCCATTGAGACATTTTAAGCCAAAGACTGGAAACAACCCAAATGTTCATCAATAGATGAATGAGTAAACAAACTCTGAGCATCCATACTACTGAGCAATAAAAAGAAATGATTAATATTACTGATACATACCACAACATGATGAATTTCCAAAGCATATCGAGACAAAGAAGCTAGACGCAAAAGATGGTGTCAAAGTAAAAATGTTTAAAAACATACACAAGCTCTGGTTACAAAATGTGGGGAAACCATAGTGAGTTTATAATATTCAGTAAAAAGGCTCTGAGTTACCAAGAGAAAAACTAAATCGAATTCCATATGTTAAAAGCACAGGCTCTGAAGTTTGGCTGCCTGCTATGTGACTTGGTTGTATAAGTTTCATGTTCTCTCTGTACCTCTGTCTTTGTATCTGTTCAAAAGAAGAATGAAAGCAAGCACCTGCTTCACAGAGTTGTTGTTAAAATGAATGAGAAAATGCATGTAAAGTACTTCTCAATAATTAGATATTACTCTATTATTATTACTTGCAGTAATTGCTGAATCACATCACATATTTAATGCTAAGGAAAACTCAGAGTTCTAAAAAGAAGATCAAATGAAATTCAGTTTGTGTTGGTTAAGAAGATATGTAACATTTTAGAAAGATTTAGATTCAAAATGGGGAAGGTGAAATTTTGGCTCTCAACAGAGTAACTTTAATTTTTTGTTTTTGAAATCTCGCCTACATGGAGTAATTCATGCCCAGAGGTCTCCCCGGGGGTCTTCATGCTGTTCTTCCTCTTCCCTATGCTCTTTACTCACCCTTCAGGTCTCATCTCAAATATTCCTTCCTCAAAGAGGCCTGCCTTGGCCCTCTCTCCTGTCCCTATCAGAGTTATTTCGTCCCTGTCATTATTTACCGTACTATCTTTGATTTTCCTTTCTCTCCAACCTAATGGAATTTTCTGAGTGCCAGGAAGCAAGGTATATCCTGAGCAGCCAGTGCCATGCACATAATCAACACCTAGAAGTTGCTCAGTAAACAGTCATCAATTGAATGAATGAATGCTGGCTAATAAATGAAATGCTCTATGATTGAGCATGGAGTTGTGTTGTACATTGCAGTGACTTACATTCTTCTTGTTTTTGCTCTTAAGCTGTGAACTCCTTTCATTGTTAGAAATCTTATAAGAAATCACAACAGGTAGAACAGATCAACCAAGCTCTGTCCTGCCTGCTGCCATCCCATCTCTCCCTACCTGTCCTCCAGTGGCCTCTGGTGACAAAACTTCTCAACATGACTTAGTGGGACTGGTGAGGAGTCTTGAAGGATTGGTAGGAGTTACACAAAAGAAAACAGAAAGACTGATTAAGAGTGGGAATTACACATAAAGAATGATGTAGCAAAGCCTGGATGTTGCTGTTGTTGGTAGGTGCTGTCGAGTCAGTTCCGACTCACAGCAACCCCATGCACAACAGAACAAAACACTGCCCAGTCCTGTGCCATCCTCACAATCGTTGTTATGCTTGAGCCCATTGTCGCAGCCACTGTGTCAATCCATCTCGTTGAGGGTCTTCCTCTTTTTCACTGATCTTCTAAAAGCCTGGATAGGTGGGGCAAAGCCTGGATAGTTTCAAAGTCCTTGTCAAACATACTCTTGACTTCCTGCTTCATCCTTAAGCTTCATTTTGACTTCCCAAACCCTAGAAATTCCCAGGATCACTTCTTTTCTGGGGCCTTTTCTAACTATCCCAAGAAGAGGAAATTTCTGTCAACTTCACACCTTCATGGCACCTGCTGTACTTCATTAAAGTAGAAGATGCCGCAGATCGTAAGGCACACCATGATTTTATCCACCACTAAGAGAAGTTATTGCCAGTTAAAGTACTACATGGTACTTTCTTATCACTTAGAATTCTTACTTTCACTTACTGAATGATCTTTTCTAGGCTTATTTAGGCACAGAGGACAAGTAACTGGTGATCATGATCTTGGCCTCTTTAACACCTTTAGCAGTGACAATATATTTCAAGAACACCAAAGTTGAATTAGCAAAACTTTATAGTTTCATCCTCGCTCTCCCCCATCGAATCACAAGTTGCCTGAAGTGAGATAGCTTCTGTTCAAGTCAGCAGGAACTTCAATGGCATTCAACATTTTAATGTTAAGTTTTGCACAGTGAATGAAATGGTAAATGCCAGCCTCTTGTTGCTTTCACGTTTCTTTCATCTTGTGACAGACTGCATTTTCCAAATACGGCTGCAACAATAACTCCCAGCCCATATGCTCTTCTAGAAACGTGTTACTCCCTACTCAAGTTATGGAGGCTGCTTCCCCTCCTCTTAAATCTGGGTAGGTTTGTGACTTGCTTATATCCAACAGAACGTAACAGAAGTGATGACGGGTGACTTCTGAATCTAAGGCATAAATGGTGATTTTCCTTCCAACTTGCTCATTGGACTGCTTGCTCTAGAAGCCTTCAGCTGCCATGTTAACAGTTCGACTTGCCTGAGGCAGCCATGATGTTTGAAAGCCCAAAGTAGCCCATGCTGAGAGACCACAGGGAAAAGCTCTGGCTACATGAAGAGAAAGAGAGATGCCCAACTAGGCTCCAGCTGCTTCAGCTCCCTGCTGTTCCAGCTCTAGCCATTCCTTGATTGCAACTGCAGGAGAGACCTTGAGCCGTTTAGTTTTGGGAGTGATTTGTTATTTTGTTGTTGTTAGGTGCCATCGAGTCAGTTCTGACTCGTAGTGACTATGTGTACAACAGAATGAACACTGCCTGGTCCTTTGTCATCCTCACAATTGTTGCTATGTTGTAGGCTATAGTTGTAGCCACTGTGTCAATACATCTTGATGAGGGTCTTCCCCTTTTTCAATGACCTCTACTTTACCAAGTATGATGTCCTTCTCCAGGGACTGGTCTTTCCTGATACATGTTCAAAGTACATGAGATAAAGTCTCTCCATTCTTGCTTCTAAAGAGCATTCTGGCTGTACTTCTTCCAAGACAGATTTGTTCGTTCTTTTGGCAGTCCATGGTATATTCAATATTCTTTGCCAACACCATAATTCAAGGCATCAGTTCTTCTTTGGTCTTCCTTACTTGTTGCCAGCTTTCACATGCATATGAGGCAATTAAAAATACCATGGCTTGGGTCAGGCCCGCCTTAGTTCTCAAAGTGACATCTTTACCTTTTAACACTTTAAAGAGGTCTTTTGCAGCAGATTTGCCCAAAGCAATGTGTCCTTTGATTTCTTGACTGCTGCTTCCATGGGCGTTGATCGTGGATCCAGTAAAATGAAATCCTTGACAACTTCAATCTTTTCTCAGTTTATCATGATGTTGCTTATTGGTCCAGTTGTGTGGATTTTTGTTTTCTTCATGTTGAGGTGTAATCCCTACTGAAAGTTGTAGTCTTTGATTTTCATCAGTAAGTGTTTCAAGACCTCTTCACTTTCAGCAAGCAAGTTTGCGTCATCTGCATTACACAATTAATGAGTCTTCCTCTAATCTTGATACCGTGTTCTCCTTCATATAGTCCAGCTTCTCAGATTATTTTCTCAGCATACAGATTGAATAAGTATGGTGTTATGTAGCAAGAGCTAATTGGAACACATCTCTTCCTAGGAATTTGGCAATTTCTCCAACCTTTAGTTGCAATGCTTAATTTGTGCTGGGTAATCCTTTTCCAAGGCCCTGGTGGCACAGTGGTTAAGTGCTCAGCTGTTAACCAAACGTCAGAGGTTTGAACCCACCAGCCACTCCTTGGGAGAAAAATATGGCAGTCTGCTTCATAAAGATTATAGGAAACCCTATGGGGTAGTTCTACTTTGTCCTATAGGGTCACTATGAGTTGAAATTGACTCGACCACAATGTTATTTTATTTTATTTGTATCCTTTTGCAAGTATCTTAGTGACAAAGCTGCGTCTACATTGGACATAGACTTGGATTGTTGCTTCATAAAATAACATGGACTTGTGATCATAGGTACTTCATTACTATAAATATTTGCTTCATTAACATATGATGTCTGCCTTACAGCACTATTTCCATGGCTTTATGGGCATACAGCTCAGAAACCCTGGTGGCGTAGCTGTTAAGTGCTACGGCTGCTAACCAAAAGGTCAGCAGTTCAAATCCACCAGGTGCTCCTTGGAAACCCTATGGGGCAGTTCTATTCTGTCCTGTAGGGTTGCTGTGAGTCAGAATCGACTCTACAGCAACAGGTCTTTTTTTTGTATGGGCATACAATAATCTTCATTTCAATGCCAAATCATAGAATATTTTTTTAGTAGACACTGTAAATGGCAATACAACTCAATGAGAAATGAAGACAATATGAACACCCATGACCAAGTTTGAGAATATGCAGACAATCACAACAAAGTTGTGCTAACTACTTGGTCATGAGCAAAGATAAAAAGATGCCACCCATTTTAAGATGCATCCTAACTTTGAGGCATTAAACTGAGAAATTTTAGAATCAGAATTAATGAAGTATGGCACTTTCTTTTTCTCTAATGGCACATATCATAGATAATTTTTTGCTTTGTAATACAGGCATTTGGATATACCAGTGTTGTAAGTGCTTCTTGGACCATCCTATTTACCTCCATATCTCTAGAAGTCCCAAACTTCATGATTATCCAATCATTCAGTCATCTAGATAGACTCCATTTTAATATCACACTTTGTGATTTCAAATTGGTCCTCAGACTTGCTGGGCAATTATTTTCTCACTCTGTTTGGCTGTCAGTTTCATTCTCCCCAGTGACTATTCTAAACTTTACCTGCTCTTCTTAATTTCTCAAGCTCAATCCCACCAGCTTGAGAATTGAGAGGTAGATGGCACAGGGGAAAGAATCAGGATTTGATGGTGTCTTAGTTATCTAGTGCTGCTGTAACAGAAATACCACAAGTGGATGACTTTAATAAGCAGAAATTTATTCTCTCACAGTTTAGGAGGCTAGAAGTCCAAATTCAGGGTGCCAGCCCCAAGGGAAGACTTTTCCTCTCTGTCTGCTCTGTGGGAAGGTCTTTGTCATCAATCTTCCCCTGGGTCTAGGAGTTTCTAAATGCAGGGACCCCAAGTCCAAAGCATGTGCTCTGCTCCTGGCTCTTCTTTCTTGGTGGTAGGGGGTCCCTCTCCTCTCTGCTGCTTCTATCTTTTATATCTCAAAAAAATCGACTCAAGATACAACTAATCCTATAGATTCTGTGCTGCCTCATCAACGCAACTACCTCTAATTCTGCCTTATTAACATCACACTGAAAAAACCAAACCAAACAACAACAACAACAAAAAGCCCGTTGCCATTTAATAGATTCTAACTCATAGCTACCCTGTAAGACAGAGTTGAACTGCCCCATAGGTTTTCCAAGGAGTGGCTGGTGGATTCTAACTGCCAACCTTTTGGTTAGCAGCCGAGCTCTTAACCATTATGCCACCAGGGCTCCATTAACATTATAGAGGTTAGGATTTACAAGACATATGATAGTTACATCAGATCATAAAATGGAGGACAACCACACAATACTGAGAATCATGGCCTAGCCAAGTGGACACACATTTCTGGGGGACACAATTCAATCTATAACAGATGGTAAACAATGTTGAGTTTGTAGATTGTGTGGCCTTTGATAAACAACTTCTCATATCCTCAGGAGCTTCTTCTGTAAAATGAAGGTAATACTATCTCTTTTGATGGGCTGTAGTAATCAGTAGGTGAGAGTTTTATGTCAAGTGTCAAAACTCAGAATGCCAAGCAATAGTAACATTAGTTCTATTTTTAGTTCCTTCTCATCAACCTGTCTCCATGTTGCTTCCTATTTTGTAGAAAAGATAAAGACTATCTTTTTCAATTGCTCCATTCCATCTAAAAATTTACGTATATATTTATCCTACCTGTCTACATTTTGCCTCTTATCTCATTGAGATTATCCATATTCCTTCTGAGAATATGACGTTAACATCATATTGTTTTAGTTTCTTCACAGACAGATGAGGGATTATCAAAGTACCCATCTCACAGAATCGTTTATTAGGATTTAATAATGAATGCATCTTAACACTGTAAGTCAGTTCCTGGCACATAGTAAGTGTTAAATATATGTTAACTAGTAGTCTTAGCATTTTTAATTTCTTATATATTACCTCTAGAAGCTAGCAGGCCCTGCCTAGTATTAAATCTAAACTAGAGGTGGAGGATGGGAAGGGAGATGAAGAGCTAAGGCTTCAGCAAGTGTAGTATTAGAGGGAAGATATAGAAAGGGTTGTGGAAGAGGCTAAAATGATTTATATGTCACCAAATAAGGCCAGATCTTTTCTTCATGTTGTTAGTCTTACACTATTGTTCTTCCCCAGGAATAGTCAATATGTATTTATTAACTGAAGACAATGCTTGTTTTCAAATAAAAGCGGATGGAAAAACAACTTAAAGTTCTATATACAGTATAGAATTTCACTTTAGTTAACTTTCAGGGACAAAGTTTTTCAATTTACAGAAGAAAAACCCTCCATGAACACCAGGACTTGCCCCAGGCTCCTAAACATCTTGCATCCACAGGTATATCAGTTGGGCTAAGCAAACCTAACACCACCTGGTGGTTAAACCTACAGCAAAATAAACAGCCCCTCTACCACACTTATTCAGTCTGTATGCTGATCAAATAATATGAGTAACTGGACTACATGAAGAAGAACGAGGCATTAGGATGATTGGAAGAAGACTAACAACCTGTGGTATGCAGATGACACAACCTTGCTTGCTCAAAGTGAAGAGGACTTGAGGCATTCATGAAGATTCATGAAGATCAAAGACTACAGCCTTCAGTATGGATTACCCCTTAACATAAAGAAAACAAAATTCTCACAACTGAACCAATAAGCAACATCGTGAAAAACGGAGAGAAGACTGAAGTTGTAAAGGATTTCATTTTACTTGGATCCACAATCAACGCCCATGGAAGCAGCAGTCAAGAAATCAAAGGACACATTGCATTGGGCAAATCTGCTGCAAAAGACCTCTTTTAAAGTGTTAAAAGGCAAAGATGTCACTTTGAGGACTAAAGCGCGCTTGACCCAAGCCATGGTGTTTCTAATCGCCTCATATGCATGCGAAAACTGGACAATGAATAAAGAAGACCAAAGAAGAATTGATGCCTTTAAATTATGGTGTCTGCAAAGAATATTGAATGTATCATGGACTACCAGAAGAAGAAACAAACCTGTCTTGGAAGAAGTACAGCTAGAATGTTCTTTAGAAGCAAAGATGGCAAGATTTCGTCTCACATACTTTGGACATGTTATAAGTTGAGATCAGTCCCTAGAGAAGGACATCATGCTTGGCAAAATGGAGGGTCAGCGAAAAAGAGGAAGACCTTCAATGAGATGGATTGACACAATGGCTGCAACAATGAGCTCAAGCTTAACAATGATTGTGAGGATGATGTAGGACTGGGCAGTGTTTCATTCTGTTGTACAGGGTTGCTATGACTAGGAACCAACTCCATGGCACCGAACCTAACAAACCTGGAATGATCATATATTATTTAGATTTCACAGCACCACCCTCATCTCTAAGATATAACACACGTCAAAGGTTAGACTTTATTTTATCCTGAATAATGATGGACTTCATAAAATTTTTAAAAACTTTTCATTACTAACTAAATTTTGCAATCTGCAAGCATTGTTTGCTCATTTTTCTAATAACTTTGGAGTTGACTAACATGACCCACTGTTTTGCTACCTAGCTGTTCAACCTTATGGAAGTTATTTTACCTCACTACAGAATCGTTTTCTTCATGTCTATGAAACTATTTAGGAGGTCGTTTGAAGATTAAGTGAAGTAAGCTTGAAAGCAGGTAAAAGGGTACCCGGAATATAAAAGTTTATTTAATAAAGGTTAGTTCCAGTGCAAACTTCCCTGATGCCTTTTGACACCTTTTTTTCCCCTTCTTCTTCTTTTAATATGGAGGCTAGACTATTTGGAGAATTTTAGTATGCTGCCACCAGTGCACTTTACCTCTTATTCCTTGGGCTTTAGAGCATTAGGAGGGAAAAAAAAAATGTTGACATTTCTGGAATTTCATTTACAGCTCGTATCTATTTGACCTTTAATAACCCATATGTGTGTGTAAATCTCTCTCTTTAGAAGAGCATTTTCCCTGAGTTCTTCTCCACTAAAAGATATGCTTTAGATTATCTTTTCCTGGAGACAGGACAGAAATCATACCCAAAACTATATAAATGAGATTGACAGAAAATCTTTGACAATACTGTAAAGTACTTTCTAAACAAAAATAAGAAACTCCTGGAGTATCAAAGGCACTATTTACATTGATTTCAAATAAAAATCCTCTGGGTGTTTTTAAGAAAAATCAGTAAATTTATAACAAAATATGATCCAGGGCCTTCAAGGATGGTAAGAGTTGTGTAGACCATGGCCCTAATTGTTAGCTTCAAAATTCTCCAGGGCCTAGACCATCTCTCCTTAATCACCTTCACCACTTTCTTCTGACTTCAAGGGAATGAGGCTCATGCATCTCATTTAAAATGCTAGCCCAGAGTGGCTAGGTAGTCTCTCTCTTAATGCCCTTTGGCTCAGTTCAAGTATTTACATAACCAGCTAGTAGCCTTTGAGTTGATTCTGACTCATGGCAACCCCATGTGTGTCAGAGTAGAACTGTGCTCCACAGGGTTTTCAATGGCTGAGTGTTCAGAAGGCGATCACCATGACTTTCTTCCAAGGGACCTCTGGGTTGGGTGGAACCTTCAACTTTTCAGTTAGCAGCCAAGCACTTTAACCATTTGCATCACCCATGGACTCCAGCCTCCTTAGAGCTATAGTATAACAAAAGGCAGTACACACACACAACACACACACAACACACACAGAGTAACTATCTGCCTCCTTATGCCAGCTATGCCATCCAGGAACAAACTTGTTAAGGCTCCTCAACTTCCTGAATTCTATACCCTAGAAGAAAGCTGAGAGTAACAGACTCCTTCATCTCTTCCACATAAGGCCCATTTTTACCATTTCAATTTCATTTAGTTGTATCTACCTCTTTATACTACTGACACCAGAAATTTCTCTTCCATATGTCCTTATGGGCCCCTTTATACTTCATCCATTCACAAACATTTATTGAGTACCTACCAAGTGACCAGAATAAATTAAGAATATAGTCCTAATCCTTTATCTTCTTGAGTCACATTTCTTCCTGTCCTTGGCTATTCTGTGACTCAGGAATTAACTAATTTCATGTTCATATGTTTTAGAATAACTCATTTATATTTATCATATTCATTCAGCTTTAACAATTCCACTCTTGAAACACCCTTCCGTATGCAACAAAGGTCAAAAATTTGTCTCTAAATGGAGAAAATATGATTTGAACAAGATGCTTGGAATTCACAGTAAGGCACAGCAATCTCTCTCCAAATAGACTAGCTGCCTATGGCTCAAAAAACCACTGACTTCTAGCTGCAGCCTTGCCATAAATCAGCCAAGAGGCTTGGAGTAAGTCATGTAACCTCACTGGGCTTGGATTTCTTTACAAGTAAAATGAGAGGTTGACAGATGATCTCTCAGGACTTCCGCTCTAAAATTAGATTCCACCATATATTTTATTACTAAATTGTTCTGGTATTGTATTGAAAATGTAAAGTGGGAGACACTTCATAAGCCAGTTTTTTGAGATGTTGCCGAGAAGGCAATTGGCTGCTGAGCCGCGTGGGCACATTTATCCATCTCACACTATGTGCTTTTCATAGTCCTTGGAGGTACTTAGTCTGAGTTCCCCAAAGGGAGATTCCAACTGAAGAATTAGGCTGAAGTCAGTTATTAAGGAACTAGAAAGTGGTGCATCAGAAGAAAGGCCTGGTGATCTACTTTGAAAAATCTGCCACCGAAAGCCCCATGGAGCATAGTTCTACTCTGACACACATGGAGTTACCATGAGTCAGAATCAAGTTGATGGCAACTGGTTTGGTTTTTGATTTGGAGAAGACAGTGCAGACAGAAGCCAAGCAAGGGTGCAGATCCCACAAGGAAGCTCTGGAGTGTAAAACTTGCCTCAGAGCTTGTCCAACTCTAGGCAAGAGAGCTGGGCTTTCATACTTATGTACTGGCAAGCCCTTGGCTAAGACCTGCCTGGGGGAGGATGTACACTCTGGTGTATCTCCAGTTTTCTGAGCTACAGGCAGAGCAGCTCCAGG
Source organism: Trichechus manatus latirostris (assembly GCF_000243295.1). Taxonomy (NCBI): domain Eukaryota; kingdom Metazoa; phylum Chordata; class Mammalia; order Sirenia; family Trichechidae; genus Trichechus; species Trichechus manatus. The sequence continues at coordinate 23,688,676 of NW_004443938.1, forward strand.
CCTTTGAAGAGTCATGCAGGCCATTGGAAGCAAAATGGGGTACAAGAAATGGGAGGAAATGATGGAAAAAAGAATCCAGAGGGATCTGGGAAGAGTGCTGACTGTGTCCATACAGTCTACCAGTTAGGATGCTTTCAGTTATATGTCAGAGAACTCAACTCAAACTGTCCTAATCAGTATGAGAATGGGCTGCCACCAGTCAGAGGTAGGGTAGGTTTCTGCAGTTCTCCAGGGTCTGCCCTCCTCTGTAAGTTGATTTTATCCAGCAACAATCAGTATTACATACTCTTCCTTTATATTTTCTCTCCCCTGACCATAGAACAAAATCCCAAAGTTTCCCTCTGACTGGGACACAGTAGTCGAGTGCCCTCTCCTGAATCAACATCTGTTTCTATAACTGATGAAGTTAGGATGGGGTCATTCAAGAGCATAATTGTTACCTATAGGGAGAGGAGTAAAACGATTTGATGAACAAGCAAGAACATCCACTGCAATCAACCCCTTTTGCTAACCAATATCCATACATATCCTCCTTCCTGTAACAAGCCTCACCAAATCCCTACCCCTATGTGGAAGTTCTCAGCTAGGCTGCATGTAAGAATCCCCTGATGCCTTGGTCACCCCCAGATATTCTGATTTCATTAATCTGTAGCCTTTCCATAGAGATTTTAAAAATCTCCCCAGGTGGTTCTGATGTGCGGCCAAGGTTGAGAGCCACTGGTCTAAAGAAAGACAACCAAGTCTTTTCCAGCTACCAATAGCTCAAGTGGAAGATTTCTGGGTGAAATCCGCTTTATCCAATTTTGATATAACTCCTAATGGTCAGTGTTTTAGTCATCTAGTGCTGCTATAATAGAAACACCGCAAGTGGATAGCTTTAACAAACAGAAATTTATTCTCTCCCAGTGTAGATGGCTAGAAGTCCAAATTCAGGGTGCCAGCTCCCAGGGAAGGCTTTCTCTTGCAGTTCTTTCTAGGGAAAGGTCCTTGTCATCAATCTTCCCTTGGTCTAGGAGCTTCTCAGCACAGGGACCTTGAGTCCAAATGATACACTCTGCTCCTGGCACTTCTTTCTTATTGGCATGAGGTCCCTCTCCTCTCTGCTTGCTTCTCTTTTATGTCTCAAAAGAGATTGATTCAAGATACAACCTAATACTGTAGATTGAGTCCTGCCTCATTAACATAACTGCCTCTAATCATGCTTCTTCAATACCATAGAGGTAGGATTTGTAACACATAGGATAATCACATCAGATCTCAAAATGGTAAACAACTACACAAAACCAGGAATCACGGCCTAGCCAAGCTGACACACATTTTTGGGGGATTCAGTTCAATCCATGACAGTGATAAGTAGACAAATGGAAAATTAAACACCACCTACACACTTCAATATACAATGGTGGAGAGAGAATGGCAAGTTGCTATATAAATTTCCATTTGTAAAAAGGAGAATAGGAAGCAACATAGTGTGGACTTTGGTCCATAGCACATTCAGATCCTGCTGGACAGCAACATTGAGTGACCCTTGCCTTGAATGAGGAGTGAATGACTTAGTTGACCAATCTCATAGACCCTAGTCCTTCTCTTTATCCTTTGTTTTATGGAGTTGCATCGAAGATGGACATTGGGGAATTCTCTTTCTTGGTCTGTGACTTTGGGGACCCACAGATGTGATTACAAAGGCCTGGGGATTGCCCTAGGGATGAACGATTATAACCAAACTCTTAGCTTGGGGTTTCTTTGGAAATTTTAGTCCCCTTAGAATTGAGTGGCACAGTGGTTAAGAGCTCGGCTGCTAACCAAAAGGTTTGCAGTTCGAATCTACCAGCTGCTCCTTGGAAACCATATGGGGCAGTTCTACTCTCTCATAGGGGTCCTACGAGTCAGAATCAACTCGGCGGCAGCGGGTTTGGTTTGGTTTTAGAATCAAGTAAGGTCTCTGGGTGGTACAGTTTGCTCTTGACTACTAACCTAAAGGTTGCTGGTTTGAACCTCCCCAGTGGCGCCACAGAAGAAAGTCCTGGCAATCTGCATCCCTAAAGATTACAGCCAAAAAAACCCTATGGGGCAGTTCTACTCTGTAACACATGAAGTCACCGTGAGTTGCAAATGACTCCAAGGTAATGGGATTTTTTTTTTTTTTTTTTTGTTAGATTCGAGTAAGCTTCTGATCTATTTCAATGGCTGTTATCATTGCAGAAGATTTTGTCTATTCTTGAGTCGTGCAGCAACTGCTCTGCACTTGGCCCATGCCCTGAGTCCTCAATTTAAAGGGCTTTCCATTCTGCCTCAGGGCAATTGGAAACAATCTCTTTGAATGAGAAAGCCACAATAATATGCAGTTTTCCCAGTTGCATGGGAGCTGCATCTTCTCAGAGAGCATGACTGGCCCCGTTGTGAGGCAGATAATACCTCACACAAGGTTACTGGGAGAGGACCGAGAGTTAAGATTTCCCCAGATCCCGGCTTTACACCCTGTGATGTCTCCTTGCTTTTACTCCAACTGAGCTTACCTTGGGGCAGATAATAGTTTTTTCAGCCTGCCAGACTCAGGTAACCAGACTTGCAGCTATTTAGGTGAAAGTTACTTTTAGACAAAGTGTCCTTAGAAAAGCCATATTTCTTCTTTCCTTTCACATTGGTTAGTTTCAGGCCAAGCTTCTCTCTCTTGAACGACTTCAGTGAGAGCTACGGTTTTTCCTACTAAATCACTTGTTTGGCACTTGAACTCTATTTTAAGATGCAACAAGTAATCATTTAACCAGTTACTCTGCGACTGTATAATAAGATTTGCCAACTTCCAAGTACAGTCTTTCTGCATCCACGGATTCAGTCAACCACAGATTAAAAAGTTTCGGAAAAAAAAGAAAGTTCCAAAAAAGCAAAACAATACAGTATACCAATCATTTACATAGCATTTACGTTGTACTAGGTATTGTAAGTAATCTACAGATGATTTAAAGTATACAGGAGGGTGTGCTAGGTTATATGCAAATATTATGCCATTTTACCCTCACAGCTGGACCGATAAGCAGCGTCATTGATAGCCAACCCAGAAGCTGCTTAGCCATTATCAAACAAAGCCTTAAGTGATAGCACTGACTGTGGCTCAGCTGGGAGCAGCTGAGACCAAGCCGAATCTGCCCCTTCTGTCCATCGTCCTCAAAGTGCTGGGTGTGGCTCAAGCCAGTCAAACCCAGTTCACTAGCCCACATGCCAAAGAAAAAAAATGCAATTTGTCTTACTGCACCTGTGCGCCACGATAATCTGTGCAGTCCATAATGTTTGTATGTACTTCCTTGTGAGAGACGGCATAAAAGGTTCTGTCTCCCTTTGTTTGAGGAGCTTGATTTGAGGTATACACTTCCTTGCTCCTTCCCTGTGCGCTTTCAATAAACACTCTTCCTCCCTCCTCACCTCGGTGTGTCTTTATTGACCATAAGCCTCACCGAGCAGCACCTGCTTTGGGTAACACGGTGATAAACGGAGAAAAGATTGAAGTTGTCAAGGATTTCATTTTACCTAGATCCACAATCTATGCCTATGGAAGCAGCAGTCAAGAAATCAAGCAATGCATTGCATTGGGCAAATCTGCTGCAAAAGATCTCTTTAAAGTGTTCAAAAGCAAAGATGTCACTTTAAGGAATAAGCTGTGCCTGACCCAAGCCATGATGTTTTCAATCGCCTCACACGCGTGTGAAAGTTGGACAATGAATAAGGAAGACTGAAGAAGAATTGATGCCTTTAAATTATGGTATTGGCGAAGAATATTGAATATATCATGCACTGCCGGAAGAACAAACAAATCTGTCTTGGGAGAAGTACAGCCAGAATGCTCATTAGAAGAGAGGAGGGCAAGACTTCATCTCATACTTTGGATGTGTTATCAGGAGGGACTACTCCCTGGAAAAGGACATCATGCTTGGTAAAGTAGAGGGTCAGCAAAAAAGAGGGAGCCCTTCAATGAGATGCATTGACACAGTGGCTGCAACAATGGGCTCAAGTATAAAAATGGCTGTGAGGATGGTGCAGGACTGGGCATTGTTTCTGTTGTACATAGGGTCGCTATGAGTAGGAACTGACTCAATGGCACCTAACAAAACAAAACAATGCCATTTTATATAAGGGACTTGAGCATCCTTGGATTTTGGTATCTGTGGGGGGTGGGCGGAGGGTCCAGGAACCAATCCCCTGAGGATACCGAGGGATAACTTATAGAAAAAGAGGAAGCTTCCTTATTATCCTGCTTACCACCTAAGTACAGGTAGTTCAAACTTTTAGGGTCAGTTATGTGAAAACCCCACTCTGGAATCAAATTCTGTTATCTGTGGGTATGCTTTTGTTACAAATAACAGACCAGCACCACAACCAGGCTTAAGTGATGACAGGAATTAATTGGCTCATGTAGCTGAGAGTGAAGAAGCTGTGGGTGCAGTTCAGTCAGAGCTCCAGCTCCATTTTCCTGCAGTCCTGCCAGCTTTTTCATCCATTATGAATAGGCTTCATGCTCAGGCTGGCTTCCCTGTGGTCACTAGACGGCTGCAGCTGGAACCCTTGGTACCCGCTTCCCTCTCCACACCATGGGTTGGGGGTTGGAGGGGCAGGGGTAGATTTCTTTCCTTATCATTAAACAAATATCCAGAGTTTCACCTACTTAGATAAAGTCAGATCACATAACCACCTCGGGACAATAACTATGGCAAAAAGGATGGGACTCCCTTGATAAACTTGGGCCAATGTCTCCTTACCCCATAGCTGGAGTGGGGTCTACTGCAATGACCCTACTTGACAACTTCTCAATGGCTGGAAGAGAAGCTAGCAAACAGTATGTTAAAGATATAGAAAAAAAAGGTATTAACCCACATTTTAGATATGGAGGAAAGGCCATACAATGCAAATGAGGCACTCCCCTATTTTCAAGCGTTTCCAAGAGAAAAGATGTCTGAGAATGATGAAATAATCACTTTGTCATCTTAGTGAGCTTTTTGTTTGCTGGTCCTAAGCAAGTATTAATATTAAAGTCTGTGAATCTGATTTTATAAGTTCCTTTGATCCCCAGGAGGTAAACAAATGATACTTTAAACTCATAAATGTTGGCACTTGACAGGTTTGGTAAGTTATTTCATATTCATGAAGTTGTAAATAAGTACAATGGCTGAGCCCCTAAGTCTTTAACAAGCATGTTATTATTGCATTACTGTATTAGTGTTAATACTATAATAATAACACAGAGCAAAAGCCTACGGACCAAAAGGTTACTTCTGGGGAACACGGGTGCGTTGATAATTGGACATTCATAGAAGCGATCCTGTATTATCCTTCCAACATTTCCCCTCTCTCTGCTTCTTATTTCTAAGTAATACAGCCTCAACATGATAATCTGTATTACCAGTAAAACCCGTTGCCATCAAGTCGATTCTGACTCATAGCAACCCTATAGGACAGAGTAAAACTGCTCCATAGGGTTTCCAAGGCTGTAATCTTTATGGAAGCAGACTGTCGCGTTTTTCTCATGGGTGGGTTCGAACCATCGACCTTTCTGTTAGCAGCTGAGTGTTTAACTAATGCACCACAAGGGCTCCTTAATCTATATTAAGCACCCCCATAATCATATTAAGAAAAATATGTATGAAACATTTTATTTATGCTTAGTGACACTGAACAAGGGGAAAATAGGCAGAAGAATTTTTGTGACAGTTTATATTCCAACAAATAATCACGTTTTATCCTCTTAATAGATTGAAAGTGCACTCCCAAAGCAGATTATACATTTTATGCATTTAATTATAATCATACTTTCCTCTTATTTGATATGAATATCTTCAATTTAAATATCAGTTTAATTTATGCCTATCATTTAATAATCATACTATGATCAGGGCCAATTATAATAATTCTTCCCTATAAAACTACAGTTGTTAGAAGAATGTTGAGTAGGAAAATGTTTAAATCCTGACATAAAAATGTCTGTGATAAAACCAGGAGCTTTGAATTTCACGGTCCTTTAATATTGCCTTTGAAGTAACGAAAAAGCCATTTTCCACCACTTGCTTCAAGGATTCCACTAATAACATCTTCCACAAAGGACCGGTCTTTTTTTTAAGCAGGATATTGTGACGTTATTCTAAAGCATTTAAAATTATATAACATACTTGTACTGGAATTTTTCCATCTACTGTTTTTATTCTCCCTAATGAAATACTTGTTAAACAGGTTACTTCACCTTAACCTTACGGAAATGCCTATGGCAGACTATTACTCACTTAATTCCATTCCAGAGAAAAAGGATGACAAGTTGGGGGTGGTGAGGAGAAAGGATGTTATAAATAATCTAAAGAACTAGGAAAAGGGCTTTTCTTTTGGTCTTAGCTTCTTATCTACCTTAGGTTGCAGAAAAAGCATTTATTTGATAGCCGTGTACTAGCCCCTGGTGGACACTTACCCTCCACACAAACTTTCACTTTGGTCTGACCAGCTGTCCACTTAGAAAGGACTGGGCTGCAAGACAATCACCAGAGCTTAACCAGGTCAATGGCATCAGTAGCGATCTCTGATGAAGTCTGCAGCCCTCTCTTTGTGCCCTGAAAAAAGTCAGCCGCACCAAGAAGCGGAATTTCGGAAACTCCTGGAATAAGGCTGTCTAATTAAAAAATAGTTTGATATGAAGTTTTCTAAGAGCACAGAAATCCAAGGGGGAAATTAGTTTCTACTTTAACTTCATATTGGATCTTTGACTAGGAAACCGCAAAGGGTAATTATGCAAAATATACATGAGGATGTCACAGACATGTCTGTACTGAGACAAAGGTGACTTGTGGTAATAAGTCTAGGCTTTGGCTTTGTGTAGCTCAGTTTTCCTGGAAAGATCAGGTACTAGATGGGGAGTGATTCTAAGAGATGATCAGTGAAGAACTGGAGGGTAGCTCTGTCAGTCAGTGAGAAAAAATTAACTGTATGAATGAATGAAAGAAAAATAAAATAAAAACTATGTAAATATTCATCTCTAAAGAAAGACTTTACCATCAGAATAGCCTCACACACACTCCTCCACTGTTCAGAAACTATGACTTTGTTTCCCTTCCAAGTTGCTCTTCCTTTTCATGGGAATGATAATAGCACATAGCTTAGAACTCTTATGAGGATGTTCAAGACTTCAGAATAATCCCTGGCATATTCTCCAGTTAGCTATTCTTCATCTTATTATGACTTGATTTTATCCATTTGCAAGTGCTGAGGGTCAGTACCTCCTAGAATGAAGGAGCAAATGGGCCAGCATAGTATCCACATCAATAAAAATGGTAAAGAGCAGTTTCCTGAAGAATTTTGTGGCATCATTTCATTGTGATCATTATATTCCACAAGACTGCCTGGGTCAGACCATAAGATAGAATGTAATGTAGCTTCTTATTTTCTCCTCAGAACCACAGCTAAGTTATTCCAGGAACAATATCTCCATAGAGAAGATGACACAAATCTCTTCAAGTTAGTAATGTCTTTTAAATGGCATTCCCTTCTGCTGAAATTTGAGTTGATTCCTCTTTCTTGTCTTCATCTCATTATATTGAAAAGACTGGTTTCACCTATAAAATATTTTCAATGTATCCTATAGGGAACAAGGGAGAGGCTACATCTGAGTTAGCAGGTGAGGTCATATAAAACACAAGATGGCCAATTTATTTCATAGAACACAAAATAATAAGATTTTAGGGCTCAAGTGGACCTCAGAGAACATCTAACCCAAGTACATCATTTAAAAAATGAGAAAAAAGAAGCCACTTAGGTCGTATGCTTAGTGAATTAGAACGTGGTCACTAATATAGCATAAAATTGCTAAAATGATAGACACTGTTTTGATAACTTTGATTCATAAAAGGCATTGAGTTGGCAACCTTTGCTGATGACTTTTTGTAGATTGTAGCCATGATAAGAATTATCATGTCCCTGGAGAAGGACATCAAGCTTGGTAAAGTAGAGGGCCAGCGAAAAATAGGAAGACCTTCAACAAGGTGGATTGACATAGTGGCTGCAACAATGGGCTCAAGCATAACCACGATCATGAGCATGGCACAGGACTGGGCAGTGCTTTGTTCTGTTGTACATGGGCTCATTATGAGTTGAAACTGACTCGATGGCACCGAACAACAACAACAACTACTCACAAAAATATGAAGAATCTAATCTTAGTAGTTGTTTTTGTTGGCTGCTGCCAAGTTGATTCTGACCCATGGTGCCCTCATATACGTAGAGTAGAACTACTCCATAGGGTCTTCAAGGCTGTGACCTTTCAGAAACAGATAGCCAGCTGTCTTTTGAGGTGTTTCTTATTGGGTTAGAACCAGCTACCACTCCTTTGTTTCCAACTTTCTCATTCCAATCATCAGTAATTATCAATGCATCTTGATTGCATGTTTGATCAATTTCAGACTGCAGGAATTGGTAAAAATCTTTCATTTCTTCATCATTAGCATTAGTGATTGGTGCGTAAATTAGAATAATAGTCATATTAACTGGTTTCCTCTATAGGGGTATGGATAGCATCCTATCATTGACAACACTGTACTTCAGGATAGATCTGGAAATGCTCTTTTTGACAATAAATGCAACACCTTTCCTCTTCAATTTGCCATTCCTGGCATAGTAGATCACATTATTTTTTTCTTAAAAAATTGGCCATTGAATATCTTATCACTATATTTAGTTTTAAAAGTGGGAAATTCTTGAAATAATTTTTTTTAAGTTAGGGAATTTATTTGACTCAAGTTACATTCAAGATGTAATTTTTTAAAACAAGATTATTTATAGTTCAAAGGTTAACAGGTATTCCCAAACTATTCCTATATCGGAATACAAAACTATATTTAGCTGAAAAAAGTACATTTAGCTGTCTTCCTTTTGTCTAAGAACAAAGAGAATAAAAATGGTAGAGAATGCCTAAGTTCACCTCCATAATATTTGAGGTTGAGCCTCCAAGTAAAACTGCCCTGTGTGATGTCATTGACTAAGCTGTCACAACTGGATTCTGAGGTGGTGGTTGGAGAGGTTACAAGGATCTCCAGATAGATTTTATTCAAAACACATGATACGCAGTTGAAGAAACACAGTTCATTTTCTTCACACCATAACAGTACCTTCTCCATTCTGAAAGATAAAATATGGACAGTCGGCTTCCTTTCAAACTCTTTTGAACAGCATTTTGAATGAAGAAGCAATTGATTAAAGCAGTTTGGCACTAACTGCTGTAATTTAGGGCAACAAGGACATAGAAGTCTAGACAAACTAAAGTATGTAGAAAAAAGTTGCCGCCTTGACTGTGGTTCTGCATAATGAATATAGCATTTCACACTATGTGATCCTGAATTTTACAAAGCTGAAGGGAAAATGCTTTCATTAAAGTGAATAGGGGCTGTGTGGCCAAATCTTTAAACAACAATGAAAATTTAAACAAGAATAAATTTCAAGAGTTACGTCTTGAGGTGATATCCTGGAGGCTAGCTCTGTATTTGTAGGTGACGCTTAGTTCTCACTTTATAGCATGTTCAGATGTGCATACTCAGTATACAGATTTCTGGGGGAAAAGATCCACACCTGGCCTAAATAGTAATGATAAAAACAATTAAGTTTTATGTACAACTCCAAGTCTAAAATCCTTATTACATACATCTTGCTAAAACAAGACATTTTACATTTACCATATCTTTAGATGGCACAAGAATCTGTTTTGTTGGATTGCACTAAAATGGACAAATGGACTTTCAAATATTGAGCATGCCCACAGATGCACAACCATTCATCTAGGAATCACAGCAACATTAGATTCAGGAACCAAAGGAAGAAAAAGCTAGTAAGAACAGCAACAAAACACTTTTAACCCATAAAAACAAAGCAAAACTCATTGTCGTTGAGTCAATTCCAACTCATAGTGACCCTATAGGACAGAGTACAACTGCTCCATAGGGTTTCCAAGGAGTGGCTGGTGGATTGGAACTGCCATCCTTTTGGTTAGCAGCCATACTTCTTAACACTGTGCCATCAGGGCTTCTTTAACCCATAAAGACATACATTTTTGGGAGACTCTTTCTGGCTTCTAATGTTGGTTGTTAGAAACATCATGAGATGCTACCTGAGACAAGGTGGGATCTAATTTGTTCTTCTTTAACTTCTGACTCTCGAGCGAGTCCTCAAGGAATTAGGCCAAATGACCAATGCTCAATTGTCCCAAAGAAGATGCTTGGAGAAAGCGGGGCCAAGATGGCAGAGTAGTCAGATGCTTCTGGTGGACCCTCTTACAACAAAGACCTGAAGAAACAAGTGAATCAATTATATATGACAATCTAGCAGCCCTGATCATCAAACACCGAATTGAGGAACTGGGCTGAGTGGCTGGGGGAGGGAGAGATGGCTCAGAAGCAGCGAGGAGTTGCCAGACCTGACCTGGCGAGAGCCTGAGCCCTTCAGGCCTGAGCAGCTCATGGCGGAGTGGTGAGGCAGGCAAACAGCGGTGCTCGAGAGGCACATTTTCACACCGGGAGAGACCCAGTGACAGAAAGTCTACATGGCCACCCAGAAGCAGTGAGAAGCAGCCCTGGATCGGCAAAAGATAAGTACTTGCGTACAGCCTACTGCACAGATCAAAAACACAACCCTTAGGGAAAAGCCTCTCTCATTTACCTCCCTGCTCCCTGCTCTGCACTGGGTCCCAGACTGGCTTCAGCAGTTGCCAAGTCCCTTGGGCTGGAAGTAGGATCCATCACATGCCCTGAGACACTCTCCCAGCCTTTGAGAGTGAACAAATTAACAAACAGGGGAAAAAATAAATTGCTGGCTCCCTTAAGCCAGGAACCCAGGGTAGGCACAGCTACTTTGTGTAGGCACAGGCATAAGCGATCCATGGACTTTGGGTGCCTTTCTCCCTGCATAAACTTGTGTGGGCCCATTTCAACAATGTAGGACCTCATTACGGCAGTAAAACAGGGTATATACCTGAAGTCTAACTTCAACTGTTTCAGCTGTGAAGTGGCTGGTTCTAGACATTTGACTCTGCTCTGCCCATTAAGCAGGGTCTTCACGTACCCTCATCAGGGGCCTGAGGACTGGCGGTGCCACCCACGCCACCTAGCCACCTACAACAGGGGCCCATGAATAAGAGGTACCCCCCAGTCCTTACAGCCAACAGCACTGGGTGCTCATAGTCAGGCTGCAAAACCCACCCACCTACTTGCTCTAGGAAACAGGGACATGCCTTCCTTCTGGAGACGCAGAGGCAGCCGTCAGCCCCCTGCCTTCCTCAGAGTGTGTCTCCCTGCTGCAGCCAGATGTCTGTGCCTACACCAATCCCCCATGCCTGTCTACGACTGTAAGTGAGAGCCTGCATCACACACTTGGCGGCTAGTGGGCACCTGAGCTGAATCCATACAGGAGGAGTGGGCAGACTCCTGAGCTCACATACCTAGTAATAGATATCACCCCCTGGTGACAGGACATTAGAGCTTCAAAGATGCCAATAATCAAACTAGCTCACATGAGCAGCATATTTGGGCATATTAAAACAAAACAAGAAGCTAGGACCCAGTAAGCAAACATAAAGTAAAAGAATATAATAACTTATTGGTGGCTTGGAGAAAGCAGTCAATATCAAATCACATAAACAGGCAGTACATGATGGCTTCAGCAAGCTCACAAAATAAAGAATCTAGAAATTTTCCAGAGGAGGAAAATGTCTTGGAATTACTGGAGGCAGAATACAAAAGACTAATATACAGAACTCTTCAATAAACTAGGAAGGAAATTAAGAAAAACACAGAACACGCAATACAGGCAATTAAAAAGATTAGAGAAGAGGATAAGGACAAATTTAACAGGCTGCAAGAATCCATACAGAGACAGCAATCAGAAATCAGAATATTAACAATAAAAGGTCAGAATTAGACAACTCAATACAAAGTCATAAGAGCAGAATTGAGGCAATGGAAGTCAGAATTAGTGAGACTGAAGATAAAGCACTTGACACCAACTTATTTGAGGAAAAATCAGATAAAAGGATTTAAAAAAATGAAGAAACCATAAGAATTATGTGGGACTCTATCAAAAGGAATAACCTACGAGTGACTGGAGTACCAGAACAGGTAGGGATAACAGAAAATACAGACAGAATTGTAGAAGATTTGTTGGCAGAAAACTTTCCTGATATTGTGAAAGATGACAAGATATCTATCCAAGTTGCTCATCAAACCCCATATAAGATAGATCCCAAAAGAAAGTCATGAAGACATATTATAATCAAACTTGCGAAAACCAAAGCTAAAGAGAGAATTTTAAGAGCGGCTAGGGATAAACGAAAAGTAATCTACAAAGGAGAGTCAATAAGAATAAGCTCAGACTACTCAGTAGAAACCATGCAGGCAAGAAGGTAATGGGATAATGTATATAAAGCCTTGAAGGAAAAAAAATGGCAGCCAAGAATTATATATCTAGCAAAACTGTCTCTCAAATATGATGGTGAAATTAGGGCATTTCCAGATAAACAGAAGTTTAGGGAATTTGCAAAAACCAAACCAAAAGTACAAGAAATGCTAAAGGGAGTCCTCCGGTTAGAAAATCAGTAACATCAGACAATAGCCCAAGACTAGAACACAAGAAAGAGCAACCAGATATCAACCCAGATAGGGAAGTCACAAAAATAAACCAAAGGTAAAACATTGAAGATAGGGAAACAGATGTCAGTATGTAAAAGACGACAACACTAAAACAAAAAAGAGGGACTTAAAAAATGTAGACATAGATTTTTCATATGGAGAGGAAGTCAAGGCAATGTAAAGAAATAAAAGACTGGTTTAAACTTAGAAAAAATAGGGGTAAATATAAAGGTAACCACAAAGGAAACTAACAAGCCTACAAATCAAAATAAAAAACTGGAAAAATATAAAGACTCAGCAAATACAAAATCAACAACAATGAAAAAGATGAAAACACATAAAGAAAAATGACTCAGCACAGAAAATTAAGTGGAACAAAGAAACTGTGAACAACTCACAAAAAAAGACATCAAAATGACAGCATTAAATTCATATCTATCAATAATTATGCTGAATGTAAACGGACTAAATGCTCCAATAAAGAGACAGAGAGTGGCAGATTGGATAAAAAAACACGATCCATGTATATGCTGCCTACAAGAGACACACCTTAGACTTAAAGACCCAAACAAACTAAAACTCAAAGGATGGAAAAAATATATCAAGCAACAACACTCAAAAAAGAGCAGCAGTGGCAATATTAAACTCTGACAAAATAGACTTTAAAGTAAAATCCACAACAAAGGATAAGGAAGGACACTATATAATGATTAAATGGTCAATACACCAGGAGGACATAACCATAATAAATATTTATACACCCAAAGACAGGGCTCCAAAATACACAAAACAAACTCTAACAGCATTGAAAAGAGAGACAGACAGCTCCATAATAGTAGTAGGAGACTGCAACACACCAGTTTTGGTGAAGGACAGAACATCCAGAAAGAAGCTCAACAAAGACACAGAAGAGCTAAATGCTACAGTCAACCAACTTGATTTCATAGACATATACTGAACACTCCACTAAACAGCAGCCAAGTATACTTTCTTTTCCAACACACATGGAACATTCTCCAGAATAGACCATATATTAGGCCATAAAGCAA
>NW_004443938.1:23703896-23705176 GCF_000243295.1 Trichechus manatus latirostris
CAAATCAATACCATTTACAATAGCCCCCAAGAAGATAAAATACTTAGGAATAAATCTAACCAGAGAAGTAAAAGACCTATATAATAAAAACTACAAGACACTACTGCAAGAAACCAAAAGAGACCTGCAAGTGGAAAAACATACCTTGTTCTTAGATAGGAAGACTCAACATTGTGAAAATGCCAATTCTACCCAAAGCAATCTACAGATACAATGCAATCTTGATCCAAATTCCAACGACGTTTTTTAATGAGATGGAGAAACAAATTACCAGCTTCATATGGAAAGGGAAGAGGCCCTGGATAAGTAAAGCATTACTCAAGAAGAAGAACAAAGTGGGAGGCCTCACACTACCTGATTTTAGAACCTATTATACCACCACGGTAGTCAAAACAGCGTGGTACTGGTACAACAACAGATACATAGACCAGTGGAACAGAATTGAGAATCCAGACATAAATTTATCCACCTATGAAGAGCTGATATTTACAAAGGCCCAAAGTCTGTTAATTGGGGTAAAGACAGTCTCTTTCACAAATGGTGCTGGCATAACTGGATATCCATTTGTAAAAAAATGAAATAAGACCCATACCTCACACCGTGCACAAAAACTAACTCAAAATGGATCAAAGACTTAAATATAAAATAAAAAACGATAAAGATCGTGGAAGAAAAAATAGGGACAATGCTAGAAGCCCTAATACATGGCATAAAGACAATACAAACCATAAGTAACAATGCACAAGCACCATAAGAGAGACTAGGTAACTGGGAACTCCTAAAAATCAAACACTTATGCTCATGAAAAGACTTTATCAAAAGAGTAAAAAGACAACCTACAGACTGAGAGAAAATTTTTGGCTCCGACCAATCTGATCAGCATCTAATCTCTAAAACCTACAAGATACTACAAAACCTCAGCAACAAAAAGACAAATAACCCACTTAAAAAATGGAGAAAGGATATGAACAGGCACTTAGCCAAAGAAGATATTTAAGCAGCTAACAGACACATGAAGAAATGCTCATAATCATTAGCCATTAGAGAAATGCAGATCAAAACTACAACGAGATATCATCTCACCCCAACAAGGCTAGCATTAATCCAAAAAGCACAAAACAATAAATGTTGGAGAAGCTGTGGAGAGACTGGAACACTTATACACTGTTGGTGAGAATATAAAATGGTACAACCACTTTGGAAATTGATTTGGCACTTCCTTAAAAAGCTAGAAATTGAAGTACCATACGATGTAGCAATCCTGCTCCTTGGAATATATC
>NW_004443938.1:23705731-23721030 GCF_000243295.1 Trichechus manatus latirostris
TCTGGGGACCATGCTTTCAGGGGACATCTAGTTCAATTGTCATAACAAAGCTTATTAAGAAAATGTTCTGCATCCTACTTTGGTGAGTGGCGCCTTGGGTCTTTAAAGCTTGCAAGCAGCCATCTAAGACGCATCAGTTGGTCCCAACCACGTGGAGTAAAAGAGAATGAAGAACATCAAAGACACAAGGACGGTATTAGCCCAAAAGACAAAAAGGGCCACATAAACCAGAGACTTCATCAGCCTGAGACCAGAAGAACTAGATGGTGCCTGGCTACCACCAACGACCCCCCTGACAGGGAACACAACAGAGAGTCCCTAATGGAGCCAGAGAAAGGTGGGGTGCAGAACTCAAATTCTAGTAAGCAGACCAGACTTTATGATCTTAATTAGACTGTAGGACCCCTGCAAGCATGGCCCCCGTATTCTCTATCAGCTCACAACTAAAACAACTTCCAAGGCCAACTCTTCAGACAGGGATTGGACTGGAATGTGGGACATAAAGCGACACTTGTGAGGAGTGTGCCTTTTAGCTCAAGGAGATACAAGAGATTAAATGGGCAGCTTCTGTCCGGAGGTGAGATGGGAAGGCAGATAGGGTTAGGAGCTGGTTGAATGGACCTGGGGAATCAGTGGTGGAAAGGAGGAGTGTGCTGTCACAGTATGCGGAGAGCAATTGGGGTCACATAACAACGTATGTATAATTTTTGTATGGGAGACTAACTTGAAATGTAAACTTCATTTAAACTACAACAATAAACCAAAAAAAAAAAAAAAAAAAAGATGCTTGGAATGGGTCTGCTGTGGCCAGATCACACTAAGATGAGCTCCTTCTTTGCTATTAAGGATTGAATTGTGTCCTCCCACAAAAGATATGCTGAAGTCCTAATCTTGGTACCTATGAAGGTGACCTTGTTTGGAAATAGGGCCTCTGAAGATGTTATTGGTTAACATGAGGTCATACTGGAGTACGGTGGGTCCTACTACAATCTGAGCGGTAGCCTATAAAAGAGAAAAAGAGACACAGAGAGACAGACAGAGGACAGATGGCCATGTGAAGATGCACCTATAAGCCTAGGAACGCCTAGGGCTACCAGAAGCTGAGAGAGATGAAGAAATCTTTCCCTAGAGACTGCAGAGAGCATGGCCTGCCACACATGGTGATTTGGACTTCTAGCCTCCAGAGGTGTGAAACAATAAATGTCTGTTCTTACAAGCCACCCAGTTTGTGGCTTATAAGTAACTCTGCTACTTAGATAAGTACTTTGTTATGGCAGCGCTAGGAAACTAACACCCGGTGAGAAGGAGGGCCCTATGCTGGTCCCTCTATACTGTAATTAATGTGCCTTTTCCTGAGATTCACTGTTAAGAATTCTCAGTAATCAAGATCATCTGATGACACCTGATATGGACTGCTGAGACTATCTGAGGCATTAAGTCCAAATGATTTGATACCAAAGAGTAACCTTTCCTTCAGAATCAGTTTTCAGTATCCTGGAGTCAGAAAGAGAAGCACTGGAGTTACCCTCCGTGGCCCAGGTGAGAAGTGGTATAATTGTTCAGATCCGCGGCCACTCTCGTCCGTGCAAATATTTTCTTCTCCTGCCATTTCTGACGAGGACATCTACTGTGGCATGAAGAGCATGCAGATTAGAAGTCACTTCTTCATGTTCTGTGACAGGGAATGATGCAACCTTAGTATCTTTTTAAAGCCATGGGAACATCAAAAGTTTTAAGATGCATTCTTCAAGGGCTACCCTGAGAATGCCACACATGAGGTGATCCGGCAGTGAAGCTTCCAAAAAGTCCCCCAGGTTTCTCCATTGAGAAAGGTGGAACAGTCTTCACAGGCTATTCATGTCTTTTGTGAAGCCTAAACCTGTGCACAAAAGTGGATGCTGGTTCAAAGAACATCTAAAGAAATAGCACACATCCATCTTATTTTAGGAGAAATAGAAGTGAGTTCAGTCCCACAAACCAGTAACAGCCCGGCTGCTAACCAAAAGGTCGGCAATTTGAAACCACCAGTCGCTCCTTGGAAACCCTGTGGGGCAGTTCTACTCTGTCCTATAGGGTCTGCTATGAGTTGGAATTAACTCAACAACAACAGGGTTTTTTTTTTTTTTTCTTTAAATGTTTTATTAAGAACCAATTATATAAAAATCTCTCCACTTAGGAGTCCTAGAAACAA
This sequence comes from Trichechus manatus latirostris, assembly GCF_000243295.1. NCBI lineage: Eukaryota > Metazoa > Chordata > Mammalia > Sirenia > Trichechidae > Trichechus > Trichechus manatus. The sequence continues at coordinate 23,707,923 of NW_004443938.1, forward strand.
GCTGACTGACGTCAATCTGTCGTCTGGCAGATGGCCTGCTCAAGCCCCAGAAGAGTTAAACAGTATTTTCAACTGTGTGTCTGTAGTACCTACTATTACTTCCTTTTGGTAGCTACTTTCTTTTCTTCTTTTCATTCATTGCTTCTCTGTTTCTCCTTCTACCCCTTCTCCTTGCACTCTCCCCCTCCTTACCTCCTTCCCACTTTGCCTCTCTCTCTCTGTTCTGTTTCTTTATTCTTTATGTTTCTTCCTCTCTCCCCCTCATTCTTTCCCTCCCTTCTTCTCTTCCTTTCTTTCAGGAAACTGTCCTCGTCCCCAGAGGAGATTTTATGTTGGTGAGGGGGACAGAGGAAAGGTCAAGGAACTAGCAATGATCTTTTCAAAAAAAGGAGTCCACACTGACTGCTCTGACCAGGATCACAACAGAGGGTTCTGGACAGAGCTGGAGAAGGATGTAGAACATAATTCTAACTCACAAAAGAAAGACCAGATTTACTGGCCTAAAGGAGACTGGAGAAACCCCGAGAGTATGGCCCCCAGACACCCTTTTAGCTCAGTGGTGAAGTTATCTCCGAGGTTCACCGTTCAGCCTGGGAGTGGACAGCCCCGTAAAACCAAATGGGACTAATGAGGTACAGTCGTCCAGTGACAAGGGCGAGAAGGCAGAAGGGGACAAGGAAGCTGGTGATAGAGAACCCAAGGTTGAGTAAGGATATTGTTGATGTGTTGTGAGATTGTTAACCATTGTCATAGGGCAACATGTGTAGTAACTGTTAAATGAGAAACTATTTGTTCTGTAAGCCTTCACCTGAAGTACAATTGAAAAAAAAAAAAAAGGAGTCCATTATTGCCACAAAATTTGCCCTGGGTTAATCCCATCCTACTCTATAATAAACTTCAGGAACTTGTAAAGGAACAAAATCAACAGCAGTGTCTAGTTCAAGACACTCATTCTGAGAAAACTGAGAACCAAAGAGGCAAAATCAGCTTGCTATGGTGCCACTATTAGAATGATGAAGAAAATCCCCTTCGTTGTTTTTTAATAAGTCTCTGAGACTAATTTTTTGCAGAAATAGACTATCAAACACAACAACAACTGCACAAACAGCAGAAGACATATTAGACAACTGTCGTGGTTGTTGTTACGTGCCACTGAGTTGGTTCCAACTCATAGAGACCCTGTGTACAACAGAACAAAACACTGCCCGGTCCTGTGCCATGCTCACAATCGTTGTTATGCTTGAGCCAACTGTTGCAGCCACTGTGTCAATCCATCTCATTGAGGGTCTTTCTCTTTTTCGCTGATCCTGTACTTTACCAAGCATGATGTCCTTCTCCAGAGACTGATCCATCCTGATAACATGTCCAAAGTGTGTAAGATGTAGTCTCGCCATCTTTGCTTCTAAGGAGCATTCTGTCTGTACTTCTTCCAAGAGACATCTGTTCGTTCTTTTCACAGTTCATGGTATATTCAAGATTCTTCACCAACACCACTATTCAAAGGCGTCAATTTTTCTTCGATATTCACTATCCACCTTTCGCAGGCATATGATTTGGTTGAAAATTCCACATCTTGGGTCAGGTGCCCCTTAGTCTTCAAGGTGACATCTTTGCTTTTCAACACTCTAAAGAGGTCTTTGGCAGCAGATTTGCCCAACGCATTGCGTCTTTTGATTTCTTGACTGCTGCTTCCGTGGGTGTTGATTGTGGATCCAAGTAAAACGAAATCCTTGACAGCGTCAATCTTTTCTGTGTTTATCCTGATGTTGCTTATTGGTCCAGTTGTGAGGATTTTTGTTTTCTTTATGTTGAGGTGTAATCCATACTGAAGGCTGTGGTCTTTGACCTTCATCAGTAAGTGCTTCAAGTCCTCTTTACTTTCAGCAAGCAAGGTTGTGTCATCTACATAAGGCAGGTTGTTAATGAGTCTTCCTCCAATCCTGATGCCCGTTCTTCTTGATATAGTTCGGCTTCTCAAATTATTTGCTCAGCATACAGATTGAATAAGTATGGTGAAAGGATACAACCCTGACACACACCTTCCCTGACTTTAAACCACACAGTATCACCTTGTTATGTCTGAACAACTGCCTCTTGATCTATGTACAGCTTCCTCATGAGCACAATTAAGTGTTCTGGAATTCCCATTCTTCACAATGATATCCATAATTGGTTTTGATCCACAGAGTCAAAAGCCTTTGCATAGTCAATAAAACACAAGTAAACATCTTTCTGGTATTCTCTGCTTTCTGCCAGGATCCATCTGTCATCAGCAATGATATCCCTGGTTCCATGTCCTCTTCTGAATCTGGCCTGAATTTCTGGCAGTTCCCTGTTGATGTACTGTTGCAACCACTTTTGAATGATCTTCAGCAAAATTTTACTTGCGTGTGATATTAATGATATTGTTTGATACTTTCTGCATTCAGTTGGATCACCTTTCTTGGAAATAGGTATAAATATGGATCTCTTCCAGTCAGTTGGGCAGGTAGCTGCCTTCCAAATTTCTTGGCATAAACAAGTGAGTGTTTCCAGCACTGCATCTGTTTGTTGAAACATCTCAATTGATATTCCATCAATTCCTGGAGCCTTGTTTTTGCCAATGCCTTCAGTGCAGCTTGGGCTTCTTCTTTCAGTACCAGTTTCCTGATCATATGCTACCTCTTGAAATGGTTGAAAGTCGATCAATTCTTTTTGGTATTATAACTCTGTGTATTTCTTCCATCTTCTTTTGATGCTTCCTGCGATGTTTAATGCTCTCCCCATAGAATCCTTCACTATTACAACTGGAGGCTTGAATTTTTCCTTCAGTTCTTTCAGTTTGAGAAATTCAGAGCGTGTTCTTCCCTTTTGCTTTTCTATCTCTAGCTCTTTGCACATGTTATTATAATACTTTACTTTGTCTTCTCAAGCGGCCCTTTGAAATCTTCTGTTCAGTTCTTTTACTTCATCATTTCTTCCTTTTGCTGTAGCTACTTGACGTTCAAGAGCAAGTCTCAGAGTCTCTTCAGACATCCCTTTTGGTCTTATCTTTCTTTCCTGTCTTTTTACTGACCTCTTGCTTTCTTCATGTGTGATGTTCTTGATGTCATTCCACAGCTCGTCCGGCCTTCTGTCATTAGTGTTCAACGTGTCAAATCTACTCTTGAGATGGTCTCTAAATTTAGGTGGGATATACACAAGGTCGTACTTTGGCTCTCATGGACTTGTTCTAATTTTCTTTGGTTTTAACTTGAACTTGCATATGAGCAACTGATGGTTGATCCACAGTCGGCCCCTGGCCTTGTTCTGACTGATGATATTGCATTTTTCCATTGTCTCTTTCCACAGATGTAGTCGATTTGATGCCTGTGTATTCCATCTGGCTAGGTCCATGTGTATAGTCACCTTTTACGTTGGTGAAAAAGGTATTTGCAATGAAGAAGTTGTTGGTCTTGCAAAATTCCATGTGATCTCTGGATCATTTCTTTCACCAAGGCCATATTTTCCAACTACCTATCCTTGTTCTTTGTTTCCAACTTTTGCATTCCAATCACCAGTAATTATCAATGCATCCTGATTGCATGTTCCATCAATGTCAGACTGCAGAAGCTGGTAAAAATCTTCAGTTTCTTCATCTGTGGCCTTAGTGGTTGGTGCGTAAATTTGAATAATAGTCATATTAACTGGTTTTCCTTGTAGGCGTATGGATATTATCCTATTACTGACAGCATTGTACTTCAGGATAGATCTTGAAATGTTCTTTTTGATGATGAATGCAATGTCATTCCTCTTCAAGTTGGGATGGGACCTAAAAGCTAAGTACTTATGTTCATCAAAAGACTTTACCAAAAAAGTAAAAAGAGAACCTACAGACTGGGAAAAAATCTTTGGGAATGGCATAACTGATAATGGTCTAATCTCCAAAATACAGGCAGTCTCGGGTTATGAATGTCTGACTAACAAACAACTTCTACTGAAGAATGAACTGCCGTAAAGCTTATTATATTAAAATTTTGAGTTAAATACAAAGGTTCATAATAAGGAATGTGCACACTACTTTGTGACACTCATGAAAACACTGTGCAGTTTGGAAGTGTTTATTAAGTGTTTTATATGCATAGAATGGTACAGTATATACTATATACTAAGACAAACATCTGACTAACTGAAGCTAAACAAAAACCATATGTATTTGTTCTGACTTACCTACAAATCCAACTTAAAGACAGACTTAGGAACAGAAATGTTTCATAACCCAAGGGCTGCCTATATATAGAAAATTTCAACAACTCAACAACAAAAAGACAAATAATCCAATCAAAAAATGGGTACAGAACATGAACAAACAATCCATCAAAGAGGACATTCAGGTAGTCAATAAACACAAGAAAAGATGCTCGTGATCATTATCTATTAGAAAGCTGCAAATCAAAACTACAATGAGATAACATCTCACCCCTGCAAAAATGGCAGTGATCAAAAAAACAGAAAACAGCAAATGCTGACAAGGTGGTGGGGAGATTGGAACTCTTATACACTGCAGGTGGGATTGTAAAATGGTATAACCACTATGGAAAATGGTATGGAACTTCCTCAAAAAGCTAGAAAAACAAATACCTTATGTTTCAGCAATCCCACTCCTAGGTATATACCCTAGAGATCTAATAGCAGTGACACGGGTAGACACATGTACACTGTCTTAGTCATCTAGTGCTGCTATAACAGAAATACCACAAGTGGATGACTTTAACAAGCAGAAGTTTATTCTCTGGCAGTCTAATAGGCTAGAAGTCCAAATTCAGGGAGCCAGCTCCAGGGGAAGGCTTTCTCTGTCAGCTCTGGAGAAAGGTCTTTGTCATCAATCTTTCCCAAACTAGGAGCTTCTCTGCGCAGCAACCCTGGGCCCAAAGGACGCGCTCTGCTCCTGGTGCTACTTTCTTGGTGGTATGAGGTCCCCCTGTCTCTCTGCTTGCTTCTCTCTTTTATATCTAAAAAGATGTTGGCTCAAAACACAATCCAATCTTATAGATTGAGTCCTGCCTCATTAACATAATGGCTGCCTATCCCACCTCATTAACATCATAGAGGTAGGATTTACAATACATAGGAAAATCACTTCAGATGACAAAATGGTGGACAATCACACAATATTGGGAATCATGGCCTAGCCAAATTGATACACATATTTTTGGGGGACACAATTCAGTCCATGACACACACCTATGTTCACTGCAGCATTATTCACAATAACAAAAAGATGGAAACAACCTAAGTGCCCAACAACAGATGAATGGATAAACAAATTGTGGTACACGCATATAATGGAATACTACACAGTTATTAAGAATGATGAGTTCTCAAAACATATTATAACATGGATGATTCTGGAGGACATTATGCTGAGTGAAATAAGTCAATCATGAAAGGACAAATATTGCATGTCTTCACTTTTATAAAATGACAAGAATAGGTATATACACGGAAAGCAATGTTCTTTGATGGTTACCAGAGATGGGAGGGAGAGGGAAGGGGGATCACTTTCTAGATAGTAGACACTTGTTAATTTTGGTGAGGGGAAAGGCAATACCCAATACAGGTTAAGTTATGTACCACCTGACCAAAGTAAAAATAACATTAAGAAGTACACAAGAATAAGGGAAATCCTATAACACACCATGGCAGTTAAGAGCTCGGCTGCTAACCAAAATGTCGGCAGTTTGAATCCACCAGCCACTCTTTGGAGACCCTATGGGGCAGTTCTACTCTGTAGAACAATTTTGTAACAGCAGTAATAACATCCAAAAATATGCGTGTGGTTACATAGGTAGATATGTATGCATATATGTGTATAGGAAGGCACATATGAGTATACGGGTGTGCATGTATAGGTGTTTCTGTAGGCATATGTACAAGTATAGTGAAAAAGAGGAAGACCCTTAACAAGATGGATTGACACAGTGGCCGCAACAATGGGCTCAACCATAAAAACAATTGTGAGAATGGCACAGGACAAGGCAGCGTTTCATTCTGTTGTATACAGGGCCGCTGTGAGTTGGAACTGACTCGACAGTACCTAACAACAACAACATACATGTTTATGTGTGCTGTATATGTATTTATATATGTAATAAAGCATATAAGAGGCACAGTTGTGGATACTTACTAAATGTAACCAAATTCTTTGTGCGTTTGGTTTACTGGGCTTGAAGGCTTAGGACGCAACTCAGGGCATAATTCAGTCAATTGGCATACATAGTTCATAAAGATATTTTTCTACCTTCTTGTTTGGTGAGTAGCATCTCGGGTCTTAAAAGCTTGTGAGCAGCCATCTAAGTTATAACTATTGGTCTGTACTCATCTGGAGCAAAAGAGAAAGAAGGAAACTTATAGACTCAAAGAAGAAACTAGTCTACAGGACTAATAGCCCACAGGAACCATGGCCTCATTTATTCTTAGACCAGAAGAACTAGATGGTGCCCAGCTACAACTAATAAAAGTTTTGGCCAGGGACACAGTAGATGGTCCTGGATAGAATGGGAGAAAAATGTAGAACAAACCTCAAATTACCAAAAAAGGCCAGACTTACTGGACTCATAGAGACTAAAGGATCCTCCAAGACTCTCAACCTGAGATACCCTGTAAACTTGGAATTAAACCCACTTACAGAGGTCACCTTTCAGCCAAATAATAGATTGGCTCATAAAATAAACAATATCACCTGTGAGTACTGTTCTACTTTAAATAATCATCTGTATGAGACCAAATGGTCAATATTTACTCTAAAGTAAAGATGAGAAGGTGGCGGGGGAGGGGGAGGCAGGGAAGCTAAATTAATGGAAATAGAACAACCAGAATGGAAATAATGAGAATACCGACACATTGTGAAAAAAGTAACCAATATCACTGAACAATAGGTAAAGAAATTGTTAAATGGGAACCTAATTGGCTGTATTAACTTTCACCAAAAATACAATAAAATAATAATAATAAAAACGTCTCCAAGAATGTTTACTTGATAGTAGAAAAAGAAATTAAGGAAAGATCCACATGTAATAGTCATTATCAGCATCAAATTACACTTACACTTTAGTGCTTCAAATGAAAAGAAGCAGGGGATGAAAAATAGATGGATGGAGTATTCTTTGAGGCCACATGCGAAAAGGCCAAAGGAACTGGCTTTATATTTTGAATGAAAAAAGAAAGAAAGAGTAACATTTTTCAGTCTGTGAAAGGACAGTGTGAGTTATGGTGAGTGGTTTCTCCTTTTCTAACAAGCACAGGCCAGAAAATGGCATGGAGAGCTGGGATTAAGAACTCAGAAGGATTTCCATTGAAAGATTTCAAGCCCTGAAACACATAACTGCTAAGGAAAACTGTGAAGTTTCTTTCTCTAGCAGCCTTTAAGATGCTATCTTTCTGGTAGTTTACTTGAATTGTGACCGTGATCCTGCATTATCCTTCCAAGCTTCCAAGAGGCTACAGTGATCTAGTTTAGGGTCTGATTTTAAAGCTTGTACACGTGTGATTATGTATATTAAATTCAACAATTTGGAAAGACTTAAGCATTATCTTAGTGTTAAATAGAACGGTACCAGTTTGGATTTTCAAAGAAGCCCCGTGATTGTTTTGCTTTATATTTAGCATCTCCAGGTGGTAGAAAGGGTCTGCTTTTATTTCCATTTAGAAAGGAGGGAAAAGAGACACAAGGCAGCGCGGGGACCAGTAAAGTCACCACCGAGCTCCTGGCAAGGGCGGCCTTCACAGAGCCTCCTGCCCCCAGAACGAGCCCTTCCCACAGTATATGCTGCCTGGCTTCTTCAAGAATCAGGATTCTAATCACAGCCCTTTATTTAGAAAATATTATACAGGAACACAAGATTCCCCATTTGTCCTTTCTACAAAACTGATTCTTATTTCTTTAATTTTATCTTTTAAAAATCTTTTCATAATACTTCCTGTGACTCCATCGTAAGTCAGCTCTGAAGTAAATCGAATACCTATTTTTTTTTTTTTTAGTTTTACTATTGTCTTTTAATGTCAGTTTCTTTATAAATCCAATCTTTGAACATCTGCAAGTGAACATCGGAAAATGATAACATCAGTAAATTATGCACTGCAACAGTGTCTATAGTACATATTACTAATGGTAAGACATACCCTCAAAAAAAAAAGACGATCGTGAGTGCGGTTCGTTGTAGTTGGAATATGTCTTTGTTTAAGTGAAGGACTACCTGCATTTCTGTGTTCGGTAACCATCCACATCAGAGTCCCAGAGGGTGCTTGTTAGAAAGGTAGATTCCTAGGCCCCATTCATGCTGTACTGAATTACATTCACAGGGAATAGACCCCCCCCCAAAATCTGAATTTTAAACAAACATCATGTGATTCTTATGTTTGTTGTAATTTTCAAGAACTGCTTAGATCAATTCTATAACCTTGCCCTGAAAATTACAACTATTCAGTTGCTTCCAAATTACAAGAACGACAACAAAAAATGTATAGGCTGTAATTCTACAATAAAAGCGTGTCATTATACAAATAACATGGTAAGACGGCCTAGAAAATACATGCAGAAGCAGATTGTTGAAAATCCTGTTCGCTGTTTGTAAGTTCCCTCTTTGCTTCATTTTTACAAGTCATATTGATATTTATGTGTCTGTGTACAGTTTAATGCAAATTAAGAGCAATCATCTACCTCCTTCCTCTAACTCAGTTTATATGAGATGGACTTTGCTTAAATTCAATATTCTTTATATTGTTAGGCTCACATCCAAGGAAAATCTACATAAAAGCTTTGTGAAGGTCCCTCATTTCAAACAAATAGACACCAAGAACAACAGGAAAAACCCATCCAGTTTTTGAGAAAAGCTAAGCTAAGATAAAGTCAATAAAGATCCAAATTCTACCTATATCCAAATTTCCCTACCTTCACTCAAAAAGCGGCTTTTATTCAATTGCATGCCCTTGCAATTTCCAAATGTTAACTTAAATTCAAGCTTCTCTTTAGCACTCCTTCTTCTCTTTGCAATAGAACTTACAACATGGAAAGCCTCGATGACAGAAGTTTACAAACAGGAGCATTATGAACGGGTTTCAATTCCCAGCTGATGAAGTCGTATATGGCAAAATTGATAGATGTTAGCTTGTGAAGGAGTTACATATGCTTAAAATACTTCCTGATTCCTGGTGAGAATGAAATAGCCTTTTCAAATATGTACTAGCTGTTCTGTTATCCCCTGGCCAAAAGTTCTTTATGTAGAAATGTCATTTTACACGGCATAATCACAACAACGGGAGCCCCAAGGCATGAGAGCTAAACCCTTGGACAGCAAGAGAGCTAATGAACAAAAATCCTGTCTACTATTAAGTGAAAAACAAATTTAAAACCATGTAGGGTAGCTAGACTCCAGTTTACTGTATAACTTTATAAGATCAATAACACAATGTTATCTGCCAGAAATCACATCACTGAAATCTCATGTGACCAAATCCAAGCAGAATTAGCTACACCTCTTGCTAATTCACATTAAAGACCGGGGGACTCACTGTGAATTACTATTAGTGGGTCTGTGGGCAAACAATACCTCAAAAAGAGAACAATAGAAAAACAGTCTGTTCATTTATTGTGACGCTGCTTTTTGGTACTAATTATTTATGAAACTACCTCAGACTGTATTAGTCAGCATGTGATGGTTGAGGTTTTGCCAATCAAAGATGTGTCAGTAATAAGAGGAACTGTAGTAACTCTCTGGTATTGAATCTTTGCTAAGTGAAAGGGAAGGGAAACCTGGATAATTTGTAAGATCTTTAAGTAGGGAGTACCTGGGTGGTGTAAATGGTTAATGAGCTCAGCTGCTAACCAAAAGGTTAGAGGTTCAAGTTCACCCAGAGGTCTGGTGATCTACTTCCGAAAAAATCAGCCACTGAAAACCTTTATGGAGCACAGTTCTCCTTTGACACACATAAGGTCACCATGAGTCAGAGTCAATGGCAAGTGATGGTTTTATGTAGGCATGCTACTGAGTGTGCTATAATGTACTTTTCATAAACTTTAGACTAGGAGAGGGGGCAGATTAAAAAATCTGGTGAAATAATTTTTTCATTAGAAATTAATCGAAGGACCAGCTTTGAACATGTTACCTTCAAAAAGCCAACTTCCATTACTGCTTCCATAGAACACTGGTGGAGGGTAAATTGGCTTAACTCTTCTGGAAGGCATTTTGGCAGGATATATCAATCCTTAAAAATAGGCATGCCTTTTGACCTCACAATTTCACTTCTGGAAATTTGTTCTAAGCAAATAATTAAAGATGTGAAGTAAGGATAAACTACCAAGACATTTACAGTGACTCTTGTTTGTCAGAGCAGACTTAGAAGCAGCTTGAATGGGCTGAAAATAAAACACTGGTCAAACCATAACTGTTCTTGTTAGTTGCCCTGGAGTCACTTCCGACTCATGGCAAACCCACGTGTGCAGAGCAGGACTACTCCATAGGATTTTCAAGGCTGTGCCCTTTCAGAAGCAGATCGCCAGGCCTGTCGACCAAGGCACCTCTGGGTGTGTTTGAACCTCCAACTTTTCAGCTAGTAGTGGAGCGCTTAACCGTTTGCTCCTAGGGACTCCATCAAACTGTGATACAACCATTCAATAGAGAATACACGTTGGTTAAAGACAATGTTGCATGGAAAATCCTTGGGATGCATTATTTATATTAAATGCAGAACCTGTACATAGACCAAGAGGCAGTCATTGGAACAGAACAAGTGGATACTGTGTGGTTTAAAATCAGGAACGGTGTGCATCAGGGTTGTAGCCTTTCACCACACTTATTCAATCTATATGATGAGCAAATAATGTGAGAAGTTGGACTATATGAAGAAGATGTCATCAGGACTGGAGGAAGACTCATTAACAACCTGCGATATGCAGATGACGCAACCTTGCTTGCTGACATCGAAGAGGACTCGAAGCACTTACTGATGAAAATCAAAAATTACAACCTTCTGTATGGATTACACCTCAATCTAAAGAAAACAAAAATCCTCACAACTGGACCAATAAGCAACATCAAAATAAATGGAGAGAATATTGAAGTTGTCAAGGATTTCATTTTACTTGGATCTACAATCAACACTCATGGAAGCAGCAGTCAAGAAATCAAACGACGTATTGCATTGGGCAAATATGCTGCAAAAGACTTCTTTAAAGTGTTCAAAAGCAAAGATTTTCAACCTTGAGAATTAAGGCACACCTGACCCAAGCCATGATATTTTGAATTGCCTCATATGCATGCAAAAGCTGGACAATGAATAAGGAAGACAGAAGAAGAATTGATGACTTTGAATTGTGGTGTTGGTGAAGAATTTTGAATATACCATGGACTGCTAGAAGAAGGAACAAGTCTGTCTTGGAAGAAGTACCGCCAGAGTGCTCCCTGGAAATGAGTTTGGCAAGACTTTGTCTCACATACTTTGTATATGTTATCAGGAGGGGCTAGTCCCTGGAGAAGGACATCATGCTTGGTAAGGTAGAGGGTCAGCGAAAAAGAGGAAGACCTTTCAATAAAATGGATTAGCCCAGTGGCTGCAACAATGGGCTCAAACATATCAACGATTGTGAGGATGGCACAGGACTGGGCAGTGTTTCGTTCTATTGTACATAGGGTCACTATGAGCTGGATCTGACTTGATAGCTCCTAACAACAACAACAATGTTTAGGATACATTATTTTTAAAAGGTTTAACCAAATAATATAATACACAGAATCCAAATGTGTATGTGTTTATGTGTGTGTGTATAAGTGTATGTATATGAAGTGGATTTTTGGTGCATTTCCCAGAGTAAGGATTTGTCCTAAGAAGGTGGCTAGAATGAAGGTTGGGTCTGAATGTCTCAAAGGAATAGAAACTGTACAGGGACAGAAGGTGTATCTGTGTGTCTAGGAAGGGTCATGCTCATAAACTCTGCTACACCACGGCATTAAATCTCAGGCCCTAGATTAACACCTCCCTCCACCCAGTTCCCACTGCCAGCACTTCAGTCACAGAAAGAGTGCAGGAGCAGGGGTCAGGAGAAGGGAGGCATGGCTCTTGAATCGCCACTACCCACCTATTTCTTTATAGGTTTAACAGGAAGGTGAGATTATGTCAGTGATTGTACAGCTTTTTAAGTACTTTTTTCAAATAAAATAACATGTGAAATACAAATATATAAAGTTGATAAAAAACATATGAAAGTGATTTCTGGAAGTCATATTTATGCTACTCTTGGGGTCTCTTTATTACAGCCGATTAGTTTTTAGCTTAGTTGATACAAAATAGATGCAAATATTTAAAATATCATAGCAAACTGAACCTAGTTTTTTTTTCTTGCAGTTGCCATAGAATCGACTCTGACTCATGGTGATCCCATATGTGTCATAGTAGAACTATGCTCAGTAGGGTTGTCTTTCTTTTATATATATTTTCTGAGTTCTATTCAGGTAATTATAACCAAACATTATGCTATATTACAAAGGCAGGGGGCCTAGATTTCTCTTGTGCCCTGTCTACAAACAAAGGTTAAAAGCTATTTTGCCACCACTTCAGCCCTCTTCTTCTACTTCTTTTTTGTTTTTTAATTGTTGTAGTTAAATGAAGTTTACATTTCAAGTTAGTCTCCCATACAAAAATTTATACATGCATTGTTATGTGACCCTAATTGCCCCCCTCATACTGAGACAGCACGCTCCTCCTTTCCACCCCTCATTCCCCATGTCCGTTCATCCGGCTCCTAACCCTCTCTGCCTTCCCATCTTACCTCCGGACAGAAGCTGCCCGTTTAGTCTCTTGCATCTACTTGAGCTAAGAAGCACACTCCTCATAAGTATCACTTTATGCCCCACAGTCCAGTCCAATCCATCTGAACAGTTGGCCTTGGAAATTGTTTTAGATCTGGGCTGACAAAGAATCCAGCGGCCATGCTTTCCAGGGTTCCTCCAGTCTCATTCAGATCATTAAGTCTGGTCTTCTTATGAGAATTTGAGTTCTGCACCCCACCTTTCTCCGGCTCCATCCGGGACTCTCTCTTGTGTTCCCTGTCAGGGCAGTCGTTGGTGGTAGCCAGGCACCATCTAGTTCTTCTGGT
>NW_004443938.1:23721728-23764046 GCF_000243295.1 Trichechus manatus latirostris
CTTTTCATCTTTTTCATTGCTGTTGATTTTGTGTTTGCTGAATCTTTATATTTTTCTATTTTTTTATTTTGATTTGTAGGATTGGTAGTTTCCTTAGTGGTTACCTTAATATTTACCCCTATTTTTCTAAGTTTATACTAGTCTTTTATTTCTTTATATCACCTTGACTTCCTCTCCATATGAAAAATCTATGTCTGCATTTTTTAAGTCCCTCTTTTTTATTTTAATGTTATCATTTGTTACATGTTGTCTTCTGTTTCCTTATTTTCAGTGTTTTAGCTTTGGTTTACTTTTGTGACTTCCTTATCTGGGTTAATATGTGGTTGCTCTGTCCTGTGTTCTAGTCTTGGGTTGTTATCTGATGTTACTGATTTTCTAACCGGAGGACTCCTTTTAGTATTTCTTGTAATTTTTGGTTTGGTTTTTGCAAATTCCCTAAACTTCTGTTTATCTGGAAATGTCCTAATTTCACCATTATGTTTGAGAGACAGTTTTGCTGGGTATATAATTCTTGGCTGGCAGTTTTTTTCCTTTAACGCTTTATATATGTCATCCCGTTGCTTTCTTGCCTGCGTGGTTTCTGCTGAGTAGTTTGAGCTTACTCTTATTGACTCTCCTTTGTAGAAGACTTTTTGTTTATCCCTAGCCACTCTTAAAATTTTCTCTTTGTCTTTGGTTTTGGCAAGTTTCATTATAATAGGCCTTGGTGACTTTCTTTTGGGATCTACCTTATGTGGGGTCTGATGAGCATCATGGATAGATATCTTCTTATCTTTTACGATATCAAGAAAGTTTTCTGCCAACAAATCTTCAACAATTCTCTCTGTATTTTCTGTTATCCCCCACCCCCCCCATTCTAGTACTCCAATCACTCGTAGGTTATTCCTCTTGATAGAGTCCCACATAATTCTTAGGGTTTCTTCATTTTTTTTTAATCCTTTTATTTGATTTTTTCCTCAATTAAGTAGTTGTCAAGTACTTTATCTTCAGTCTCACTAATTCTGACTTCCATTGCCTCAGTTCTGCTCCTATGACTTTCTACTGAGTTGTCTAATTCTGAAATATTATTGTTAATCTTCTGGATTTCTGATTGCTGTCTATGGATTCTTGCAGCCTGTTATATTTGTCCTTATGCTCTTCTCTAATCTTTTTAATTTCCTTTATTGTGTGTTCTGTGTTTTGCTTAATTTCCTTCATAATTTCTTGAAGAGGTCTATATATTAATCTTTTGTATTCTGCCTCCAGTAATTCCAAGAAATTTTCCTCCTCTGGAAAATTTCTAGATTCTTTATTGTGGAAGCTTGCTGAAGCCATCATGGATTTCCTCTTTATGTGATCTGATATTGACTGTTGTCTCTGAGCTATCAATAAGTTATTATATTTATTTATTTTATGTTTGCTTACTGTGTCCTAACTTCTTGTTTTGTTTTAATATGCCCAGATAGGCTGCTTGTATGAGTTAGTGTGATTATTGGCACCTTTGACGCTCTAATGTCCTGTCACCAGGTGGTTAGGTCTGTTACTAGGTATGTGAGCTCAGGAGTCTGCCCACTCCTCCTGTATGGATTCAGCTCAGGTGCCCAGGTGGATAGCCACCAAGTGTGTGGTGCAGGCTCTCACTTACAGTCGTAGACAGGCATGGGTGATTGGTGTAGGCACAAGCATCTGGCTGCAGCAGGGGGACATACTCTGAGCAAGGCATGGGGCTGATGGCTGCTCCCGAGTGTCCAGAAGGAAAGCATGTCCCTGTTCCCTAGAGTGCATAGGTGGGCGGGTTTTGCAGCCAGACTGTGAGTACCTAATGCTGTTGGATGTAAGGACTGGGGGGCACCTCTTATTCATGGGCCCCTATTGTACATGGCTAGGTGGCGTGGGTGGAGCCACCAGTCCTCAGGCCCCTGATGAGGGTACGTGAAGACCCTGCTTAATGGGCAGAGCAGTGTCAAATGTCTAGAACCTGTCACTTCACAGCTGAAACAGTTGAAGTTAGCCTTCTGGTATATACCCTGTTTTAGTGTGGTAATGAGGTCCTATGCTGTTGAAATGGGCCCACACAAGTCTATGCAGGGGGAAAGACACTCAAAGTCCGTGGATCACATATGCCTGTGCTTAGGCAAAGTAGCTGTGCCTACCTTTGGTTCCTGGCTTAGGGGAGCTGGCAGTTTATTTTTTCCCCTCTTTGTTAATTTGTTCAGTCTCCAATGCTGGGAGAGTGGCTCAGGGCATGTGACAGTCCTACTTCCGGCCCAGGGGACTCAGCAATTGCTGAAGCCAGTCCGGGACCCAGTGCAGAGCAGAGAGCAGGGAAGTAAATGAGAGAGGTTTTTCCCTAAGGGTTGTGTTTTTGATCCGCACGGTAGGCTGTACGCAAGTAGTTATCTTTCGCCAATCCAGGGCTGCTTCTCACTGGTTCTGTGTGGCCATGTAGACTGTCTGTCCCTGGGTCTCTCCCGGTGCGGAAACGTGCCTCTCGAGCACCACTGCTTGAGCTGCTCACCCATGAGCTCCTCAGGCCTGAAGGGCTCAGGCTCTCGCCAGGTCAGGTCTGGCAACTCCTCGCTGCTTCTGAACCATCTCTCCCTCCCCCTGCCAATCAGCCCGGTTCCTCAACTCTGCCCTTGATGTGCAGGGCTCCCAGATTGCATTGTATAATCGATTCACTTGTTTTTTTGGGTCTTTGTTGTAAGAGTGTCCACCGGAAGCATCTGACTACTCTGCCATCTTGGCCCTGCCTCCTCCATAGGGTTTTTGATGGCTGATTTTTGGAAGGAGATTGCCAGGCCTTTCTTCTGAGGTGCCTCTGAGTGGACTTGAACTGCCAACCTTTTAGTTAGCATCTGAGTGTGTTAACCATTTGCACCACCCAGGGACTCCCTGAAACCAGTGAAGAATATGAAAGATGACCAAGCTGAGTTTATCTCAGGCCTGCAAAGGTGGTTTAACTTTAAACAATTTATTAATATATTTCACCATATTAGCATATCAAAGTAGAAAAATAGTGTAAAAATTTCAAATAAATCCATAAAATAATTTGGTAAAATTTAAATGCTTAGCAAAATAAGGATAGAGAATAACCCCAAAAATTGTAGCTCCAAAAAAATCGGTTATACTCAATATGATGCATTAAAAATATTCCCTTTAAGATTGAGAATGTGACAAAAGTGCCCACTACCACCACTTCTATTAAATGTTTTAGTTGAAGTCTAGTCAGCGCAATAAGATAAGAAATGAAGGAATTGGAAAGGGAGAAATAAAACAGTCATTATTAGCTGATGAAAAGATACATTATATAAAACATTCCATAAAATCTACAGATAAAGTATTACAGTTACTAAGAAAGTTTAGTGAATTTTCTGGGTAATTTGGATTCCTTGGGCTTGTCTAAATATAAATACCAATTGCATTTCTTCTAAACAGCTTTAAAGTTAATAATTT
Source organism: Trichechus manatus latirostris (assembly GCF_000243295.1). Taxonomy (NCBI): domain Eukaryota; kingdom Metazoa; phylum Chordata; class Mammalia; order Sirenia; family Trichechidae; genus Trichechus; species Trichechus manatus. The sequence continues at coordinate 23,725,164 of NW_004443938.1, forward strand.
AAAAAGATGTGTTTTATATAGTGTAAAAAATACAAACGTCCTAAGAAAAAATCATGCTACATTTCTACTTTACAGAGAAAATTTAAAAACTTTACGGGAAAACTTTAAAGAAGAAGAAAAAAAAAATGGATATAACATGTTCATAGACAGGAAAGCTGAAAATCATAATGAGGCTAATTCTCAATAAATCAGTCTATCAATTCAATACCAATAAAAATTCCAACAGGTTTATTTTAGTTTTTGGTGAGAGGACATAATAAACAGATTCTAAATGTCTATGGGACAATAACGAGTCAAGAATAGGGAATACATTTCTTTAAAAAAGAAAAGAATGGGAAACTCAATTTATCAGAAATCAGGAATAATTACGAATTATATTAATTAAGATTATACAGCTTTGGATCAGAGATAGACTAATGGAAAAAAAGAAACTAATAAATAAAATAAACCAATGGAAAAAAATAAAAATTCCAGAATCCAAGTCTTATATCAGAGAGACCTGACTTATTTCAGAGCTGGCACTACCGATTAGTGTGTACAGGGCTGGGAAAAGAAGTTCATCATTTAAAAAATGGAGTTAGATCCCTATCGCACACCATACACAAGAATCAATTTCAGGTAGACTAAAGACTTAAAGTGAAATGCAAAGTTATATAACTTTTAGAGGATAGCATAGGGACTTATCTTTCTGAGTTAGATTGGGGAAGGACTTCTTATCCAATACTTGAAAACAAACAAACAAGCAAAAAAACCACCGGAGACACATGGGGAGACATTGAAAGGATAACATTTTAGGGTTCTGTTCCAGCAAATAACCAAAGAAAAGAGAAACCTCACCTGGGGTAAAAAGGATGTCCAGAATCTACTTCTGGCAGATTATAGTGCTTGGAGAAAGCATCAGAAACGAACAGCCCATACAGATTTCTCTGCAGATCCTATCCTCACATTCAAATCTCAGGAAGACTGGCTACCCTGTCTAATAATAGCAGATAGTTTTAGGAAGGCAAAGCAAGAAAAAAATATCATTAACACCCATCAACAGGAAATATACTCCCCGAATTATCTCGTATAAGTAATAAAAATAAATATTAGAGGTTAATATTGACTCACAGAGGACATGCCTCCCTATCAATATTAACCAATGTAGTACATTAGCACCTGAAAGCTACACTTAACATTTTCATCTGTAAAATAGAGAGAAAGAAGTGATCCTTGTAGCATATAAAAATGATATATAGCCGGGACATCTGCCATGAACTACCTCTGAAATTATTTGCTTATAAGCCTATGAATCATGGAAGCTCCATTAAAAGCTGAGGCTAGAGAACAGAAGGTTTTCTCCTCTACACCAATGCTCACTAGCTGGAGACCGTACCAGTTGCTGTCATAAATATTTTGACTCCTGAGCTCTCTGCCACCACTACCTACCCATATGAGAACTATAAAGTCCAGGTAACTGTAAGGAATTTCTCCTCCTCCACCTTCTTCTTCTCCTTCTCCTTCTCCTTTCTTCTTATTTTATGGGGACAAAAATTACTGCCAGTTGAAGGTAGAAAAATTCTTTTCTTTATAAAGAGGGAGTAAAAAGTTTCAATTTGGAGCATATTTAAAACTGATTTTAAAATGAAAAAAATATAACCCCAATATGTTTCCAATACTAGATGCTTATTATATTCTCAGGAGTCTAGAACAATTTTTCTCTGTATTCTGGAAAGGGAAGAAAGTCCTATTTCCCCATCTAAATAATTTCAGGCACAGAGCAGATCGATAAACTACATCTGGCAGAAAACAATGATTATTTCATAAGGACAAATCCTTGTGAAATAATCATAAATGTCTAGACTTGTAGCTGCGACTTCTTTTATAATGACAGCAGATCTGAAACATGAGTTGCATTCTTTCCTAAAAACAACTTTGTAATCCTGGGTAGGAGAACACTGAAAATGCAGTTTTAATAACCACCCTGAGACCACATTGGCTTTAGTTTTCAAGCTTCTAATTTATGTACTCTCTTCACATTAAAGACTGGGGCATTGCTTTAAGTTTTCCATCTATCATCTCCTCTTTCAGCCTCAGTGACTCATGTTAACTTGACTCAGTGCCACCATGGCAACCAAGGGCCCATGTCCAGCCAGGTAAGGGATTTCTGAAGAAGCAGGGCAAGATCATTAGCTGGCATTAAGGTTAAAGCAGTTTTTCATTATAGAAAGGCATCAATGTTAATTGGGATGTCATATATGCTTGTATTCACTCTAACCCTGGGCATTTAAATCTATACATTACTTTGCCCCCGGCCAAAAAATGTATATATACATATATATGTATGTATGTATATGAGCTTTGGTGGTGCAATGGTTAAAGTGCTCTGCTGCTAACCAAAAGCTCAGCGGTTCAAACCCACTGGCTGCTCTGCAGGAGAAATGACCTGGTGATCTGCTCTTGTAAAGACTGCAGCCTAGGAAACCCTATGGGGCAGTTCTAGTCTATCATATAGGGTTGTTACGAGTCAGAATCAACTTGACAGCACCTAACAACAGTATCGTATACATATGGTATCAAAGACTCCTTGTAAGCTTCACTCCCATCTCTGCTCCCCTTCTCTCCAACGTCTTGCTGGCTTTTGTTTCCTCTGACTGTCTTTCCATTCTCGTTTTGGGCTGACTTTTAGAAATGAGGACAGAGCTTAGCATCTGTTACGGATTAAATTAATGTCTCCCTCAAAACATGTATTGAATTCCTGGCCCTTGTACCTGTGCATGTAATCCTGTTTGGAAAGAGGGGTCTCTTTTGTTATGTTAATGAGGTCATCCCAGTGTAGGATGAATCCTAAACCTAATTACTTCTAAGTTATAAAAAGACCAGAATAGACACGTACACACACACAAGGAAAGACACACACTATGTGAGGATCGTCTACAAATCAAGGAATGCCTGCAGTTACTGACAAGGAATCAACATGGCTGACACTCAGTTTGAACTTTTAGCTCCCAAAATTGTGAGAAAATAAATTTCTGTTTTTTAAAGCCTAGACTAGAAGAAACCAGAAGGGGAAAAAGGGAATAGTTTCCTCTGAGTCAGAGACACAATTGGGGTTGTGGGCAGGAGACTGGGAGAGGGAGGAAGATCACCAGAGTCCAGAGGAAATCCTCAGGAACTGGTGGCCGAGGAAAGAACCCACTGCCTGGAATGGGCTCTGTGGCTGAACCAGGTAAAGGGCCACCACTGAGGACATTGTTCAAAAGCCTAATGATGGTGTGAAGCCTGCATCATTGCTTCTATGTTACTCCTACATTGTAAGTGCCTCTACACTTACCTGGGGGCCTGAATGGAACCAACATGAGGCCTCCCTGATCTGGGGCAGATATGGTAGATAGCCCCACCACCTTACTATAACAAGCCATGGTTCTTTGCCTACACCCAGTTTCCCAGCACAATGAGGGGTTTGTAGGGGGTACCTTACATGTTCTCCCAAACATGGGCCTTTCAGTCACCTCTGCCATGGCATTCTCCTCAGGCCCCATTTAGCCAAGAGTGATGATGCTTCTGATGCTACCAGCTCATGGTCCTGCTCCACATTCTCAGACATAACCATTCGAAGTTCTCCCCTACCACAGTGCATCTGATTGCGGCACCAGCAGCCACCTCAGGGGGAAGGGGTTCCTTAATTCACTCTTCCCAGGAGCTACATGATTACATGCTCTACAAAGCAGCACCACCTCCTGGCTCTCTTCAAACTACAGAAATAGCACCAAAAAGCTGGTGACTAATTCATTGAATACTCAGACCAGGGCACTTTTGATAGTAGAGGAGCTATTGATAATTATGCCAGGACATCAGGCATGTAAAGATTATTCCAGACAATTGGGAGCTGTGGTCATTTTAGCAAAAAGGCTCTTATCTCTGTTTTGCATTGTTGACCACAGTCTCTGCTCTCAGGTGTGCTGCGACAGGGGTCCTAGTGGGGGTTGTATGGGTGTGTGGGAATGGGGTTAGGGACATGCTCTAGTTGATATACATCTTGTATTCAAAATCTCCCCTCCTATCCCTGCTGGTGTTGGTGAAAAATATTGAATATACCATGGACTGTCAGAAAAATGAACATATCTGTCTTGGAAGAAGTACAGCCAGAATGCTCCTTAGAAACAAAGATAGTGAGACTTCATCTCACATACTTTGGATATGTTATCAGTTGGGACCAATCCCTGGAGAAGGACATTGTACTTGGTAAAGTAGAGGGTCAGCAAAAAAGAGGAAGACCCTCCATGAGATGGATTGACACAGTGGCTGCAACAATGGGCTCAAGCATAACAATGGTTGTGAGGATGGCACAGGACCAGGCAGTGTTTTGTTCTGTTGTACATAGGGTCGCTATGAGTTGGAACCAACTCAAAGGCACCTAACAACAACAACATCCCTGCTGACACTTTGTTCTGGGGACCATGCTGAGCTGTCTCATTTTCCCTTCTTTGGGTTGAGGTCTTCTCTAGGAGGTTGCTTGTATCTTAAGCAGATGTGTTCATGTCTGTCCACCCCAAGTTTCCTCAGGTAGTCCTGGACAGGCCAGGAGTGTACGGCACACATACCTCACACTGTCAGGCAGTACACTTGCATGTTAACAAGTTATGGTCACACCTCTAAAAACTGATTGAGCCAAAACCAGAACTTAAGTCTTTTGTATTCCATTCCTGTGCTTTTTCAACACCATGACATTTCAGGTAGACTCCTTGAGGGCAATGCCTATAATACTTGCTTAAACCATCCTCACCAGGCACTTCATTCCTCCCACAGCTCATAGGAACCTGATGATTGCGCTCATATAGCTTTCCAAAAACAATGCTTCATTGGTTCAGAAAAATAAAATGTAGCCACTATAGAAATTACTGAGCCAGAAGTACAGAAGGAAAATTTGACCTAAGTTAAAGTTTGTTAAATGAAAAACTTTAATAGCTATCTAGCCTGAATACTCAATACCAATGGTAACAGAGGAGTCAGCACTTTCTCGATAGCAGATGGAGGGAGGGAGTTTGGAACTTGGGCCTTAAGAATCCGTTGTCTCTACTGTAGTATCTTCTTAGAGACTTAGTTGATTCTCACTACACAGTCTGAGGCCGCTGATGTTTGCGTACCCTTCAGGAGGAGTCATGCATTTAAATTTTATTGTCATAAAATGATCAGGTATAATTTTGTAAGGTAAGGTCAGAAAACATTACAACCTCCCCCGTTTCCCTTTTGAGAGCTAGTTTATTAAGTTAAAGGAAGAAGAAATGTGCCTTGAAACAAACACACTAAATTAGACCTTTCAAAACACTTGTCATTAAAAGATGGTTTGTTGAAACTTCAGACAGGTTAAACGTATGCCGCAATTTGAGTGAAAAAATTAGCTTTCCAGGGTTGCAATTACAATCCTACTTAGTCGCCATGGTGATCACACAAGCATATGGATTTTTTCAGATAAAGACATCAGGGGTGGTGAGAAGGGATCGGCATTTTTTGAATCACCACATGCCAAGTGTCAATTCTTTTGCAGTTCTGTCAAAAAAAAATGCTTTTTTTGAGTAAAAAATGACATGGATTGGGAAGAGGAGCAAGGTTTTGGAAGGGTAAATAAGAGATGAGTACTAGAATAGACTAAAGAAAATCTGAATTTAAAATAACTTGAAGATAAACAACAAATTGTATAATAAGGATTTCTCAGAGTTTTAGTGTTTAAAGCACCTTTCATCTAACAAATATATTCTAATAACTGAGTGTCCAATTTGTTCCAGTTTCTCCTGTATTGGGGTTTCTCTCATTTTTATGTCATCTCATTTTAATGTTTTTTTCCTTATTGTATCTGTATGTGCATCTGGAATAATTTTTGTTAATGATCTTGGGCCAGTAAAAACTACTGTAGAGTAAAAATATCCTTGAGCTGAAGACACGGTAATCTAGGAAGGAAAGTGTTCCTAAATGAATTTCTTCCTATAACAAGGAAAAGAAAAAAAAAAAAAAAAAAAGACTACCTTGTGAACCCTAATAAAACTTGGAATTCTCAGTATATGGTTATCTTCATTTATCATTCAGAACTTACACACTCATAACGATTACATCTGTTCTGCTGCTTTAAAGTGAAATTGAAAGATTGAGGTAGATACTGCACCATTGTGTTGTGACAGAAGGAGTCCCTAAGTGGTGCAAACAGTTAACGCGCTTGGCTACTAATCAAAAGTCTGGAGGTTCAAGTCTACCTAGAGGCACCTCAGAAGAAAGCCTGATGATCTACTTCTGAAAAATCAGCCATTAAAAATCCTATGGAGTCCAGTTCTACTCTGACACCCTGGGGTCGCCATGAGTTGCAGTTGACTCCACGGCAACTGGTTTAGAGACAGTCTCAGAGTTGTCTAACTTGGGTTCAGTGGCCTAACCACCTGAATAGTCCTGGGTAGTGGCAACAACTCATCTGCAACCAAACCAACAGTCACTTTTCATTAGCTTCTTGACCTTGTGGAGCTTACTTTCCAGTGGTAGAAGATGAACAATCAACAGTCAACAAATAATAGATAAGACATTTGCCGAGTATGGTATGGACTAAGAAGTAAGGAAACAGTCTTGTAATAGAAAGTTCCACATGGGGTGAAACTGGGGTGGTGGGTCAGGGGCCTACTCAGACACAGTGTCTGAGAAGACCACTTCGAGGAGGTGATATCTGAGCTGGGATCTGAGGGATGAGACACAGACAGAGAAGCAAAGATCTGGGGGATGATAAGAGGCAAAGGAACAACTCATATACTGTAAGCAATCAAGAGTTTGGCTGAAGTAGAAGGAGAAGGGGAGAGCTTGCAGACGGGGCAAATCATGAAGAGTCTGGTAGTCCAGGATACAGAGTCTGGTTTTCATTCTATTTCCTCTGTGGAAATTAAGAAATATAATTGCTCCAAGATTTGAGAACACCTTAACCATTAGACACCTTGGGAGGAGTGCCTCAGGAAAAGAGCATGTGCAGCTGAACAGAGAGTTCTTAAGATATTTTGCAGAAGTCTCAGTCCATGCCTGGGACTAATTTCATTGATGAAGAGATGGAATTCCCACCTCCTTATCCTCCATTCCCCCCAAAGTTAAGCGATTCAGCAATGGTTTCCAAGCCTTTCTTGAAAAGAAGAGTTTGGGGAGCTTGTTAAAAATGCAGATTTCCTGATCCCCACCCCAGGCTGGTTGAATCAAAATCTCAGTGATGGGAGCCAAAGAATTCCTGTTACCTCCTCTTGGATGAGTCAGATGATTAGCCATGTTTGGGACCACCGAGGCAGGACATAGGAGCAATTTAGTGCTGCCAGCAAGATTCTTCATGCAAAAGACCTCTTTAAAGTGTTAAAAAGCAAAGATGTCACTTTGAGGACTAAGGTGTCCCTCACCCAAGCCATAGTATTTTCAATCACCTCATATGCATGCGAAAGCTGGACAATGAATAAGAAAGATTGAAAAATTGATGCCTTTGAATTATGGCATTGGTGAGGAATATTGAATATACTGTGGACTGCCAGAAGAATGAACAAATCTATCCTGGAAGAAGTACAGCCAGAATGCTCCTTAGAAGCAAGGGTGGTGAGACTTTGTGTTGCACGTTTTGAACAGGTTATCAGGAGAGACCAGTCCCTGAAGAAGGACATCATGGTTGGTAAAGCAGAGGGTTAGCAAAAAACAGGAAGACCCTCAATGAGATGGACTGACACAGTGGCTGCAACAATGAACTCAAACATGGCAATGACTGGGAGGATGGCGCAGGACCAGGCAGTGTTTCATTCCATTCGTGGCGTCGTTATGAGTCAGAATCGACTCGATGGCCCCTAACAACAATAAGAACAGCAGGACAGCAATCCTACAGGAGAGACGGCTGCTTCCTACCTTCACAAATTGGGGACAACAGGACATCCAAGTCAACCCAACCAGTGTAGCCAAGCTGGTTGGAAGTAAGCCTAAGGTTCCAGATTTGACTCTGTTCCCTTTCCTTACCATGTTTGTATAATTGGACTTTTTTACTGAGGGCTTTATGAGAGCTTGCTCCTATAAGTCCCAAATCCCCAGTCTGGTCACTAGCTAAGGCTTCTCATTCCTCAAGTGGAGGTGATTTCTTAGAACCCAGAACTTGTCTGAGTATGTAAATAGTGTGTCTATCTCTTTAAATAGAAAGGCATTAGGGAAAATCAGCCAAGGCTAATTATACAGGTGAGTTATCGCTAATAATTAAAATTTGCCTTAAGCTTTGTGGGAGGGTCGCTCTTAGGGACTAAGGATTGGTTCTCTCTCTTGTTGTTTGACATATTTACAAATTAATTTAAATGTGATAACCCTCAACATTGATAATTATAAATGCTTAACTAAACAGAAATGTATCAGACTTGAGGTAGGCTCCTTATAGGATGACTACGACTTAACCACTGATCAAACAATTCTCCCTAAAATTTACTCCACTTCAGTTATGAAGGGGCCACTGACAGAAGTGGAAAAAAGAAAACCAAACATCCCCTCCAATCTCCTTGTTGTAAATTAGTGTGGGGATCAGAAAATATCCACTGTACAGGCGTCTATTTGAAGCTGGACCCAGATCAACATCCAATTTCATACAGGTCAGTGAACAAGTGTTAAAAAGCAGGGTGTCTCGCTTGCTTCCAATCTATACTGGATTAAAAACAATGACGTAGAGGTGAAAGGCCTTCTGTACCGCGCTGTGGGCTCAGTGCCACTCGGTACTTTGTCCACTCTTCAGTGCTGAAACCCTTGCCACCATATTTTCCTGAGGTCACCGTCATCAGACAAGACATTGCTCAGTCTCATCCTGCAGGAGAATTTATTATATCGATTCGGGGAATAAGGTTAATTGAAATGCACTTTCAGTTTGAAAGGTAGGTTTGGTGCAAGCCTCAACAATTAAAACAGAATTCTTCTCCTTTAAATGACTTGGACTCATTTCACTGCGTGTACAAGGCTGTGTAGAACTGAGGCAGGCATAATTTTACAACGTGAAACGCTCATTTCTTTCCTGTTGCTATAACAACTCACTTTTGAAGCAGACATGCTGATAGAAAGCCTTGGCTTCACAATGCATTTCACATTGGTTTTGTTTAGATTTTTTTTAGTTGCTTCACTTGGAACTGCAGCTGGAAGTGCAGGAAGAGATTTTACTCTTTCCTTTTTTAGAAACCTTGCATAGGACTGAAGCTTTGTGTTTTCACATTGTCTCAAGGGTCATAAAAAATAAGTAGAAAAAGGAAGAAAGAAAGAAAAAGAAAAAGTGACATCCCATGTATAGTTTGTGAGTTCCCTGGCATAAATCATATTTCAAACCCAGACTGTTCTGTTCTTTTCCTTAAAAGTAATAACAGGGTTTTTGCTGCTCCTGACAGAACAATACAGCTGGCATTTCATTCTGTTTTTGAATCTTCTGTCCAAATGCTACCAGTAAGACCTGTGTCTCTGCAGGACACGGGGATCTGTAAACTTCCAAATCTTGTTAATCCTCACCCTGCACAACAACATGCTTTGTTTCTTAATGACTTGGACGGAAAGACAAGTAGATTTGGCACGTGTAAAACAGCCAAATATTTTCAGAAAAAACACTAAAGAGTAATCGAGCTCAACCAGACTCCAATTCTGCTTCCATCTCTGTCTTTATATTTCCCACCAATAACAGAAGCCAATATAGGTCTAAAAATTACACTCTTGCTTTTTGGCAGGATTAGGTTATCAAGTAGACCTGGTGGTGCAGTGGTTAAACGCTCAGCTACTAACTGAAAGATAGGCAGTTTGAACCCACTAGCCACTCCATGGGAGAAAGATGTGGCAGTCTGCTTCTGTAGAGATTGCAGCCTTGGAAACCCTATGGGGCAGTTCTACGATGTCTTACAGGGTCACTATGAGTTGGAATTGACCAGGAGGCAATGGTTTTTATTTCATTTTATTTTTAGGTTATCAAAGACTGATTCGGACACAAGCGGAATTAAGAACAGAATTGAAAAAGCAACTCAAAGGTTTGGGATGAAACAAATGCTTTCTGGGCAATACCTATAACTTCACTTTTGAGAAGATAAACCACAGAATAGTTTTTGCAGTTCAATAAAGATAAATAAATACATATGATATACTGGAGGCTGAGAAATAAGGCATATGAAAAACAATGCCAGAAAATATAACCCTCTCCTGTTCCTCCCATCTCCAGTAAAATAAGAGCTGACCATTTTCCAGTCCCAGCTTTTTGGACATTGTTACCTTCTTCTTGTTGTTCATAGGTCTTACCAGGAAGAAGAGATAAGAATGGCCAAATATGACTTATTCATTAATAACCTTTATTCTTTAAGTATTAAGACCGAACTCCCTGCTAACTGAAAGGTTGGTGTTTCAACTTCACCCAGAGATGCCTCTGAAGAGGCCTGGCAATCTACTTACAAAAAGTCAGCCACTGAAAACCCTATGGAGCACAGTTTTCACTATGAGTTGGAATCAATTCAACACCAGCTGGTTTGCTTTTTCGTTTTGGTGTTAAGACTAAATATATACACATTGGCATGGTAAAAGCATTTAAAACCCCAAGGTATTATAAGTGTCAATGGCATGATACAATATGTACACTGCCAGCTTGTTGGTCCTCTTTAGATAAGCTGTTTTTCTATTGATCACACACACAAAGTCCATGACCCATAATCACAAACATGGTTAGAAGCTATGCTTTGTGGCAGAAATGTAGACAACACATTTGTTCCTGCTGGCACTACAAAAAATATGACCTATTTGGGAACATAATAATGATGACCTTTTGGTAGAGATCTTTGTTTTCAATTCTGGTGAATCCATTAAAACGAATCTTCCAGCACAGAATCAAAAGGAACAAACCTAGTAATGAGAGAGAGACAGAGAGAGAGAGAGAACTGTAAAGCATAATTTAAGGGGCTTGAAATCCAGAGTGAGATGGTTAATTTTATGTGTCAAATAGGCTAGGCTATGATTTTCAGTGGTTTGGTCAGATACTGGACTGGTTGATGTAATGTAATATAATGTAATGTAATGCAATGTAATGCAATGCTATGTAATATAATACAATGTAAGTGATACAATGTAATCGCCTTCCATGATGCAATCTGCTATGATCAATCAGTTGAAAGAGGAGTTTCCTTGGGGGTGTGGACTGCTTCTAGAACATAAATGGACATTCTGGTAGACCTCGCTCTCTCTCTTGACCCTGCGCTCTTCTCGTCACATGACCTCTGGATCTTGGGACTTAAGCCTGCAGAAGTCTCCAGCCTTGCAGATTTTAGATTCATCAGCCCCTGCAATCCGATGAGTCAGCAGAAGCCTCCAGTCTGCCACCTGACCCACATATTTGGGACTTGCCAGTCCCCACAATTGTGTTAGCCATTTCCTCGAAGTAAGTCTCTCTCTATATATTTATATATGTACACGTCTCACTGGTTTTGGTTCTCTAGAGAACTCAGCTAAGACACACAGTAAGAATCTGAATTTCTGCAGGAGAGGAGCAGAACCTAGTATTTGGAGTCCTTGCTTGATAACCAGTTATTCAGGACAGTAAATTTGGAGTCCTCAAAAAATAATGATCAAACTCACAGCTTCTTGTTAACTTTGCAAATGAAGTGTGGAACAAGGAGAATCAATATTAAAAAAAAAAAAAAAAAAAAAACCATTGCCATCAAGTCAATTCCAACTCATAGCGATTCTATAGGACAGAGCAGAACTGTCCCATAGAGTTTCCAAGGAGTGCCCAGTGGATTTGAACTGCTGACCTTTTGGTTATCAACCATAGCACTTAACCACTACGCCACCAGGGAAGTGTGGAACAGGGAGAATCAATATTTGAGCACCTCTAAATGTTAGATTCTGTTTTGTTTAAAATAAACCATGTCGTAAGCATTTTTATAATCATATGTGTTAAAAATGGGTCACATCAATTCATAAATACTACAAATTTGTTATTTGGTTAACACTGAGAGCTTGTATGTCTGTGCCTACATTCACTAGTCCTAACTTTCATATCTGGATTGATAAGCAAGGAATTTTTATATTTTAGAGTAATAAGAAGAAGCATAAGATACACTATTATAACTTTAGAAAGAATTTTCATTCTTTCTCAAATAATCATTTCTTTTTAATTCATGATTTACATCTTCTAAAAAGGATCGAAAAAGCCATTTTTCCTTCTTTGTTGTACATGCTGCTTTCTCATAGATTAAAAATTGTCTGCACACATTCACAGTTAAGGCTGACACAGTTAATGGGGGAATACTATTCACGAACATGATTTCTATTTCAATAGCAACCAAGAGACCGTACTAGGAGCTGGCACTGAGCTCTTCAAGGCCTTCCTCAATGACCTGGATGAAAAAGGTGAGTGCAGGTCTTCCCCTGCGTGACTTGGGCAAGACTCCACGTCACCCTGACGATTGTAGAAGTGGTCACATGTAACATGGCCAGTATCACAAAGCCATGAGCGGTAGGCTCAGATTAAGAGCCCAGGAAAGCTGATGCTAGGCCTATATGCTTAATCACCATACTACATTGCTTCATAAGTAGTTTTGTTCAGAGAAGAGCAAGTAAAAAATAAGATATTTTTTGAGAGGAGAAATAGCAACAGCCAATACAAGATGTAAAATAACTAGCTGGTTAGACGCAGGGATGCCGGAAACACCTTGAGTTAAAGTGCACTTACTGCAAAATGCTACACACAACTGCAAGGAAAGTGCTGGATACAAATCAGACCACAGCAGGATGTCCTAGTCATCTAGTGCTGCTATAACAGAAATACCACAAGTGGATGGCTTTAACAAAGAGAAGTTTATTCTCTCACAGTCCAGTAGGCTAGAAGTCCGAATTCAGGGCACCGGCTCCAGGGGAAGGCTTTCTCTCTCTGTCAGCTCTGTAGGTAGGTCCTTGGAATGTATCAGTCTTCCTTTGGTCTGGGAGCATCTCAGCACAGAAACCTCAGGTCCAAAGGATGCGCTTTCCTCCTGGTACTGCTTTCTTGGTGGTATGAGGTCCCTCTGTCTCTCCGCTTGCTTTTCTCTTTTATATCTCAAAAGAGATGGGCTTAAGAGAGTATCTAATCTTGTATATCTCTGCCACTAATCCATCTTATTACATCATAGTGGTAGAATTTACAACACACAGGGAAATCACATCAAATGACAAAATGGTACACAATCTTAAAATACTGAGAATCATGACATAGCCAAGTCGACAGATATTTTGGGAAGACACAATTCAATCCATGACACGGGGTGAAGAATTTTACCCACTTACTCAATCATTTAAAAAACATATTACAAGCCAGTCACTGTGCTAACTACTTGGGAGACAAAGATGAGTAAACCGCAGTCCCTGCCCTCAAGTAGTTGAAAGTCTAATGGATGGGGCCGTATATAAGCAAAGTCATCACGCTATAACTAAGTGTTAAAATAGTGTGCTTAGAGCTGTGGGGAAGGTACCATGAAAGAGGTGACATGTGAACTAGGTCTTGAATGAATAAGAGTTTTCCAGATACAAAAAGGGAGAGGGAATGAAGATAGAAAGACCCAGAGTTGTAATGAATTTTATTAAGTGTGTGGTTATTTGGTAGCTAGGGCCTTGGTTGTGAAAGGCCCTTGAAGTCACGTTTACAATCTGATGTGACCTCATTGCAGGATGTTTTCAGCAGGGCAGTGGTGCGATTCGATTTTGTGTTTCAGAAAGAGATCTGGTGGAAATGCAGTGAACGGACTCGGGTTGGGGAGAGACAGAAAGCAGGCCAACTTTTAAGAAGACAATGGCATAATGTGGGGAGAAGCTGTTGAGGCCTACATTAAGGCAAGTGACATGGTCCTAAAAGCTTATTATAAGCATACTCATTTGCATCATAATTTTCTAACAGAGTAGAGTTCTACTTGGCTGTATGGAAGAAAGAAAACATTTCCAAATGTAAGAGATGCTTTAAGCTGAAATGCTTGTGAGTTTTTAGATTATATGCACCATTTAAGTGTAGATCAGAGAAGCGTACTTTCCTTTTTTCCTCTTCTACTGTATTTCTCTGAGCTCAATTCCCCCTCTGTAAGATGGTGACAATCATAGCACCTCCCTCATGGAGTTATAGTGAGGGAGAAATGACACATGTGAAGTGCTTAGCACAGTGGAAGGCACGTGGTAGTCACTCAATACATGCTAGCTCTTATTATGTTATCTCTACATTTACGTCCATCAGCTCATGTGGGGGTGGTGGGTGTGAGTGTACATATGTGTGCCTATACGTGTGCTGTGTGATGGGAGTGAGAGTATGTGTGCATATGTGCATATGTGTATGGTTGAGTGTATGTGTGTGCATGTGTATATGTGTGCACATATGTGTACACCTGTGTGCCTGTTTGCATGTGTGTGCATGTGTACGTGCACATGCATGTGTGTGTGTGTGCGCAGGGCGTCCAAAGTGTCCTTAAAAAAAAGAACCAAACCCGTTGCTGTTGAGTCGATTCCGACTCATAGCGACCCTATTGGACAGAGTAGAACTGCCCCATAGGGTTTCCAAGGAGTGCCTGGTGGATTCGAACTGCCGATCTTTTGGTTAGCAGCCATAGCTCTTAACCACTACCCTACCAGAGTTTTGAAAGTGTCCTTAGCTGTCCTGTATTCTATATTTTTCAAAAATTTCCAAGAGGATCCCTTATTGGACTATTTCAGGTAGCCAAGCTCTTTATTTACTTTAAGAGCAAATTAAAACAAAAACCCCACGCAATTAGAAAAAGGAAAGAATGCATACCCTACTGGCTCTGAAGAACCATTTTATCTTTCACTTGTATTCTTTCTTGTTGTCAAGAATCCTGATTGCTAAAGTTGGATGTACATTCTTGCCACCATCCTTGAGAAAAAAACAGCTTTAGGAATGAATACTTTCTATATTTAGGGGAAATAATCTCAATTAACCACCCACAAAGAAGAAGAATCTAACACTCAAAGGATCCTGTAAAACAGAAAATAACTTTCAATTCTTTATGGAGAAGTTTTCTGATAACACTATTTTTTTTTTTTAACCACTTTAAAAGGCATTTCTAGAAGCAATACTGAAATTACTCTGTTGTTCACTTCATTTATCAAAACATCTCTTGGTTCTGTTTGAAATGTAGGGAACGAATGATAAGCATCTTACATGTTAATCCTATCTCCCTCAAGCATCTTATTCCATTAAAAGGATTTATTTAACTCTGACTAAGCCAGCAGTTACATAGGTATATTCAGTGTGCTATTAGAAAATTCCTCTCCAAAATGGTGTTTCTGCATATTTATGGTGGGGCCACTTTTCATCACTTGCTCATTTCCGTTAAGGTTGCATTAAATCTTGGAGAGAGAGGGAGGTCTTGTGTTAGAAAGATCCAGGTTCAAATAATGGCTTTGCACTTAGTAGGTGTTTGATCCTGAACAAATGACGTCACCTTTGTTTACCTTGTAAAGTGTAGGAATACTAGCTAGCTTTCAAGCTAGTTTTAACCTGTTGCTGTCCAGTCAATTCTGACTCATAGCAACCCTACAGGACAGAGTAGAATGGCCCCATACGGTTTCCAAGGAGTGCCTGGTGGATTCGAACTACCAACCTTTTGGTCAGCAGCCATAGCTCTTAACCACTATGTGACCAGGGTTTCCTCAAGCTAGTTTAGGAGGTTCAAAAATACATATGTAGAACAACTATCACACTACCTGGTACAGTAAAGGAAGAAAACAAACCCATTGTCACCGAGTAGACATAGCGACCCTATAGGACAGAGTGGAACTAACTGCCCCATAGGACGTCTAAGCAGCAGCTGGTGGATTCAAACTGCCAGCCTTTTGGTTAGCAGCCAAATGCTTAACCACTGTGCCACCAGGGCCCCTGGTATAGTAAGAGCTCAGTAATAATAGCCATTATCAAACCACTATTTTGTTAATAATTCACATGGTAGAAATTATTATCTACTCAGGAGATCACATAGCTTATAGATTGCATATATGGTGATAGATGGTTTGTAACCAATTCTTTATTTTATCGTGAATGTAGTTCATGATCCAATTCACAATACTACAGTTCGCAACCCAACAAACTTTTTTCACTAGGATTCTTAACTACATAATAAAAAGCAATTAAAACTAGTCCTTCCCAAAGATACAATGCTTAGAGGACACTGAGCTTCTGTTAAGGGGGATGGAAAAATTTGGGTAAAGTTAATGGTGATGGTTGTACAACATGATATAGAGAATGTCACTGAACTGTGCATGTAAAGGTTATAGAAATGGCAAACGTTTTGTTACCTATACATTTACCACAATTATAAAAAAATGTAGCACTTATGAAGCAAAAAAAAAAAAAAAAAAGCACCATCTTACAAACTTGAATATCCTTAGGGGGGAAGAAAAATTCTATCCCATAGGCCTGTTTCTGGGACATACAATGGCAACCGCAGCTAAACCTCTCGCATGTACTGCAAGGTGTTATGCAGAAATGAGAAGTAGAGTTATATACAGAAATGCATTCAGCGGAAAAGAGGAACTAATAGGAGAATTGCAAAACCATAGCCACCTTCAAGGTTCAAACAACATAAAAATAAGCAACCATGAAATTCACTGCAACCAACCTGCACATAAGGCAACACCAAGGGGCAGATGCCCTCTTGCCCTTGCACTGGGGCACTTAGGAAGGTGCCAGGTGCTTTTGATCATAGTGTGGACATTTCTTCCGTGAAAGGCACTTGATTTTGGAAATTGATTCTCCCAGGAAGGAAGGGTAACCCATGTTTGATTGGCTCCAGCACACAGAGGACGAGTGTTTCACTACAAGCAGCTTTCTCTGTTTGGGTTTAGGCTTTGATCTAACAGCCACTGCAGGTCTGTCACACCTTCTGAGCAGGACCTGGGGTGGTATTCGGAACAGCCAGCGTGCTTCCTACAAATCACTGCTTACAAAAAACCAAGAGATCACAAAGCAACAAAAATATCCCAGACCAAAGAATAAAACAAATACAACTATATAAGAAACCAACCCACAGCGTAGATCCGGGTAGATTACAAAGAAGAAGAAAGGGCATTATAATGAGACCGTTAGTTCAGGACACGGCTGAGTCCTCCCCCTAACCTCTGGGCAGCTGCAGGGTGCTGAGGACCCTGGGTTTCTGAGCGCTTCCTCTGAACAGATGAGGAAGGTCTAATCTTCCTGTGGAGTGAGCATACTCAGCAAGCAACAAAAGCAAGCTGAGATGAAGACATTCTGCAGGCTACCTCTCAGAGGCGCATAATCCCCAAATCAAACAATTCTTTCTTATGTATGCTTCCCCAGATAGCTGTAAAGATGGCAGACAGAGACCCAGGATGCCTTCCAAGGTCACTGTAGGGTACTCACAGAGAATCTAAACCACTGTGTGTGGACCATGTCACTGCGTTTTCCCCCGCCTTCATCCCCTAAATAACCCTAACCAGCATCAAGACAGCTAATCTGTAAAGTCAGTCAGCTGCTTCCCTGACTGTTAATGAAACTGGTAACTGTAATTCCCACTTGCTATGGTTTTGCCTCAATAAAAAGCAAGCAGGCCCCTCTCATCTATGACTGAAGGTATTCTTAGATTCGGGACAGGAAACATTGTTCTCATCATTTGAATCCATCTTTGCCTAAAGCCTCAGACACCATTCTCTCCTCCCAGCTTCTGTCCTTTGAGCCAGGAAGGTGAGAACGAGCCCCGAGGCACCTCTCTGTTGATTTTCAGGCAGCTACTTGAAAGAGAACTCATCTTAATTGAGTCAAACCCCTTCTTCAATGCAGTAGTCCTTGATAGTCCACACAAAGGTGTACAAAGGGCCTAGCTTGGCCCTTACTGCAAACTGTCTCTTAAAACGTTAGGCCTCTTAGAGGCTTGTCTCCAAAATGGACTCATTGTTTTAGTGCTGTGCAGAAATGAGAGTGCAAAGCTGTAAGAATCTACAAACAATGTGTCATTTGGAAGAAGTTGGACACAGTTAAGTGTTAATTTGAAGAAGAAAACATATTTAGCGTAAATATTTAAATAGCACTTCCATTTTCGGAGGGATCTTCAGTTCTTAGGCGGCCTATGAAGTTATGATTTCCATTTTATAAATGAAAAGCTGGAAGAGGCCAACTGAACTTGCTTCTGTATTGGCAATGCTGGTTTGGGAACACATCCATTGCTACTGCGGCAAGAGTGGTAGCTGCCACTTCAAGCTGGTGGCAGGTTCAGCAAGACTCGGCCCTCATAGCCACTCTTAGGTTGACTAGAAAGTTAGTAAACAACAGTCTTCCTCTCCCCCTTGCTGCCCGCCCCCGTCACTAGCTTCCCCTTCTCACAGCACAGGTTTTTTGGGAAACTTGATATTCAGTACTAAGGAGCATCTCTATGCAGGAGAATCAAGGCTTTAGATGCTACAATTTGAGCCACTTGGACAGAGAGAAGTTGTGTGAGAAGTTTGACATTAGATTGGTAGCTTGAAATTGGCCATCTTGAGAGTATTTCCGTCATGGAAATAAGCAAATGTTACAAAGTAGAACTCTCCCACCCCAGGAGCCAATTGTTCAACATGTAACAGCATATCATTGAGCAGAGATACATATACCAAACGAGATAAGAAAGGCCAACGATGGAGATTCTCCAGCCTGAGACACTCAGTACCATCCCTGCCTGAGGGAAAACCAGAAAGTTCCTTTAGAAGCCAACAAATAAAAAAGGCAGATCTGACCAGGCTCATCCACTTTTTATTCTGGGTCTCATTGTGCATCTTAGGTTTATTTATTTATTTTACACAAGTAATGGATGGATATATTTTCATGGCAAAAAAGATTCAAACAATACAGAAATATATGGATAAAAAAAAAAAGATACCTTTCATTCATTCTGCCTTTCCTATCATAATCTTCTTCCAAGGTAACTAATCATCAGCTTTATGGATGTTTCCAGTCTTCTTTCTATACATTTACACACACACACACACACACATACTGTGTCCCCGGTAGCATAAATGGTTAAGTGCTCAGCTACTAACCAGAAGGTTGGCAATTTGAATTCACCCAGAGGCACCTCAGAAGAAAGGCCTGTGATCTGCTTCAGAATGGTCACAGCCATTGAAAATCCTATGGAGCACAGTTCTACTCTGAAACACATGGGGTCACCATGAGTTGGAATCAACTCGATGGCAACTGGTTTGATTTGATTTTACGCACATATATGAATACAGACACATATTTTCATATACATACATATATTCATACATTTGTATTTATATGTACTCTTCTGCATTTTGTATTTTTATAAAATCTAGTCTGGTGAGGGTATTCAAAGATGCTGTTCAAATGTGAGATCAGCAAACCTCTTTCCATTAAGTGAAGCTCATCCTCATTTGAACAGAGATCATTTCTCCACATTGTACTCCATTATCATTAATGCTTTTAGGACATGCCTGAAAAATCCTATAATTTATGTTAAATAAAAATTGGTATATTTTGGGTTGTACCATAAGATGCCTATTATAATGCTATTTATAAACCCCCTCAAATGTAAATTAGCAACAAATAACTTGAAGAAGATATAATGATAGAGATGATAGACTTAATATGTAAAAATCAATTATTTTGAAATATTTGGGGCCTACTTTATAAAAACAGTTCATAAAATTGGTTTTGTTTATTGATGTTTAAGGAAAACAACTACATATTTGAAATGCTGATTATATTCTTGAAAAGTATAATTAATTATAGGGATTAAAATAGGATCATCTCATGTGATATAATTCATGGAAAGAATTTTAAAAACTATAATGTGCTGTACAAAGAGTAGCTATTGATGTCATGCAAAAAAAAAGAGCCATTTGTTCTCTCTTCTTTGCATAAATATATTGAATGGGATATATAGCAAGCGTGCACTCTTTCTGCTTTGACACGTGTTTCACATGATTTTTCCACGTATATGTTTATTCCTAACTCGCGGAGCAACTGTTATGCATTATGCATAAGCCTTCACTTTTCAATATTCAGATAATTTAGAGTTTCTATAAATCATTTAAATCCTCTACATACAAACACATACATTTCAGCTAAATAGTGCCGATGCTCAGGTTATCCAGGGTGGCAAGGAATCTCTTTGGCGAGAACAATCCCAAATGGCTGCACATAAAAACTGTGTAGGATATGTGACGTCTGTCCATTATGGGTCTGAATTACAAAACCTTATGCTAAGAATGATAATTTCTCATGTGAAGTCTGCTGGCAGGCACACACCTTCCATTTTCTTTTAGACTCTTCTGTCCATTTGGCATAGTGCAATCTACTAAACACTATTAAATGAATAACCTCAAGGGTGAATTAAAACAACAACCAAACCATTAAATGTGCCGAAGCCAATGCAAACTTGTAGGGAAGTTTGACATTTCTTTTATTCACAGGCTGTTTCCTAAACGTCCCGATGACCAGGGAACATTTGTTACACATCGGCATGTTGCTAGAGGCATCCACATTTAATGTCAAAATAGGCACTTCTTAATCTTCCGACCGTGTGGCAGGTGTAGCGCCAAATCCAAATCCATAGGAGAGTGAGCAAGTGTTGATGTAATAGGCTGAAGTTTATGTTTTTCCCCCTTTCTAAATAAGCTCACTCTTTCGGTAGCAAGCACTTAGGGAATTCCTAAAATATTTGCAAACATTTCTGTCAGATAGCATCACCGTCACCGTATGATTTAAACAAGCATGTATTCATCACACTTAAACCAGATGTCGTCTGAGTAAATGAGAAATGAATCAGTTGCTCCTGACAGCTTGTTTATTTCTGGCAACACTTTATACAGCGGGGATTGTCTAAATGCACAGCACACTTCCCTCATATCTAGACAGGAGGCTGAAATGTCCAAATACTAGAGGAAAAAGTCTTCCTTCAAAGTTGTTGCTGTTGTTAGGTGTCTTCCAGTGGGTTCCGACTCATAGTGGCCTTCTGTACAACAGAACAAAACACTGCCTGGTCCTGTGCCATCCTCACAATTGTTGTTATGCTTGAGTCCACTGTTGCAGCCACTGTGTCAATCCATCTAGTTAAGGGTCTTTCTGGTTTTAGCTGACCCTCTACTTTACCAAGCTTGATGTCCTTTTAAGTGGTGTGCCTGAAAAATAGACTCCCTTTCCCCTCTGATCAAGAGGGATATGTGGCAAGAAAAGAGATGAGGTCTTCAAGACTGAAGTTCTTTTGGGGGCATAAGAGTGATGACGATCATACTGTTACTACTACCACCTCCACCTCCAACCTAAAGGGTCATGCCTGATAATTAAAGGGGAGCTCCCTTTAACTGAAATGTTGAAAATATGCCAGGAACTTTGCTAAGCATTTGCTAACATTATCTCATTTAATCCACATAGTAACTTTAGATACTTCTCTCCAAAAGAAGGAGATGGTCAACGGATGATTGGTGAGGACAGACATTCTGCAATAGTAAGGTCTTTTCAATAAATCTCCTCTTTACAGTTCAGGAAAGTGAGGCATCGAGAAGCTAAATTGTTCAAGGACTTCCAGAGATTAAGAAGCAAATTAGTGATTCAAACCAGGTCATCTGGCTCCCTAGCCTGTGCGAGACTGTTCTGCATTGGTCTTAGTGTTGGGTGTCTCAGGTCTGGGCTGATGACCTTTACCTTTCTGAGACTCATGCTCCTTATTTGTGGGATTATTGTTGTTGTTAGCTGCTGTCAAATTGGCCATGATTCTTGAAGACCCCGTGCACAATGGAATGAAATGCCACCTGGTCCTGTACCACTCCCGTGATTGGTTGCAGATTGGACCGATGTGCTCCATAGGGTTTTCATTGGCTTATTTTTGCAAGTAGATCACCAGGCTTTGTTTCCTAGTCTGAAAATTCACTGAAACGTGTTCAGCATCATAGCAACATGCAAGCCTCCACTGACAGATGGGTAATGGCTGCCCATGAGGTTCATTGGCCAAGAATCAAACCAGGTCTCCTGCATAGAAGGTGAGAATTCTATCACTGAACTGGACAGTGGAATAACTATAGCTCTTTAAAGCTTTAGATTTCTAAAAATTGTGAACACTTGCCAATGCTTAGAAAACAGTGCCCTGAAACATTTTTGCTTAGTTTCCAAACATTTGTAGCCTACATATCGTAAGTGGGCAGGAGGTTAGCTGGTCAAATAAAATATAACCCGATGGTTTTCCAGTTTGTTTACAATTCTTAGGTAAGGAAATGGATTGCAAAAGCCCTTTAGTGTGAAGCCTTAAGAAAAAAAGACATTTGTACATTTCACTTTGGGGCAGGTTAGACCAAATGAACAGAGAAGCATTATATACATATACATGCCATTGAGAATTATCACTAGGGTCACTTTACAGTTCCTGGGGCAACTGAAAGGCTTAAAATAATGACTCTTCCAATAACGAGGATAAAGCAGGAAGAAGGAGATGGTCAACGGATGATTGGTGAGGACAGACATTCTGCAATAGTAAGGTCTTTTCAATAAATCCTATAGATTCTGCCTAGCTCCTGGGTCAGAAGGTCATGACTCAAATGGCCAGAGGAACTGCTGTGTCAACTTTAAATGATCTCTCTCTCTCTGCTAGGCCTCGGAAGAGGTGGCATTTAAAGAAAAATATAAAATCACTGATGCCTTGTGCACTTATATCACCTGCTTCTCTATTTTGAGGGAAAGGATGTGACGACAGAGAACCTACTCTGCACAAAGCGAGCTTGTGCGTAAGAAGGCCTTTCAAGAGCTACACCAGGGACAATGCAAATATGTGTCCCTTTCAAGGGCTGTTAAATCTAATTCATTACCATCCCACTATTATCTCATCCACCACCCATCTGTCAGTTTGTCGTACTGTGATGGTTTGTGTGTTGCTATGATGTTGGAAGCTATGCCACCAGTACTTCAAATACCAGCAGAGTCACCCATGGTAGACAGGTTTCAGCAGAGTGGAAAGAGCTAAGACGGGCTAAGAAGAAAGGCCTGGCAATCTATGTCTGAAAATTAGCCAACAAAAACCCTATGGATCACAATGGAATATCGTCTGAAATTGTGCTGGAAGGCACTCAAAATACCTGAAAGTCGAAACAATGGACTGACGCACACCAATGACAGTGCAACTAGAGCAGGATAAGGCAGCGTTTCATTTTGTTGTACTTAGGGTTGCCATGAGTCGAAGCCAACTTGATGGTAGTTAACTACAGCAACGTTACCTAATAGCCTAATAGGTTTTAGAGTACTCCCTCTTTTTTATATTCAACAAACAATATCTCCCCTCAGTCCAATATTTAGGATATATCCTGATGGAGTTTACTGCTGATAATAAAAAAAAAAATTTTTTTTTTTTTTTTAAGAATAAGTCAATATGACAGGCTGCATATGGACAGAGGCTGTGGATGTGGTTTAGTGTTAAGGTGGTGAGATTACGAGAGAATTTGTTTTTCTATTTTATGCTTCCACTGATATGACTACAATATTGTTTTAACCATATAAGCAGAAACTGAGATGAAGAGCTAATATGTATCATATAAATTGATTTGCAAGCAGGTAACCCACACACGTGGGTCTCCACAAGCACAAAGTCAGTCGGTATTATATGAATTCTCTGGGATCACGGATGGAAGGATCTGAATTTCTGATGGCCTCAAATGTGATGGCAGCCTTTTAGCATGAAGACGAGTACTGTAATTTGGCAGCGAACTCAAGACTCATGCTCACCAGACTGGTAGATCGGAAATAAATCACAGATGTCACACACATGCTTTCTTAGAAGGGAGTAAATTGATAAGGTGCCAAACCCCATCACACCCACACCGTTCTTGTTTCAATTGATAGAGCCTCTCACCCTTGAAATTCTGACAAGAACTATTAGGGAAAGAGACTCTAACTCATATCTCTTCCTGACTCTTTATCCATCTTTCCAAACAGTTTCTATCTGAGCTCTGTTTCAAGCTCATTTAATTATGATGTCTGAATCAATACCTTGTACCAGACCCAGCCGGCACCAGCTTGCCTGGCAGTTTCCAATATCCCGTGACAGCCTTTCTAAAAATGCTCATCTTCTCATTTTGAGTAGAAGGTGCCTGACTTAACATCGAATACCTTTAAAAAAATTGAAATTAGTCATTACTTATAGGTCTAACAAGATCTAACGTGTTTTTTTCAAAAATACATTGCATAACTCAGATTCACTTTCTATCTCTGAAATGCTAAGCTAGAGACTACAAAAATGGAAATGAAGCCAACAGCAATTTAAATAAATTACAGGCTGACAACAAACTGCCTTGGTGATGTTTTAAATGAAACATTAACTGCAAAAAATATTGGTATGTTTCAGCATATCTTCAGAGACTCCATTTTGATACTGTGGTAGATTTTTGAATTCCTGCCGTATAAAGGAAGGTTTACAAAAAAAAAAAAGAGACTATACAAAAATGATGCGCTATCTATCAGCCCAGAACTACAACAATTTCCTAGGCCAACTCTTCAGACAGGCACTGGACTGGACTGTGGGACATAAAGTGATACTCATGAAGAGTGTGCCTCTTAGTCAAGTAGATACAAGAAACCAAAGGGGCAGCTTTTGTCCAGAGGTGAGATGGGAAGGCAGAGAGGGTTAGGAGCTGGTTGAATGGTCCTGGGGAATCAGCGGCTGAGAGGAGGAGTGTGCTGTCACACAATGGGGTGAGCAATTAGGGTCGCATAACAATGTATGTATAGAATTTTGTATGGGAGACTAACTTGAAATGTAAACTTTGTTTAACTACAACAATAAAAAAAAAAAGAGGTATATAAAAAAAAAGATGTGCTAAATTGGGGGCCTGATTTTGTGAAGAAAACATGGTAAGTTTGCCTGAATTGACGTTCTTTAAATACAGAGTGTACATCTAAAGAGGATGTCTAGATGAAAAGGTCTCTTAGTATATAATGTATTTATGCAGTTGGAGCAAATGCACTGGCCTTGAATCAGAACATTTGGGGTTGTCTCTGTTAATCAAATCTAGGAGCTTAAAGCAAATTACCTAGAATCTCAGCTTCCTTGTCCATAAAATGTTTATAAGGAAGAGAGAGGCCAGGATGTTAACTCTCCAAGTTTGAGAATTCTGATGTTATACGGACATCTCAAAGGTGCCCTGGTGGCACAATGGTTAAGCAAGCGGCTGCTAACCCAAAGGTTGGTGGTTCGAACCCACCCAGCAGCTCTGCAGGAGAAAGATCTGGCAATCTGCTCCCATAAAGATTACAGCCTAGAAAACCCTATAGGGCAGTTCTACTCTGTCACATGGGGTTGCTATGAGTCAAAATTGAATCTATAGCACCTAACAATATCAACAACAAAGACATCTCAACTGTGTGCTTATCTCTTTGAAACATTTATTAAGGAATCTTCAGTGACTTTCTATAATATACAGGTCTCTATGTGTCTATAAACTATTTGTCCATAGGTTATATAGGCCTATATATGCATATGACACAAAGTCTTACACATGTCTTTAAGGTATAGACCTCCATGTGTCTATAAGGTATAGGTTTATATGTGCTGATAAGATATAAATACCCAAAACCAAACCCGTTGCCGTCTAGTCTATTCCAACTCATAGTGACCCTATAGGACAGAGTAGAACTGCCCCATATGGTTTCCAAGGATGTAATCTTTATGGAAGCAAACTGCCACATCTTTCTTCCATGGAGTGTCTGCTGGGTTCAAACGTCCAACCTTTCAGTTAGCAGCCAAGCACTTAACTGCTGTGCCACCAGGGCTCGTTTTATAAGATACAGGCATCTGTAAGGCTATACAATTATCGGCCTATATGTGTTTATATGGGTTGGCAATAGGTTTGTTTGTTTTTTGTTTTTTTTTTTTTTTTTGGTTATAAGGTATATATTGGTCTACAAGGTATAAGCCTATATGTGTCTATAAAGTGTAAGCCTGTATGTGTGTCTGTAAGTATAGAGCTCTGTGTTTATAAGGTATAGGCCTTTATGTGTATATATATACCATCCGGACCTATATGTGTCTGTAAGGTATGAGCCAATGTATGTCTGTACGATACAAGCTTCTAGGTATCTATACAAGATAAAGGCTTCAAATGTCTTGATAATATCCTACATAGAGTCAAGGAATTAGTTAAATTACCTTGATAAGATCCCATCCATTTTTCTGACTAAATATAAACTCTGCAATTTTATCATGAGCAATATAAGAAACACATACAAACATACACATATTCACCCACACACATATGTAAAATAATTTCCTGTGGTTTGAGGGGGAAATCTGTATAAAGAATAAACTTACATCATAGATAAGTTCTTTTTATTGTGGGGAATGTCAAAGGAGAATATAGAAAATGTTTTTAATGAAGATTTGGAAGCTGCCAAATCAAAGTCAATTGTTTGGTGGCTATTTTTAATGCTCTCCCAAAAAGAAATACAAATCTCTATATCTTTCCCCCATAACAGTTTTACTGCCACTAGCAGGACTTAAATTCTTTAAACTTGGCCTTGTCCTAAAGGAGAAATAGCCATTGTGATGAGTTGCCCTTGGGAATGACAGGTGATGGATGAGAGCTCCAATGTTCTAATGAAGGAAACCTGAGGCTAATACAAGTCGACAGATGCCCAACACAATAATATTAATAGTTTACATTTGTTATTGTTACTACTTTTTCAAACACTCCAATTAGACCACTGTTGTACGTTATTTAGAAAATACTGTTTCTTGCTTAAATTGCTACGGACATGTTAAAGAGGCAACAAAACCCAACAAAATTCTACATCTTTAAAGTGTTTTCATAGACTGTTGCATATTTCACAACTTCTAATAACTAGGTGCTAGCAGCTAAATAATATTATAGATATCTGTCTATATAATACATAATAAATATTTGGCATCACTGAATCAGCATTCTTGAGTTACTACCGAGTAAAACTTCATCTCATTTATAGCACATGCACATGATAACCTTCTATGAATCCTAAAAATATCCTTCAAAACATCTCCCCAAAAGCCCTACACATTTTTTAACTTCTAAAAGAGAGTTGTGGAAAGATGGGAGAACTCTGTTTTTCCAATTTACATTAATTTCCCATCATTTACAGATCACTCAACTTTCAAATTTTCACATAAAGAAAGAACTATAGCTGCCTAGCTCTGATTTCTTAAACCCTTGGTTTAGACTTTGCTTTACCCTATCTCCGCATTTCTTCTAGGACCATAAAAAGTGTCATTAGATCCTCCTTTCATAACCTGATGGGTTAGAAATCTTTTGTCTACTCAGAGCTCCAAGCCGAGGGACATTTTTGGTTGGACACATCAGTGGTAGAAATCACTCAAGACAAATTGTCCCTTGGTTGGCCTGTTTTCTGTGTCAAACATAACCTCAGTTCTCTGAATGAGCTCTTCATCACTAGCACATGTAGATCCAAAGGGGAGCAGAGTCAGCATAAGAAAGAGGCAGTGTCTTTCGCATAAAGAGCACTTACTTAAGGTTTCGTTGTTGTGTTAGTTGCTGACTCATGGACAATAGGATCAGATCATTATGATCCATAGGGCTTTCATTGGCTGATTTTTTTTTTTGGAAGTAGATGGCAGGCCTTTCTTCCTAGTCCTTCTTAGTCTTGAAGCTCCACTGAAACCTGTTCATAATTGTGCCAACATGGAACCTTCATAGGCAGACAGGTGGTGGCTGCACATGTGGTGCATTAGTCAGGAATCGAACCTGAGTCTCCCAGAAAAAGGTGCGAATTCTATCATTGAACCACCACTGTCCCCTTATTTAAGGAAGCCATTTATTGTTCAAACCTAGATACTTATTTATTTCTGGGGGGAATAAAAAGATTCAATGGCCAGGTTGCTAAGACAGTCTGCATAACCTGGGGTTGTTTCAGGCAAACTGAGACATATGGTCACAGTGCCATTATTGGCTGGGCAACCTTTGGTCCTCATTCAATGTCTCTGGGCCTCAGTTTCTTTATATAAAAAAGGAGGGTAACAATATCTGCCTGGAATATGTCAGAAGATTGTAAAAGACCAATGAAATAATACTTATGAAAGCACTTTAATAACCTAAAAAACCATACCAACTAGAGCTATAAAATTATTCACAATAATAAGATAAATGCCTTTAGTATTGATATTGAAATGTAATTAGGGAAATCATACAAGCCTCAAAGAATCCAGACGAACTGAAGAAAGGGTTTATACTACCCTACATGTCCGTATGGAGTGTTAGGTAATATATATTTATTGTATTGAAAAATCTGCCACTCCTCAAATTCTTTTTTCTTTTTTTTTTTTACAGTTCATTGAGTTTGTTTTTTTAAATTGTTGTAAAACATAGGGAACACAACATTTGCTGATTCAATATTTTTCACGTTTACAATTCAATAAAACCAATTACATAAATCATGTTGTGCAACCATCATCAATATCTGTTGCCACACTTCCCATCCCCATAAACAGAAACTCAGTGCTACCTGAGCAATGATTGCGGCTTCCCCCTCCCTCCCGCCTCCGGTAACTACTATTAAACTCAATCTCTATACATTTGCCTATTTTAGGTATTACATACTAGTGAAATCATACAATATTTGTCCTTTTATGATTGACTAATTTCACTCAGCATAATGTTTTCAAGATTCATCCATGTTATAGCAGGGATTAGGACTTCATTCCTCTTTAGGGTAGAGTAATATTCCAGTGGGTATATGCACCACATTTTATTTATCCTTTTGTCTGTGGATGGACATTTGGGTTGTTTCCACCTTTAGACTATTGTGAATAGTGCTCCAATGAAAACTGGTGTCCATGTGTCTGTTTCTGTCACTGCTTTTTCAAGTCTCTTGTGTATATACCTAGGTGCAGAATTGCAGGGAGCCCTGGTGCCACAGTGGTTAAGGGCTTCGCTGATAACCAAAAGGTCAGCAGTTCGAATCCACCAGCTGCTCCTTGGAAACCTATAGGGCAGTTCTACTCTGTCCTACAGTGTCGCTATGAGTCGGAATTGACCCAACAGCAATGAGTCTGGTTTGGGTTTTTGGTTATGGTAGCTTTATATTTAACTTTTGAAGATCCATCAAACCATTTTCGCTCATTTTTTTTATTCTTAGAGAATAACCAAACTATGAATAGTCTCTAATACAAGATAACTGGAAAAACATTTACATTCTGAAAGCAATACAGTGTATTTAGGCAATTATTTTCCAGATTGAATATTCGATAAGTTCACTTCAAAATACAGCCTATTACAGGTTGACATTAACTGGATAATCATCAGTTCCTGCAGAAAAGGTTTGGTTTCTGTTGATTGTAAGCTTACTTTGTGCCAATAGTTAACTTGGGAAGCTGAGAAAAGTGCAGTCTTAGGTTTCATTGGTGGAAGTTCAGCCTTGAGAGGGGAAAGCAGATCATCTGTGTTCTACCCTGGTCAGTGTGCACCTGGACTAGTATGTATAGATGGCTTGGAGCAATTCCAGACAGGGGTGATGAGGGTGGCAATGATCTAGAAGCTGCATCATGTCTGTACAAGTGGAAATAATTGGGTGTATTTAGACTAGAAAAAGAAGACACTCCACAAACCAGAAGTGCTATCATGTGGAGAGAGATTTCAAGTTCCAAAGGATAAGACAAGAGCTAACACACTGAAGTTAGAGGGAGAAAGGTTTGCAACAATCTATTGAGTTAGAGGGAGAAAGGTTTGCAACAATCTATTGAATTCCTTTCTGACAACTGTGTTCTGCAGCATCTGTGGAGGGTCCACAGAAGGGCCTCAGGGGCTGCTGTGGGACTAGGATGGTGGGGGCTGCTCAGTAGCATCAGGCCATCAGGCCTCCAAGCCCAACCAGTGCAGTTCTGCTTTTGTTGGTTGCTGAGATTTTTTATTTTCGTTGCTTTTTAGTCTGTCTTTTTAATGTAAGGAGTCTGTACGGTATTTCTTTTGGGGGGATAAAAAGAAGGGGAAGGGAAAGGTTATACTAAACATACACACACACACACACAAACACACACACACACACACACACACACAAAACAACTCTGTTAAACCACTAACACCAAAGCTTGCTTGCAACTCCAAGGTTCTAGGAGCCTGCAATTTTAAGTTCAAGGAAGATGTTTACTGTGTGCATCCTCACCTTCAGTTCAAAGTTTCCTACAGTTTAGCTCTCAGATTAATCCTGGATTTGTATCCTCTCAAACAGAGGCTGGGAAAAAGGATGCATATGGAAACGTTTGGTCTTCAAAGGTTATGTTCTACGTGCAAAAATAAGTCAAGAAGTTCAAAACAAGGTTTGATGAAGATAAAATACAATTCAGATAATCAAGATGTGATTGTGTTTATTTTTCTATCCACCCTAAGAAGCCTAGTTCTCAAATAAGTTTGAAAAATGCAAAGACTAAATTACAGAACTAAAGTGAAATTTGACGATGGGTCTTTATTTTGGTTGTATAAAATTTTGTAATTACATTAAAATGTTCTTTCAGGGAACCTGAATGGTTGAACATCCTTCTTCATAGGACTTATGCTTATCTCCTGATGTATCACCCTAGGCATATACGGTTTAGGTGTGATGTGGTGGTCTTCGTGATTCTTAGCAAATGTTTTAAAACAACCCCATGGCTCATCTTCTGAGACCCTGGAACTCCAACTGAAAACTGGAAGTGGAATGTGAATTGACACTTAGGGCTATGGAATGCCTTCAGAACAATGGGTTAGGAATAATTTAAACTTAAAAGTTGACAACAGCCTGCCTCCGTGCTCAGTAATGGTTTCTGTTGACCGATTTTTAGATTATATTGTTCACAAAGATTGTTCTGCCACATCAATGTCCATTCATCAATCACCCAGCCATTCACTCAGTTGCAGTTATTCAGCACCCATCCCTTAGTGCCTGTGGTGAAGGCCCACCACCTGCCTTCAAGGAGCTTGCAGTCTAGTTGGGAAGATCAAGCCCAACCATGTAAGTTGATGCGTGTTACTTTAGTATAGATCCAAAGTGTTCCTTCAGAAGGGGTGATGAGGGATGGAGAAGGAAAAGAAGACTTTGTGGAGGTTAACAGTGTTGGAGTCTAATTTCTAAAGACAGGTGGAATTTCTTTAGCATTTTATACACTCCTCTCTTATAGATCGTGAGACACTTGAGGGCAATCACCATGTCCTAGTATTCCAAGCGCCTCCCAACAGGAAAAGTTCTGGGTTCTTGGAGGAAAAACTTATCCTGCAACCTGTCTTGCTACATAGAAATTGGGGGTAAATTGCTACAAGAATTTTCACCAAGACTTAGGTCAAAATAATATGTGTTTAAATGGACCAGGGTGTTATCTCACCCTCTCACCAAGTGCCACCCCAAGGCTGGAGGCCAAAAGCTGAGTGAAGAGAGCAGAGGTGGGTTTACTATGAAGCCAAATTTGGCATAAGTTTGGGGGCCCATCATTTGCACAGGCCCTTTCCAAGGCCCTGGTGCTAATTTCGTATTGTTAATTTTGTATTTGTTCTCTTAAAGAGGGTCTCCTAAATTATGTAAGTGTGAGGCTCCACAAAATCTTTATCTATCCCTGGATGAAAGGAACCCAGTTAGTTTGATTCAGAGAAAAGCAAGGTCTTTTGGAAGGAGTATAGTCTGTTCTGTTCTGCTTAAGAAGATGGGCTCTGGAGTCGCATTGCCTGGACTCAAAAGCTGATCTACACCACTTACAAGTTGTGTGATCTTGGGCATGTTGCTTAACCTCTTCAAGCCCCGGGAACAATAGCATCCACTTCATGCAAGTATATTCTTTCCTAGAACTTTATGTACTGAGCACAAACTAGGTGCCAGCCCCAGGGCAATAACTCAAGAAAGGACACTTTTGGAGCAAGCAGGGGAAATTGTTGGTTGCAAGGCAAGCTATAGAAACAGTTCCTCTTTATTCAAATTTTGACAT
The DNA here is from genome assembly GCF_000243295.1 of Trichechus manatus latirostris. Lineage (NCBI taxonomy): Eukaryota > Metazoa > Chordata > Mammalia > Sirenia > Trichechidae > Trichechus > Trichechus manatus. Next base: position 23,757,077 of record NW_004443938.1, read on the forward strand.
GACACTGCGAAGTATAGAATTTGTATTTTAATTGCTTAGACTTGTGTATCACTGAGAAGAAGAGAAAGAGGATCACAAATCTGAATACGTTTAGACATGGCATGAGCAAAAACATCACCCAGCTTGACTTCTTCATACAAGACCCCAAACTGGAGATTTACAAACCATGCATCTTTCTCGTGGCCTGCATGCTGGGGACATATGTCAGGTGAAATTCCAGAAGGGGGTCTTGATACATGAGGTGGTTGTTCAGCAACTAATTTATAGGGAAACATGCTTCTCTTGCCTAGTTTCTCATTATGGCCAAGAATGTGTGTTGCTGGCAGCCAGGCATTTTCCACAGAAGAGGCCCATTGCCTGCAGAATTCACTCCCTCTGGTGGTTCATCAGCGTCAGAGTTTGGCAAGTTGTAAGGCCTGGTCCACGGTGTGTTTGTTTCCACAGTCTTTTAATTAAGGCTTTATCTGGAGCTTTTAACTGGATTTTTATACGGCAAAGAGACAACTTCATGTGCACTAACAGCTTCACTGCTGTGCAGCAGAAGCACAGGGACCTGCATATGCCAGCAATAGCATTCCTGGAATGTATGTATTTTTAAACTATGTGAGGAAGAGGCCAAGTTCATTGGCAAGAGGAGTTCTGTAGCTCTGTAAAATTAAGAGATGGGTCACATTTGTGAACCAAGCACAGTATGTCTACCTGTATGAATGGATATTCTCAGTTCTGTTCAAAAAACTTTGTCAAATTCCTACTCTTTCCTGTTTTCCCTTATTCTTCAAAAAAAAAAAAAAAAAAAAAAAAGAGAGATTTAATCCAGAACAAAGGCTGTCAACACAAATACTGAAGAGTTCAGGCCCAAAGTCCTACCTATAGGTTGAGTTTTCAATATGGCAGCCGACATTATACAAATCAACTTAATGATGGCCTAATCAGTAGTTAATTCCACTTGATGTGAATGAAGTCCAAGTTTCCCTCTTCCATTTTTCTCTTTTTATTAATATAACTAAAAGAAAGTCTACTTTGTTTTATTTCTGATTCATCAAACCACTGATCTGAAAAAAGGGAAAGTGCATATTCTTCCTTTTCAAGCCCCGGGTAACCTCGGCAGCACAGCAGCCTCCATCAAAGGCAAAAAGGCTGTAAATAACAATCATTTCCCATTCATAAAAGCTGCTTTGACGGTCCAAGAAATAACAAATTACAAGGGAATAGTCCCCAAAAGATTTTAAAGCACTTTAATCATGCTGAAGCTATTTTGATGTTGTTTCTTTAGAGCAGAATTATTAACTCCTTTGAGGAACTACGACCAAGTTTGCGATTTCTGGGTGTTCTACCTAAGCAGAGTTGGAGCCAGAAAAATCCACTGTTAAATTTTTTTTGTGTGTGTGAAAAATTAAGCCATCCAAGATATCTGACTGCCTATTATTCAGGAAAACACTCTATTTCCTTTATATTTGCACTACATAAGGACGTAAAAGAAACATGACATGTCACCTGTTCTTAGGCAGCTTAGCTAAATGAGAAGCCAGAATATGTTCATTTTTTTGATTCATTTACTATATCTAATTAGAGTCCCTTACTATCCATCTGTCCAGTTTGCTGTACTGTGGTTACTTGAGTGTTACTATGATGCTGGAAGCTCTGCCACTGGTATTTCAAATACCAGCAAGGTGGTATGATGGACAGGTTTCAGAAGAGTGTCCAGACTAAGACAGACTACGAAGAAAGGCCTGGTATTTATTTCTAAAAATCAGCCAATGAAAACCCTATGGGTCACAACAGAATATTGTTGGATACAGTGCTACCCTATGTGGAAAGGCACTCAAAATACACAATAGCTGCAACAGTGGACTTGATCATACCAATGACCATGAAGATGATGCAGGACTTGGCCATGTTTCTTTCTGTTGCCCATGGATTGCCCTGAGTTGGAGTTGTCTTTCTTCTCATCCAACTAACAATTGGACTCCTGTAGTGAGTCAGTATTTGAAAATGTATCTAAGCCTTCACACAAAGTGTTGACCTCTAAGCCTGTGAGGCAAGGAACAAGGATAGAGAAGAACGTGCTCTCATCATGCCAGGAAGTAGATGTCTGATTGGGTGGGACATTGAAGCCTTCTGAGCTGAAGTTGTTTCCACTGGGAGAGGGTCTTCCCAGTTATAAAATTCTCTGCTTGAGGTCCTAGTAACACACCGTTCCTACAAGTGGAACTGTTGCCATCACTTCCAGGCAGGTGCTGTTCAAGGATGCTAAAACAAGGCTAGGTGATAAAGATGAATCAAGGACTAGTCAGAGGAACAGCTCACACAATGCACAATCAAAGAGCACCCAATTGTGAAGACTCTTGAAGTCCATAACTAAATTTTTATTCTGTTTTGATACAATAACAGAGTCCCTAAATGGAATTATACTTAAGACTGAGAAAAGGCAGCTGGTGTAATGTAGATATAATTCTATCAAGAAATTCAGCTGGAGCCATAATGCAAAACTGAGATGCTCAGGTGATCTGATTTGTACGCATATCTACAATTTCCAGAAAATGTCAATTTCCACAATTATTTTAAAAGTAACTCCCACAACTCTCTTTCTATGGACATGTTTCTTTATCCCAAATGGCTACATGACCCCAGCTTTAGTTTGTCATGCATATTTTATCAGAGAAATGGGAAGGCAGCTACCCTGTATATTTCAAAACTCCTTTTGCTTTCAAGCGCTATGGTTCGAATTACAAACTGACAGGCTGAAGAGCCTACGCTACATCTCTGCAATTCTTCTGACACTAAAACAGAAGTTCTGCATGCTCCAGTATCAGAGCTACTGCTGCCCACGGCATTGAGGAGGAATTTGTTGCATTAATAATTAGAGGAACTTCATTCTTATCCTTCAACAGAGGCAATTATTTCAGTTTTAAAGAATTGAGGTCACATTTTTTTTATGTTACAGTTTTTTTCAGAGGGTTACCTGTAAAATACATAGACTTTATTTTTATTTTCCTTCTAAATTATTCCAAAATGATGAATTAGCACTTTAGACCTGGAGATTTGGATCTAAGGCATAATTAGAATGGAAAACAATATTCTGATGTCATTTGCTACTCTAGGAAGGAAATAAAAAGGATATGCTTAGTCATGATTAATCAAATCATAGTTTGACAATCATCACTCTCTAAGGTTTAAATGATAGTTACCACAGTAAATTAAAATTTTAACGAGACAGCATTGTTCAATACAACTACTCGTTATTAGGTTGAACCTATGAAATCTCCATTTTTGCGGATCAAAACAGTTGCATATTAGCATTTATATGCGATTCTACCTAGTAGTTGGATTTAGATAAACTTTTTCACGTTTCATATAGCTTTTGCAACTTTATAAATCATAATAACTGCGGCCACTGTAATTTAATTCCTAATTAGATGGTTAATTTATCCAGTATGTTAGAGACCTTTCCCCCTCTAGAACATGGTTTAACATCAGATTCTACAATAAATGACTTTATGTGACTTTTGGATGGTTTTTGTATGACTGTACATTAGTAATTATCTACAGATAATTCTACGGAGTTTAACATCACCTGGGTTGTTTTTGAGATTTCTATCAACATTAAGACAGCCACCTATCAGAGTCAAGTCCCAGCTACAGAGTCACTGTATTGTTAGATGAATACAAACTCATCAAACATAGCATATTAATTCTAAGGCTCTTAATATTTAATTTATCTTAAATCTATGAATAACAATTATTAAACATCCACTGCATGCATGTTCTAAGAATCGATGTCCTTAACAGTACTCATCATATATAGTACTGGTCATAGCCCACTTCAAATACCAAACTTAGGCAATAGGAATATTCCTTGAACAAAATATAAATAAATCACTGCAGTGGAGTATAATTAGATTAAATTTGCTATTCCTTGGTTTAGTAGCAGAGGAAAGGCAATGCTTGAAAGCACAATCACACCACCACTGATTTGGAACAAGTCCCTCATGCTCTGCCCTTGGAAACTAAAAAAAGAGAAGGGCATGTTTTGTGAATGACGTTGTGGAGGAAAGAACAAAAGAAAAACTTGGCCTTCTCCACTCAGCATTCCACAAAGACACAAAATATGCTTTGAAGGTTGCAGGCAGGAGAAACCCCTCTAGGGGAGGGTCTGGAGATTTGTCATTGGCAGCCCAGATGGCAATGCTTTGTCCGCCCTGGAGACCCGCAAAGATACTGGTGTGGGGTTTAAGGACTGTCAAATCTCCCTTCAATCTGGAACATGCCAAGTGGCCCAGAGACCTCCGGTACTCATGGGTCACCGGCAAAGAAAATGCTCTGCTAGAGGACAGTCTAGGCAAAGGACTTGGGCATTTTCCCATTTTCAGGATAGCCAAAGGGTGCTTCCAACCTACTGAGTGGCAGATTGAGAAAAGGGAGAGAAGAGGAGGAAGGGCTTCAAGTCTTCACCTTGCATTCAGGTGGGTTGCAACTTTTCCCTGAAATTTTAAACAAATTCTCAGTTCTGAATTTTACATTGTGAGAAAAACACAAAACTTATTAAAATTAAACTTGCAAAAGATCAAATACAAAAAGACAACAACCTGTGGCTCTTTAGGTTTTTTTCTGAAATGTGTCTACTTGCATTTTGACTGAAATTTTCTTTCTTTATGATGGTGCAAAGCACATATTTTCTTTTTTGATTAAAATATGCCCATCTAGACATATGTGTGAGTTGCTTGCTGGTGGCACTCAGTAATTGATTAAATGAAAGATAAGATGATACCTTTAATTTAACTTGGTAATTAAAGTGCTCTGCACTTTGTACATCAAATGCAGTTGAATCCTCTTGTAATATAGGTTAAGACGAGGAGGTCTAAGTGAAATAAGCCATACACAAAAGGACAAATATTGCATGATCCCATTTCGATGAAATATCTAGAATAGACAAACACATAGGTCAGAAAGTAGATTAGTGGTTACCATAAGCTGGGGAAAATGGAGACTGAGGAATTATTGCTTCCTGGGTACTGAGTTTGTATTTGGGTTTATGAAAAAGTTGTGGAAACAAGTAGTGATGATAGTTGCACATGTGTGATTAAAGCCACTGGAGTATGCACTTAAAAATGGGTAAAAAAACCAAGTTTTATTTTGTGTTTATTTTACCACAATTAAAAAAAAAAAGAAGCAGAAGAAGGAAGAGGAGAAGAGGACTTACAGGTGAGTAAAGACAGACTCCCTGTCCACCCAAAATGTAGTTAGGTAGAGAACAAAGATAGGATTATGGGAATTAAGGAGTGGATGCACGTGGTTGCAAAATTACATACATCTAACTGCAGAAGTGAAATGTTGCCTTGACTGTCAGTTTAATTGAAGGGTATCTATATCTAGAACCTTCTCACTGGTGCAGCGGTATCCATGATGAAATTCTCAGAGATGACTGTACAAATAGTACATCACCGTTATAAAACAAAAACATTATACATGACTTTTTAATATCTCCTAGGACGGACATAATAAGGAAAATGTATTTGCTTTCAAGAAAACACATCAAATAAGGTAAATGATTCAATATGTAACAAAAAAATTTCCATTAATATTCTTCATAAAATTGTTTCCTAAGAAAGCTTACATATGAAAATAATTTTTCATTTAAATAGATTTACTCTTTGATGCTAATAGACTTAGCTGCTCAAATTAATTTTAAATTTTGCAAAAAACAATATAAAACATTGGCTTTGTGGTGATCTATGAAATTATTTTTTAATATTTCTTTGTGCCTTTGAGCAATTTAAAATATGCAAAGTAATATGTTTTCCCGCAAGAAACAATCTCTTTTGTGATCCTGAAACCTAAATTTTTATATTAAACAAAAGCATTAGGCTTTTAGAGTTTATCGAGACAACAGAATGAAAACCACAATTACCTTGAAATATCAGCAAGTGACTAAATGTTTAGAGATGACTTACTGTTTTTATTTTTTAAAAAAGTAGACTTTTAATCCATTACAGTAGGGGTATGAATGGTATAAATTAATACAGGTAAATAGTTCAGCTAAGTGCTCTCAGGTGAATTGCAATCAAAATTAAGACCCATAATTTAACAAGAAAAAGTCACTTCTAAATTATTCTTTGCTAATTTCAAACAAAGGGTATTAAATGTCATTACCGCAGTAAGTCATTATGTAATTAAACCATTTCTTTTGCGCTTCTGCAATAGTTTTCAGTCCCTATCAGTTCAGTCAGTGTTGTCTGAAGTTACAGAATTTACTACCAAGAGTTCTATTAAATAATTCGAGGATTTCATATTTTTTCATAAATGGAAAAATTCATAGCTAACCCCCCGAACCGTGAATATATCTGAAATGAAGATGGTATTAAATATCTCATTATTAAGCTGCTGTTTTTCAGTCTGATATCCTAAAATGTGCTTTGATCATTTTTAGATCTCCCTTTCTAAATTTAATCACAAGACTGAAGACTATTTCACTTATCAAATAAAAATTCAACACAATCCAAACTTAAAACATTAAGGTCATAAAGCGATGACTTCAGTATCGCATAAAAACACTTCAGTGAAAGTAAAAGAAATAAAATTTGACCACATCCACACTTTAAACATATCATGTGTCATTCTGAGATGTCTCTTTGGCAATCTAACCCTGTCAACAAGCTGGTGCTAAGCAGTTTTATCTGTGAAATGTCCACAATGTCTTATCTATAAACATATAATTGAAGTTTTATTTAAGGTTTTCCTGTGATTAAAAAAAAATTAGATAACTTATTTTTATTGTACTTTAGATGAAGGTTTACAGAACAAATAGTTTCTCATTAAACAGTACACACATTGTTTTATGACATTGGTTCACAACCCCTTCTCGACCTTGGAGGACGCTTTTTTTGGTGAAAATATACGTAGCCAAAGTTACACCATTTCAAAAGTTTCTACATGTACAATTCAGTGACATCAATTACATTCTTCCAGTTGT
>NW_004443938.1:23764146-23770486 GCF_000243295.1 Trichechus manatus latirostris
TCTACTGGAAAGTCATCTCGTGTTTTATTTTGAATGCCTACTGGAACCATCCTGTCCTGTTTTTGTAAATGTTTTGATATTGTCTGCTGTCTTTGGGGCATTCAGTGGTTATTTTCCTCGTTTATTGATTACAGATTTGTTTGTTTCATCTTGTTTTTTGTTTTATTTGGTTATGTCTGAGCAGGTGGGCTGTGCGTTCTTTGTTGATTGTTTGTCTGTGGGCATGATAATTTTCACCTCCTTCACCAATGGGCAGGGTCAGTCACTCAGGTATGGTACAGCAGGTCCAGCTGAAGGGGAGTTGCTGGGTTGTGTTTGTGGCATGTACCAGGGCTGAGAGTGTGGACCAGGAATCAGTGCAGGGCAGGTTCCAGTAGGCCATGCCTATGCTGCTTGGGAGTGTGAATGTTCAGTGCATGGTGCAGGTAGGTAGGAAGGAGGGGGTAGATTGTGATGTGTGGAGCTACGATGGGTATGGGAAAGAGGAGAGAGAGACTGAGGAACAGGAGCCAAAAACAAACAAAAAAGAGTGCTAAGGAGCTTGCTATTGGAGTGGAGAGACGAGAGAGTGAGAAATGGGGAGAAACAAAAATGAAAAAAAAAGAAAAACAGTGAAAGAAAAAACGAATAAATTGAGAAACTGGAAATGAAGAAAGACAAAAAGGGAATAAGAGAGAGAAGAAAAGAAAACAAAGGAAAGAAAAAAGAAATTCCCCCTGGGAAGTCCCTGTGCATCTGTGCACAGTAAGGGAGTAGCTTCCAAGCCGCACAGTACTGCCCACCTAGAAGGGGCTCCCAAGCCGAGAAAAGAAAAAGAAAAGAAACAAACAAATAAAAACAGAACAAGTCAGAGCAAACAAACAAACAAAAAAGCCATGGGGGTCTCACCAGCGTGGCGGCATGGGCTGGGAAGCAGTTTCACAGTTGAGCGGTGTTTCGCAGCCTTTCAGAAAGAAGCAAAGATGGCACACGGAGCCAGGTATTTGAAGGAAAGGAGGGGGAGGTGGTGACAGTTAAGGAAGAAATCTAAAGAAGCAGAAAAAAGCAACACAAGCAGCCAACAAAAGGCACTCAGGGAGCCGGCCAGTGCGGGCAGGTGGAATCCAAGCAACACCAGGGTGAAGCTGGTGCTTCCTGGCCAAGAGACTGTGGCTGCAGGAGGCAGAAGAGGCTAAGTGGGGGTGAAGAAGGGTGGGGGGTGAGAAAGCATATATTGCTGGTTACTGGTTGTTCTGTCTCCTGCTGGAAGCTCCGTGAAGCTGCTTTCTCGTACCCATTGTATGCTGATCTCCGATAGGAGTCCAAGACGGTGGATTCGTGCTGCGGTAGCTAATAGGGGACCTCTGCATATATCTCTCCTTGCTCTCTGTTCTTGGTCAGTTTCTTATTCCATTTGGTGCTTGGCTGAGTTCTTTATCTCTTCATTTGATGCTTAGGGTTTCAGGATTGCCCTGTGACTCTGTTTGACTTAGTTTTTCTGATCTTTGCTGCAAAAATTAGATAATTTTAACTTTTTCTAAGCAAATGAAAATAATTCACTGCAATATGAAGCCTGAATTTCATGACGATTACAGGCCATTGGCACACTGAATAGCAAAATATATGACACTTAAAACTGGGTGACAAAGAAATATTTATTTATTTGTTCAAATAAACCATGCAATATATTATGACCCATATTTGGGGAATTTTTGACATTATATGCATAGATATTTACATTTCAAATAATAATGAGTGTGTTTACCTATCATGGTGTTAGCCAACTGAAGATTATGATGTTGGGCATAAGCAGAACTCTATGTTATACATTTTGGCTGATTTTAACATAATCAAAAATAGGCAGAATTAGGGATTACCATGGATAATTCCCAAATTTCATCTAAATCCATAGTTTCAAACTTCTTTAAAACTCAGCCTGGTGCAATGGGAGAAGAACTGGATTGAGAGTCAAAAGATAGGGCCGACTTTGGACAAGTCATTTCACCTTCCTGAGGTTTGGTTCTCACCCTCTTTATCTGTAAGTAGAACCCTGGGCTGGTTGTTCTCTAAGGTCCTTTACAGCCTTGATATTTCATGAGTCTTTTAGTCTTTCTCTACAAAACTTGTTTTCCTAAGTCTCGTATTCATTTATTTTTCCTGACAAGGCTTCTGATAGTCTAATGGCTAAAATGACCAAAGGAAGAGAGAAACAAAACAAATGACAAAAACTAGAGAATGTGGAGTTGAATAAACAATCTTTGATAAAACAAGTTTTACAGTAGACTCCCATGTTTTACAAAGATTAAAAAATATTTAATTGTTTTTTAAATGTACTACATTTTTAAAAAGGGAACAAACTGATTATTGACAAATAAGATGCCTTTGAATTAGATGAATTTGAAGATCTTGACCCTTAGTACTACTGACACAGACTGTAGGATGCTATGAATATTCTAGGGCACTCACTGAAGATAAATGCATGTTAAAAAGAATACTACATGAAGACGGGAGAAAGAAATTAAAAATTAAAACATAAAATTGGCCAAGCTGTAAAAAGTATAATTAAAAATTCCTCTGAGGCATTCTATCATGATTAACATAAAAAGTGGTAACATTTTCAATTAAAAAAGGAGATAATTCATTATAAAATGAAACATGGGCCTCTCCAAGCTTTATTTCATATAGGTCCTTTAACAGATGACCAGAAAGGCTTAGTGTAAACAATATTGCTATGAAAGAATATTTTAGAATGTCTTAATGTCATGATCAAAGTGTCAAATATAATTGGTGTCCATTACCATTAATATATCAGGTTTACCCAGCAAATGAAATACAGTAACCATAGGCAATTGTTTTGGGGAAGGGTTGCTAATTTCTTCTCTAATTATCTTGATATTGCAAACAAAAGCAGATTATTTTAGGTGGAACCACATTCCCAAAGCAATGTTGTACAAAGCAGTCATCTGATAAGGTGTTCTGAAAGTACAGAATGAATCAGTGTGGGTTCACTACATTCCATATGCCCCCTGTCTTAGTTATCTAGTGCTGCTATAACAGAAATACCACATTCTTTCACAGTCTAGGAGGCTAGAAGTCCTAATTCAGGGTACCAGCTCCAGGACAAGGCTCTCTCTTTCTGTCGGCTCTGGGGGAAGTTCCTCGTCATCTATCTTCCCCTGGCCTAGGAGCTTTTCAGTGCAGGGACCTCGGGTCCAAAAGACATGTGCTCCTGGCTATTCTTGCTTGGTAGTAATGAGGTTCCCTGTCTCTCTGCTTGCTTCTCTCTTTTGTATCTCAAAAGAAATTGGCTTAAAACACAATCTAATCTTGTAGATTGAGTCCTGCCTCACTAACTGTCGATAATCCCACCTCATTAACATCATAGAGATAGGATTTACAACACATAGGAAAATCACATCAGATGATAAAATGGTGGACAATCACACAACACTGGGAATCATGGCCTAGCCAAATTGATACACATATTTTTGGGGGACACAATTCAATCCAATCCATGACACCCCCCTTGGAGATTCATAATGCTTTGCACTACATTGCTTTGCACTACATCACTTGCACTACGTAGCAAACTGACTGTAAATAGGTGACATTGTATACTTCTCAAACAGGAAGACAGCTAATTTGAGAAATTCTAAATCCTCAAGTTGATTTAGCTCTTGTCTTTTGGGACTGATTAATTACATTAGACCTTATACATAAGAAACCAAACCAAGCACGTTGCCGCCAAGTCCATTCCGACCTATAGTGACCCTCTAGGACAGAGTAGAACTGCCCCATATAGTTTCTAAGGAGCGACTGGTGAATTAAAACTGTAGACCTTTTGGTTAGCAGCAGAGCTCTTAACCACTGCACCACCAGGGCTCCATATATAAATCGTCTATAAAAATGGAATGAAGTTCCCAAAGTCTTACATTTCTTGTTAGTTCCCATCTAAAACTCTTCCCCAGCTTCACCATTATTTTAGCAGGTGTTTTCAAGGAGAGTTTTCTGGGTAGTTAATAGGTGTTACATGAATATGGACCACCTGGGTAAAATGGTGTCACATATGTTCCTATATGACAGGAAGTCTCTGAACTATTAATATGCTAATGTGCATTATGCATCTCCAAGGAGGGGCATACGGTATGTAGTGAACCCACACAGACTCATTCTGTACTCTGAGAACATCTTATTAGACAACTACTTTGCCAACATCACTTTGGGGATGTTATTCTATATAATTAAACTCCTTAGCCAATCATCCAATTTCTCCTTCATTCTTGTCGTAATCCTTCTCTATTTCCCCAACACAATCCATCAAATGTAATAAAAATTGTCTGGTCTCTTCACTGCTCATCAAACAATCAAACAATTGCATGGAACCTGCATAAAATGACCAATGCCACTTCTACCTATGATGCTGTCTTCTTCCTCTTCATGTATTCAAGGCCATGTCTTCCCAGACCCAGCTCAATTCCAATGCTTTCTAAACCCTCCCTCCTTATTCAGGGTAAGTGTTTTCATGACTTCCTCTATCCTTAAGTGGGGGTGTGATATGTTAAAATATTTTTGTGTGCTGTCCTCTTTTTCATTTTTGTGGACATAGCAGCTCACTAGTCAGCCCAAGGCATTGACCTGCCTGGTGTGTAGAGGGCGTTGTTAGTGCTATTTTGGTAGGAATTAAAGGAAGGAAGCAAGGAAGGGAAGAAAGCAGGAGAGAAATGGTGGATATTCCACTTTTGCTGACCAAAATGGATATTTTGATAGAACCAACATTCATGAAAGTCAGGATTGAGAGAGAAGAAAATTTTCTAAATTCTATTCCTCTCATTTACCATATTGAGAGACAAGTCTGGTAACTAGGTCTTATAATTTATTATTTCCAAGAGTAGAAAGAACTCAGGATATGATGTAAAGAAAGTAGAAAACCAGTCCAGAAGGCCGGTGGGAAGAGAAAAAGGCAGAAGGGAAAAAGACAAAGCTGTCATTACTTCCCCTCTCTATTTCAAAATCCCAGCAAACAGGTGTGTTAGATTGGTGGTAAGTCATGTTGAGGGTAAAGAAGCTTTTTTCCTGCTTCCTGTTTGCGTTTTTGAGAAAGGACTGTTGCAAAGGGTGCCTGGAACAACGAGGGAGGTTCAAACGGTTGGATACCGTGAGGAATCTTCGTTAACAGGCCTGAGCTAACTGAATTGCTTCTGTGGAGCCAAGAAAATATCCCAGAGTTCCTCTGTGCCCAGCAGGAAGGGGGAAAAAGCAGCTGATGGTGCTGGTTGTGAGCTCTCCAGCACAGATAAATTGTTGCTACAGGATGGATCACACCAACTGAGGGCCAAAGGTGAGTGAGCTAGACATCAGGAGGACATGCTAAGACCACAGCTCACAGCAGCAGTCTGTATGCTACACGCAAACCTTTACACAACTCAGTGACACCAGCCAGTGGACACACGTGAAGCAGCACAATACCAGGAGGCAATTCCCAAGCCCCCTTGTGCATTCTACCATGTGGGAGGGGGGTTGGAGTTAGGCAGAGCAGAGACTATCTGAACTGGAATCTCAAGGGCGTTGAATTTGGCCTACTTGTTCACAATGGAAGAAAACTGTTTAAATTAGAAGAGATTGAGATGGGTTAATTGTCAGGTCTGAATTTCCCCCTACCTAGTATGGTGAGTGTTGGAGAAAATCAGAACAGTCATAAAGAAATAAACTACATTTTCTCTACACAGCTGTGTGTAACTTTTGAATGTCCCCCATTCTCCCAAGACATTGATTTTCTGTACCATCTTCATATTCTGTCTTGCATTGTTATCTGCCTTTTCTTTTTTTAGCTGACACATCTTATACACTCTACAATATTGTAAGCTTTGTGATGACAAGGCTATGCTATATTTCTCATTATCAGCACAGTACTAACACAAGTCACTGAAGGGAAGTCCAATTCTACAATATATTTGGATTATATAATAAATGCTATGTAATAAAACATATATCCAAAGCTCATTGTCATCGAGTCGATTCCAACTCATAGCAACCCTATAAGACAGAACAAAACTGCCCCATAGGGTTTCCAAGGAGCAGCTGGTGGATTTGAACTGCCGACCTTTTGGTTAGCAGCCGAGCTCTTAACCACTGAACCACCTGGCCTCCAAAATGTACATAGTATAATTAAAAATATAATGTTGAACTTCACCAAAGAAGTCATTCAAGCGGCCAACAGACACATGAGGAAATGCTCGCCATCACTAACCATTAGAGAAATGCAAATTAAAACCACAATGAGATACCATCTCACGCCGGCGTTACTGGCACGAATCAAAAACACTGGAAATAACAAATGTTGGAGGGGCTGCGGGGAGATTGA